>NC_034180.2:33456548-33791548 GCF_002021735.2 Oncorhynchus kisutch
CTGTCTCCTGCAGCCCCTACACCTCTCTACCTGTCTCCTGCAGCCCTACACCTCTCACCTGTCTCCTGAGCCCCTACACTCCTCCACCTGTCTCCTGCAGCCCCTACACCTCTCCACCTGTCTCCTGCAGCCCCTACACCTCTCTACCTGTCTCCTGCAGCCCCCTACACCCCTCCACCTGTCTCTGCAGCCCCTACACTCCTCCACCTGTCTCCTGCAGCCCCTACACCTCTCTACCTGTCTCCTGCAGCCCCTACACCTCTCTACCTGTCTCCTGCAGCCCCTTCACACCTCCCACCTGTCTCCTGCAGCCCCTACACCTCTCTACCTGTCTCCTGCAGCCCCCATACATCTCTACCTGTCTCCTGTAGCCCTACACTCCTCCACCTTGTCTGAAGCCCCCTACACCCCTCCACCTGTCTCCTGCAGCCCCTACACCTCTCACCTGTCTCCTGCAGCCCCTACACCTCTCTACCTGTCTCATGTAGCCCCTACACTCCTCCACCTGTCTCCTGCACCCCCTGCACTCCTCCACCTGTCTCCTGCAGCCCCTACACCTCTCTACCTGGTCTCCTGTAGCCCCTACACCCCTCCACCTGTATCCTGCAAGCCCCCTACACTCCTCCACCTGTCTCCTGCAGCCCCTCTCTACCTGTCTCCTGCAGCCCCTACACCTCTCTACCTGTCTCCTGCAGCCCCCTACACCCCTCCACCTGTCTCCTGCAGCCCCTTACACCCCTCCACCTGTCTCCTGCAGCCCCTACACCTCTCTACCTGTCTCCCGCAGCCCCCCTACACCTCTCTACCTGTCTCCTGCAGCCCCCTTCACCCCTCCACATGTCTCCTGCATCCCCTACAACTCTCTACCTGTCTCCTGCAGCCCCTACACCTCTCTACCTGTCTCCTGTAGCCCCTACACCCCCTCCACCTGTATCCTGCAGCCCCCTACACCCCTCCACCTGTCTCCTGCAGCCCCTACACCTCTCTACCTGTCTTCCTGCAGCCCCTACACCTCTCTACCTGTCTCATGTAGCCCCTACACCCCTCCACCTGTATCCTGCAGCCCACTACACCCCTCCACCTGTCTCCTGCAGCCCCTACACCTCTCTACCTGTTTCATGCAGCCCCTATACCTCTCTACCTGTCTCATGTAGCCCCTACACTCCTCCACCTGTCTCCTGCCACCCCCTGCACTCCTCCACCTGTCTCCTGCAGCCCCTACACCTCTCTACCTGTCTCCTGCAGCCCCCTACACCCCTCCACCTGTCTCCTGCAGCCCCTACACCTCTCTGCCTGTCTCCTGCAGCCCCTACACCTCTCTACCTGTCTCCTGTAGCCCCTACACCCTCCACCTGTCCCCTGCACCACCTACACTCCTCCACCTGTCTCCTGCAGCCCCTACACCTCTCTACCTGTCTCCTGCAGCCCCTACACCTCTCTACCTGTCTCCTGTAGCCCCTACACTCCTCCACCTGTCCCCTGCACCACCTACACTCCTCCACCTGTCTCCTGCAGCCCCTACACCTCTCTAACTGTCTCCTGCAGCCCCCTAAACCCCTCCACCTGTCTCCTGCAGCCCCCTACACCCCTCCACCTGTCTCCTGCAGCGCCCTCCACCTCTCTACCTGTCTCCTGCAGCCCCCTACACCCCTCCACCTGTCTCCTGCAGCCCCTACACCTCTCTACCTGTCTCCTGCAGCCCCTACACCTCTCTACCTGCTCCTGTAGCCCCTACACCCCTCCACCTGTCTCCTGCAGCCCCCTACACCCCTCCACCTGTCTCCTGCAGCCCCTACACCTCTCTACCTGTCTCCTGCAGCCCCTACACCTCTCTACCTGTCTCCTGTAGCCCCTACACTCCTCCACCTGTCTCCTGAAGCCCCTACACCTCTCCACCTGTCTCCTGCAGCCCCTACACCTCTCTACCTGTCTCCTGCAGCTCCCTACACCCCTCCACCTGACTCCTGCAGCCCCCTCCACCTCTCCAACTTTCTTCTGCAGCCCTTCCACTCCTCCATCTGTATCCTGCAGCCCCCTCCACCTCTCCAACTGTCTCCTGCAGCCCCTCCACTCCTCCACCTGTCTCCTGCAGTCCCTAAACTCCACCACCTGTCTCCTGCAGCCCCTACACCTCTCCACCTATGTCCAGCAGCCCCCTACACCTCTCCACCTGTCTCCTGCAGCCCCTACACCTCTCCACCTGTCTACCACACCCCCTGCACTCCTCCACATGTCTCCAGCAGCCCCCTACACCTCTCCACCTGTCTCCTGCAGCCCCTATACTCCTCCACCTGTCTCCTGCAACCCCTACACTCCACCACCTGTCTCCTGCAGCCCCTACACCTCTCTACCTGTCTCCCGCACCCCCTGTACTCCTCCACCTGTCTCCTGCAGCCCCTACACCTCCACCTGTCTCCTGCAGCCCCTATACTCCTCCACCTGTCTCCTGCAGCCCCTATACTCCTCCACCTGTCTCCTGCAGCCCCTACACCTCTCTACCTGTCTCCTGCAGCCCCCTACCCCCCTCCACCTGTCTCCTGCAGCCCCTACACCCCTCCACCTGTCTCCTGCAGCCCCTACACCTCTCTACCTGTCTCCTGCAGCCCCTACACCTCTCTACCTGTCTCCTGTAGCCCCTACACTCCTCCACCTGTCTCCTGCAGCCCCTACACCTCTCCACCTGTCTCCTGCAGCCCCTACACCTCTCCACCTGTCTCCTGCAGCCCCTACACCTCTCTACCTGTCTCATGTAACCCCTCCACTCCTCCACCTGTCTCCTGCACCCCCTGCACTCCTCCACCTGTCTCCTGCAGCCCCTACACCTCTCTACCTGTCTCCTGCAGCCCCCTACACCCCCTCCACCTGTCTCCTGCAGCCCCTACACCTCTCTGCCTGTCTCCTGCAGCCCCTACACCTCTCTACCTGTCTCCTGTAGCCCCTACACTCCTCCACCTGTCCCCTGCACCACCTAAACTCCTCCACCTGTCTCCTGCAGCCCCTACACCTCTCTACCTGTCTCCTGCAGCCCCTACACCTCTCTACCTGTCTCCTGTAGCCCCTACACTCCTCCACCTGTCCCCTGCACCACCTACACTCCTCCACCTGTCTCCTGCAGCCCCTACACCTCTCTAACTGTCTCCTGCAGCCCCCTAAACCCCTCCACCTGTCTCCTGCAGTCCCCTACACCCCTCCACCTGTCTCCTGCAGCGCCTCCACCTCTCTACCTGTCTCCTGCAGCCCCCTACACCCCTCCACCTGTCTCCTGCAGCCCCTACACCTCTCTACCTGTCTCCTGCAGCCCCCTACACCTCTCTACCTGTCTCCTGTAGCCCCTACACTCCTCCACCTGTCTCCTGCAGCCCCTACACCTCTCCACCTGTCTCCTGCAGCCCCTACACCTCTCTACCTGTCTCCTGCAGCTCCCTACACCCCTCCACCTGACCCCTGCAGCCCCTCCACCTCTCCAACTTTCTTCTGCAGCCCTTCCACTCCTCCATCTGTATCCTGCAGCCCCCTCCACCTCTCCAACTGTCTCCTGCAGCCCCTCCACTCCTCCACCTGTCTCCTGCAGTCCCTAAACTCCACCACCTGTCTCCTGCAGCCCCTACACCTCTCCACCTATGTCCAGCAGCCCCCTACACCTCTCCACCTGTCTCCTGCAGCCCCTACACCTCTCCACCTGTCTACCACACCCCCTGCACTCCCTCCACATGTCTCCAGCAGCCCCCTACACCTCTCCACCTGTCTCCTGCAGCCCCCTATACTCCTCCACCTGTCTCCTGCAACCCCTACACTCCACCACCTGTCTCCTGCAGCCCCTACACCTCTCTACCTGTCTCCCGCACCCCCTGTACTCCTCCACCTGTCTCCTGCAGCCCCCTACACCTCCACCTGTCTCCTGCAGCCCCTATACTCCTCCACCTGTCTCCTGCAGCCCCTATACTCCTCCACCTGTCTCCTGCAGCCCCTACACCTCTCTACCTGTCTCCTGCAGCCCCCTACCCCCCTCCACCTGTCTCCTGCAGCCCCTACACCCCTCCACCTGTCTCCTGCAGCCCCTACACTCCTCCACCTGTCTCCTGCAGGCCCCCTACACCTCTCTACCTGTCTCCTGCAGCCCCCTACCCCCCTCCACCTGTCTCCTGCAGCCCCTACACCCCTCCACCTGTCTCCTGCAGCCCCTACACCTCTCTACCTGTCTCCTGCAGCCCCTACACCTCTCTACCTGTCTCCTGTAGCCCCTACACTCCTCCACCTGTCTCCTGCAGCCCCTACACCTCTCCACCTGTCTCCTGCAGCCCCTACACCTCTCTACCTGTCTCCTGCAGCCCCATACACCCCTCCACCTGTCTCCTGCAGCCCCTACACTCCTCCACCTGTCTCCTGCAGCCCCTACACCTCTCTACCTGTCTCCTGCAGCTCCCTACACCTCTCTACCTGTCTCCTGCAGCCCCCTTCACCCCTCCACCTGTCTCCTGCAGCCCCTACAACCTCTCTACCTGTCTCCTGCAGCCCCCATACCTCTCTACCTGTCTCCTGTAGCCCCTACATCCCTCCACCTGTATCCTGAAGCCCCCTACACCCCTCCACCTGTCTCCTGCAGCCCCTACACCTCTCTACCTGTCTCCTGCAGCCCCTACACCTCTCTACCTGTCTCATGTAGCCCCTACACTCCTCCACCTGTCTCCTGCACCCCCTGCACTCCTCCACCTGTCTCCTGCAGCCCCTACACCTCTCTACCTGTCTCCTGCAGCCCCCTACACCCCCTCCACCTGTCTCCTGCAGCCCCTACACCTCTCTGCCTGTCTCCTGCAGCCCCTACACCTCTCTACCTGTCTCCTGTAGCCCCTACACTCCTCCACCTGTCTCCTGCACCCCCTGCACTCCTCCACCTGTCTCCTGCAGCCCCTACACACCTCTCCACCTGTCTCCTGCAGCCCCTAAACCTCTCTACCTGTCTCCTGCAGCCCCCTACACCCCTCCACCTGTCTCCTGCAGCCCCTCTCTACCTGTCTCCTGCAGCCCTCTACACCCCTCCACCTGTCTCCTGCAGCCCCTACACCCCTCCACCTGTCTCCTGCAGCCCCTACACCTCTCTACCTGTCTCCCGCAGCCCCCTACACCTCTCTACCTGTCTCCTGCAGCCCCCTTCACCCCTCCACATGTCTCCTGCATCCCCTACAACTCTCTACCTGTCTCCTGCAGCCCCTACACCTCTCTACCTGTCTCCTGTAGCCCCTACACCCCTCCACCTGTATCCTGCAGCCCCCTACACCCCTCCACCTGTCTCCTGCAGCCCCTACACCTCTCTACCTGTCTCCTGCAGCCCCTACACCTCTCTACCTGTCTCATGTAGCCCCTACACTCCTCCACCTGTCTCCTGCAGCCCCTACACCTCTCTACCTGTCTCCTGCAGCCCCCTACACCCCTCCACCTGTCTCCTGCAGCCCCTACACCTCTCTGCCTGTCTCCTGCAGCCCCTACACCTCTCTACCTGTCTCCTGTAGCCCCTACACTCCTCCACCTGTCTCCTGCACCCCCTGCACTCCTCCACCTGTCTCCTGCAGCCCCCAACACCCCTCCACCTGTCTCCTGCAGCGCCTCCACCTCTCTACCTGTCTCCTGCAGCCCCCTACACCCCTCCACCTGTCTCCTGCAGCCCCTACACCCCTCCACCTGTCTCCTGCAGCCCCCTACACCCCTCCACCTGTCTCCTGCAGCCCCTACACCTCTCTACCTGTCTCCTGCAGCCCCTACACCTCTCTACCTGTCTCCTGTAGCCCCTACACTCCTCCACCTGTCTCCTGCAGCCCCTACACCTCTCCACCTGTCTCCTGCAGCCCCTACACCTCTCTACCTGTCTCCTGCAGCTCCCTACACCCCTCCACCTGACTCCTGCAGCCCCTCCACCTCTCCAACTTTCTTCTGCAGCCCTTCCACTCCTCCATCTGTATCCTGCAGCCCCCTCCACCTCTCCAACTGTCTCCTGCAGCCCCTCCACTCCTCCACCTGTCTCCTGCAGTCCCTAAACTCCACCACCTGTCTCCTGCAGCCCCTACACCTCTCCACCTATGTCCAGCAGCCCCCTACACCTCTCCACCTGTCTCCTGCAGCCCCTACACCTCTCCACCTGTCTACCACACCCCCTGCACTCCTCCACATGTCTCCAGCAGCCCCCTACACCTCTCCACCTGTCTCCTGCAGCCCCTATACTCCTCCACCTGTCTCCTGCAACCCCTACACTCCACCACCTGTCTCCTGCAGCCCCTACACCTCTCTACCTGTCTCCCGCACCCCCTGTACTCCTCCACCTGTCTCCTGCAGCCCCCTACACCTCCACCTGTCTCCTGCAGCCCCTATACTCCTCCACCTGTCTCCTGCAGCCCCTATACTCCTCCACCTGTCTCCTGCAGCCCCTACACCTCTCTACCTGTCTCCTGCAGCCCCCTACCCCCCTCCACCTGTCTCCTGCAGCCCCTACACCCCTCCACCTGTCTCCTGCAGCCCCCTACACCTCTCTACCTGTCTCCTGCAGCCCCCTACACCTCTCTACCTGTCTCTGTAGCCCCTACACTCCTCCACCTGTCTCCTGCAGCCCCTACACCTCTCCACCTGTCTCCTGCAGCCCCTACACCTCTCTACCTGTCTCCTGCAGCCCCCCTACACCCCTCCACCTGTCTCCTGCAGCCCCTACACTCCTCCACCTGTCTCCTGCAGCCCCTACACCTCTCTACCTGTCTCCTGCAGCCCCCTACCCCCCTCCACCTGTCTCCTGCAGCCCCTACACCCCTCCACCTGTCTCCTGCAGCCCCTACACCTCTCTACCTGTCTCCTGCAGCCCCTACACCTCTCTACCTGTCTCCTGTAGCCCCTACACTCCTCCACCTGTCTCCTGCAGCCCCTACACCTCTCCACCTGTCTCCTGCAGCCCCTACACCTCTCTACCTGTCTCCTGCAGCCCCATACACCCCTCCACCTGTCTCCTGCAGCCCCTACACTCCTCCACCTGTCTCCTGCAGCCCCTACACCTCTCTACCTGTCTCCTGCAGCTCCCTACACCTCTCTACCTGTCTCCTGCAGCCCCCTTCACCCCTCCACCTGTCTCCTGCAGCCCCTACACCTCTCTACCTGTCTCCTGCAGCCCCCATACCTCTCTACCTGTCTCCTGTAGCCCCTACATCCCTCCACCTGTATCCTGAAGCCCCCTACACCCCTCCACCTGTCTCCTGCAGCCCCTACACCTCTCTACCTGTCTCCTGCAGCCCCTACACCTCTCTACCTGTCTCATGTAGCCCCTACACTCCTCCACCTGTCTCCTGCACCCCCTGCACTCCTCCACCTGTCTCCTGCAGCCCCTACACCTCTCTACCTGTCTCCTGCAGCCCCCTACACCCCTCCACCTGTCTCCTGCAGCCCCTACACCTCTCTGCCTGTCTCCTGCAGCCCCTACACCTCTCTACCTGTCTCCTGTAGCCCCTACACTCCTCCACCTGTCTCCTGCACCCCCTGCACTCCTCCACCTGTCTCCTGCAGCCCCTACACCTCTCCACCTGTCTCCTGCAGCCCCTAAACCTCTCTACCTGTCTCCTGCAGCCCCCTACACCCCTCCACCTGTCTCCTGCAGCCCCTCTCTACCTGTCTCCTGCAGCCCTCTACACCCCTCCACCTGTCTCCTGCAGCCCCTACACCCCTCCACCTGTCTCCTGCAGCCCCTACACCTCTCTACCTGTCTCCCGCAGCCCCCTACACCTCTCTACCTGTCTCCTGCAGCCCCCTTCACCCCTCCACATGTCTCCTGCATCCCCTACAACTCTCTACCTGTCTCCTGCAGCCCCTACACCTCTCTACCTGTCTCCTGTAGCCCCTACACCCCTCCACCTGTATCCTGCAGCCCCCTACACCCCTCCACCTGTCTCCTGCAGCCCCTACACCTCTCTACCTGTCTCCTGCAGCCCCTACACCTCTCTACCTGTCTCATGTAGCCCCTACACTCCTCCACCTGTCTCCTGCAGCCCCTACACCTCTCTACCTGTCTCCTGCAGCCCCCCTACACCCCTCCACCTGTCTCCTGCAGCCCCTACACCTCTCTGCCTGTCTCCTGCAGCCCCTACACCTCTCTACCTGTCTCCTGTAGCCCCTACACTCCTCCACCTGTCTCCTGCACCCCCTGCACTCCTCCACCTGTCTCCTGCAGCCCCCAACACCCCTCCACCTGTCTCCTGCAGCGCCTCCACCTCTCTACCTGTCTCCTGCAGCCCCCTACACCCCTCCACCTGTCTCCTGCAGCCCCTACACCCCTCCACCTGTCTCCTGCAGCCCCCTACACCCCTCCACCTGTCTCCTGCAGCCCCTACACCTCTCTACCTGTCTCCTGCAGCCCCTACACCTCTCTACCTGTCTCCTGTAGCCCCTACACTCCTCCACCTGTCTCCTGCAGCCCCTACACACTCTCCACCTGTCTCCTGCAGCCCCTACACCTCTCTACCTGTCTCCTGCAGCTCCCTACACCCCTCCACCTGACTCCTGCAGCCCCTCCACCTCTCCAACTTTCTTCTGCAGCCCTTCCACTCCTCCATCTGTATCCTGCAGCCCCCTCCACCTCTCCAACTGTCTCCTGCAGCCCCTCCACTCCTCCACCTGTCTCCTGCAGTCCCTAAACTCCACCACCTGTCTCCTGCAGCCCCTACACCTCTCCACCTATGTCCAGCAGCCCCCTACACCTCTCCACCTGTCTCCTGCAGCCCCTACACCTCTCCACCTGTCTACCACACCCCCTGCACTCCTCCACATGTCTCCAGCAGCCCCCTACACCTCTCCACCTGTCTCCTGCAGCCCCTATACTCCTCCACCTGTCTCCTGCAACCCCTACACTCCACCACCTGTCTCCTGCAGCCCCTACACCTCTCTACCTGTCTCCCGCACCCCCTGTACTCCTCCACCTGTCTCCTGCAGCCCCCTACACCTCCACCTGTCTCCTGCAGCCCCTATACTCCTCCACCTGTCTCCTGCAGCCCCTATACTCCTCCACCTGTCTCCTGCAGCCCCTACACCTCTCTACCTGTCTCCTGCAGCCCCCTACCCCCCTCCACCTGTCTCCTGCAGCCCCTACACCCCTCCACCTGTCTCCTGCAGCCCCTACACCTCTCTACCTGTCTCCTGCAGCCCCTACAACCTCTCTACCTGTCTCCTGTAGCCCCTACACTCCTCCACCTGTCTCCTGCAGCCCCCTACACCTCTCCACCTGTCTCCTGCAGCCCCTACACCTCTCTACCTGTCTCCTGCAGCCCCCTACACCCCTCCACCTGTCTCCTGCAGCCCCTACACTCCTCCACCTGTCTCCTGCAGCCCCTACACCTCTCTACCTGTCTCCTGCAGCCCCCTACCCCCCTCCACCTGTCTCCTGCAGCCCCTACACCCCTCCACCTGTCTCCTGCAGCCCCTACACCTCTCTACCTGTCTCCTGCAGCCCCTACACCTCTCTACCTGTCTCCTGTAGCCCCTACACTCCTCCACCTGTCTCCTGCAGCCCCTACACCTCTCCACCTGTCTCCTGCAGCCCCTACACCTCTCTACCTGTCTCCTGCAGCCCCATACACCCCTCCACCTGTCTCCTGCAGCCCCTACACTCCTCCACCTGTCTCCTGCAGCCCCTACACCTCTCTACCTGTCTCCTGCAGCTCCCTACACCTCTCTACCTGTCTCCTGCAGCCCCCTTCACCCCTCCACCTGTCTCCTGCAGCCCCTACACCTCTCTACCTGTCTCCTGCAGCCCCCATACCTCTCTACCTGTCTCCTGTAGCCCCTACATCCCTCCACCTGTATCCTGAAGCCCCCTACACCCCTCCATCTGTCTCCTGCAGCCCCTACACCTCTCTACCTGTCTCCTGCAGCCCCTACACCTCTCTACCTGTCTCATGTAGCCCCTACACTCCTCCACCTGTCTCCTGCACCCCCTGCACTCCTCCACCTGTCTCCTGCAGCCCCTACACCTCTCTACCTGTCTCCTGCAGCCCCCTACACCCCTCCACCTGTCTCCTGCAGCCCCTACACCTCTCTGCCTGTCTCCTGCAGCCCCTACACCTCTCTACCTGTCTCCTGTAGCCCCTACACTCCTCCACCTGTCTCCTGCACCCCCTGCACTCCTCCACCTGTCTCCTGCAGCCCCTACACCTCTCCACCTGTCTCCTGCAGCCCCTAAACCTCTCTACCTGTCTCCTGCAGCCCCCTACACCCCTCCACCTGTCTCCTGCAGCCCCTACAGTCCTCCACCTGTCTCCTGCAGCCCCTACACCTCTCTACCTGTCTCCTGTAGCCCCTACACCCCTCCACCTGTATCCTGCAGCCCCCTACACCCCTCCACCTGTCTCCTGCAGCCCCTCTCTACCTGTCTCCTGCAGCCCTCTACACCCCTCCACCTGTCTCCTGCAGCCCCTACACCCCTCCACCTGTCTCCTGCAGCCCCTACACCTCTCTACCTGTCTCCCGCAGCCCCCTACACCTCTCTACCTGTCTCCTGCAGCCCCCTTCACCCCTCCACATGTCTCCTGCATCCCCTACAACTCTCTACCTGTCTCCTGCAGCCCCTACACCTCTCTACCTGTCTCCTGTAGCCCCTACACCCCTCCACCTGTATCCTGCAGCCCCCTACACCCCTCCACCTGTCTCCTGCAGCCCCTACACCTCTCTACCTGTCTCCTGCAGCCCCTACACCTCTCTACCTGTCTCATGTAGCCCCTACACCCCTCCACCTGTATCCTGCAGCCAACTACACCCCTCCACCTGTCTCCTGCAGCCCCTACACCTCTCTACCTGTTTCATGCAGCCCCTACACCTCTCTACCTGTCTCATGTAGCCCCTACACTCCTCCACCTGTCTCCTGCACCCCCTGCACTCCTCCACCTGTCTCCTGCAGCCCCTACACCTCTCTACCTGTCTCCTGCAGCCCCCTACACCCCTCCACCTGTCTCCTGCAGCCCCTACACCTCTCTGCCTGTCTCCTGCAGCCCCTACACCTCTCTACCTGTCTCCTGTAGCCCCTACACTCCTCCACCTGTCTCCTGCACCCCCTGCACTCCTCCACCTGTCTCCTGCAGCCCCTACACCTCTCCACCTGTCTCCTGCAGCCCCTACACCTCTCTACCTGTCTCCTGCAGCCCCCTACACCCCTCCACCTGTCTCCTGCAGCCCCTACAGTCCTCCACCTGTCTCCTGCAGCCCCTACACCTCTCTACCTGTCTCCTGTAGCCCCTACACCCCTCCACCTGTATCCTGCAGCCCCCTACACCCCTCCACCTGTCTCCTGCAGCCCCTCTCTACCTGTCTCCTGCAGCCCCTACACCTCTCTACCTGTCTCCTGCAGCCCCCTACACCCCTCCACCTGTCTCCTGCAGCCCCTACACCCCTCCACCTGTCTCCTGCAGCCCCTACACCTCTCTACCTGTCTCCCGCAGCCCCCTACACCTCTCTACCTGTCTCCTGCAGCCCCCCTTCACCCCTCCACATGTCTCCTGCATCCCCTACACCTCTCTACCTGTCTCCTGCAGCCCCTACACCTCTCTACCTGTCTCCTGTAGCCCCTACACCCCTCCACCTGTATCCTGCAGCCCCCTACACCCCTCCACCTGTCTCCTGCAGCCCCTACACCTCTCTACCTGTCTCCTGCAGCCCCTACACCTCTCTACCTGTCTCATGTAGCCCCTACACCCCTCCACCTGTATCATGCAGCCCACTACACCCCTCCACCTGTCTCCTGCAGCCCCTACACCTCTCTACCTGTTTCCTGCAGCCCCCTACACCCCTCCACCTGTCTCCTGCAGCCCCTACACCTCTCTGCCTGTCTCCTGCAGCCCCTACACCTCTCTACCTGTCTCCTGTAGCCCCTACACTCCTCCACCTGTCTCCTGCACCCCCTGCACTCCTCCACCTGTCTCCTGCAGCCCCTACACCTCTCCACCTGTCTCCTGCAGCCCCTACACCTCTCTACCTGTCTCCTGCAGCCCCCTACACCCCTCCACCTGTCTCCTACAGCCCCTACAGTCCTCCACCTGTCTCCTGCAGCCCCTACACCTCTCTACCTGTCTCCTGTAGCCCCTACACCCCTCCACCTGTATCCTGCAGCCCCCTACACCCCTCCACCTGTCTCCTGCAGCCCCTCTCTACCTGTCTCCTGCAGCCCCTACACCTCTCTACCTGTCTCCTGCAGCCCCCTACAACCCTCCACCTGTCTCCTGCAGCCCCTACACTCCTCCACCTGTCTCCTGCAGCCCCTACACCTCTCTACCTGTCTCCTGCAGACCCCTACACCTCTCTACCTGTCTCCTGCAGCCCCTACACTCCTCCACCTGTCTCCTGCAGCTCCTACACTCCTCCACCTGTCTCCTGCAGCGCCTACACCTCTCTACCTGTCTCCTGCAGCCCCCTACACCTCTCCACCTTTCTCCTGCAGCCCCTACACTCCTCCACCTGTCTCCTGCAGCCCCTACACCTCTCTACCTGTCTCCTGCAGCCCCTACACTCCACCACCTGTCTCCTGCAGCCCCTCCACCCCTCCACCTGTCTCCTGCAGCCCCTACACCTCTCTACCTGTCTCCTGCAGCCCCTACACCTCTCTACCTGTCTCCTGTAGCCCCTACACTCCTCCACCTGTCTCCACCTGTCTCCTGCAGTCCCCTACACCTCTCTACCTGTCTCCTGCAGCCCCTACACCCCTCCACCTGTCTCCTGCAGCCCCTACACTCCTCCACCTGTCTCCTGCAGCCCCTACACCTCTCTACCTGTCTCCTGCAGACCCCTACACCTCTCTACCTGTCTCCTGCAGCCACTACACTCCTCCACCTGTCTCCTGCAGCCCCTACACTCCTCCACCTGTCTCCTGCAGCGCCTACACCTCTCTACCTGTCTCCTGCAGCCC
The DNA here is from genome assembly GCF_002021735.2 of Oncorhynchus kisutch. Taxonomy (NCBI): domain Eukaryota; kingdom Metazoa; phylum Chordata; class Actinopteri; order Salmoniformes; family Salmonidae; genus Oncorhynchus; species Oncorhynchus kisutch. The sequence continues at coordinate 33,469,459 of NC_034180.2, forward strand.
CCTACACCTCTCCACCCGTCTCCTGCAGCCCCTACATCTCTCTACCTGTCTCCTGCAGCCCCTACACTCCACCACCTGTCTCCTGCAGCCCCTACACCCCTCCACCTGTCTCCTGCAGCCCCTACACCTCTCTACCTGTCTCCTGCAGCCCCTACTACCTCTCTACCTGTCTCCTGTAGCCCCTACACTCCTCCGCCTGTCTCCTGCAGTCCCCTACACCCCTCCACCTGTCTCCTGCAGCCCCTCCACTCCTCCACCTGTCTCCTGCTGTCGCCACACCCCGTCTACCTATCTTTATCCTCTGCTCCACACATGTGATCTCACCTACAGCCAGCCTGCTTTGGACATGTGGATGGAGGTCTCCTCTCTGCTCTATGCCTAGCACTCTGCCCTGCCTCATTACCTCTTTCATAGTCAGCCACATCTCAGAGCCACATCTCAGAGCCACATCTCAGACCCTCGTCTCAGAGCCACATCTCAGAGCCACATCTCATATCCTCGTCTCAGAGCCACATCTCAGACCCTCGTCTCAGAGCCACATCTCAGAGCCACATCTCAGATCCTCGTCTCAGAGCCACATCTCAGACCCTCGTCTCAGAGCCACATCTCAGAGCCACATCTCAGACCCTCGTCTCAGAGCCACATCTCAGAGCCAGATCACAGACCCTCGTCTCAGAGCCACATCTCAGAGCCTCGTCTCAGAGCCACATCTCAGAGCCAGATCACAGACCCTCGTCTCAGAGCCACATCTCAGAGCCGCATCTCAGAGCCAGATCACAGACCCTCGTCTCAGAGCCACATCTCAGAGCCAGATCACAGACCCTCGTCTCAGAGCCACATCTCAGAGCCTCGTCTCAGAGCCACATCTCAGAGGAAGATCACAGACCCTCGTCTCAGAGCCACATCTCAGAGTCACATCACAGACCCTCGTCTCAGAGCCACATCTCAGAGCCACATCTCAGAGCCACATCTCAGAGCCACATCTCAGAGCCACATCTCAGAGCCAGATCACAGACCCTCGTCTCAGAGCCACATCTCAGAGCCACATCTCAGACCCTCGTCTCAGAGCCACATCTCAGAGCCACATCTCAGACCCTCGTCTTAGAGCTAAAGTCAGTACAGCTGGGATCATACATCATGTGACTGAGGCAGGCATGCAGCCACTGAGCCCCTCTCACCTCAGACACAGCGGCAGGCGGATGGTGACGAGGCAAGCCACAAGACAAATGTATTTATTTTAAACCAAAAACACAACGCCTAACAGGACATGGGCAGTGCTGCTTTGGGTGTCTGCTCCCTCACTATTCTCGTATTTTAATAAGTATCAAGCCCAAACAAGATTAGGCGCTTCCAGTTTACGAAATGTCAGGGAAGGCAGCGCTATCGCTCATAATAAATGGGTTTATGCAAACAGTGGGGTTTTTGCCATGCATAAGAGCTTGTTTGGTGCGCACTGCTGTGATGCTGTGTGCTGATATGCAATTATTCTAAAGAGTATCAAAGTTCAGGTGTGAGTCTGCCGCCTTGCTGGAGAAGCCAGGGATACTCTGAGCAGCTACAGATTACCACAGGAATATTTCATGAATAAAGAGATGGGAAAATATCTGAAACAACAAGCAGAAATCTGAAAGTTTGATAAAAATGCATTCAATAATGGATGATTCGCTGTGTATTCATAATAGTAAATAGATGTTGTTTTGGTTACAGTTAGGTAGCTGATAGAACTGATTACAGCAGTGTGCTTGTGTTAGGTTGGGTTACCCTTGATGACGGTAGACCTGAACTTTGATCAGTCCATCTAAAAATGTTTGTGTGTCTGCACTCTAATTAACCCAGTTTGTGTGTGCTGCTAATGATGCCTAATTATCATTTGTGTAACAAGATTGCTCTCATTGGCTGCTTACAACTGGCTTTCTCCACTTATTAGTAGAGTGTTTATGCAATTATGGCTAATTGAAGTGTTAATTAAATCAGGAATACAATTTTTCTAAACCAAGACGCTAACAACACATGTGCAGGGAGTTCTGTATACATAACAACCATGCAAACCACCCGGTTCTCCTCCCCTCCTCTCCCTTTAACCCCATCACAGTGTACAGACCAGCTACCCTTCACCTACCTGCCCCCCTAACATCCATACCAGGGGGACTCAAACCAATCACAGCTGATTGGCACTTTGACTGGCTACTGAAATCAGCTCTCTCCCTCCCACTGCTTCAGCGTTAATTGCCATGCAGGAGAGGCGTGAGAGGCAGGAGGCCCAGGGTCTCTTGACCTTGTGTCTACTTCTCTGAAAATATAGTTTACCAAGCTACTAATTACTTCACACTGGAAGAAGTTAAGGTACACTAACGCTACATTTAGAAAAATATAGTTGAATTAATAAAGACATGCTCCGGAACTTTGGCGACTACTACTGTAGGCTTTTTTAAACTTCCCGCTTTGGGCTGGATGTGTCAATGTGTAGTTCATACATCATCAATGAACAGAATGACTTAACTCAATTAGCCAGGAAATCCCTAGTTTGAAAGATACTGTTTTTCTGGAAGCTGTGCTGCGCCATTTGCCCTAGATTTTTCCCCATATGGGCCAGCCCCCTAGAAATTAGAGTTCTAGCATATGAGCTTAAGTCCCACGCCATTTGAGAAACAGCTAGCAAGATGCACACACAGCAGAGCGAGAGAGCGAAATGACCAGGTGCACATTTCTGCACATACAGTATGTGACGTAGTACACAGTGTTCGGGGACTACTTTTGGTTTGTGAGCACAATTTTCAGAGGTACTGGCTGAAAAACATACAAAATTACTGAAGTATCTCTTTAAATAAAGCTATTTTGAAAAGGTAGTTCACTACATCCACTACTTCATGAAAAATTATAATGAAATGAAGTAGAATAATATTTGCAAGAACAGATCACTGTAGTCAGATGTTAACAGAATGTGCAATTTATCCTATTAAACACAAAAACAATGTTTCAAGTGAGAACTAGGCAGGTCTGATGCAGAAAAGAAAGGAAATTCTTGCCTACTTCCACAATGTTTAATTTTTGCATAAAAAAGTAGTGTGTAGTTCAAGTAGATAGCTACACCTCTACATGGTAGAAAATTAATTAACTACTGTCAACTACCAAGATTTAAATTTAGTTCAACTACTATTTTCATTTAGTTTTGTTGCTGCAACATGTAGTTTAATTACTGGTTGAACTACATGTAGTTCACTACTAAAATATAAACCAGCCATCTATTAGGTTTCTACATTTATATTTGTCATAGGGCATTTAGTGGAAGAATTTGGGAAGGTTGAACACCAGGCGGGTTGCAGCGTTCTGGATGAGTTGCATGGGTTTGATGGCACAAGTGGGGAGCCCAGCAAGCAGCCAGTTGCAGTAGTCCAGACAGGAGATGACAGGATGCAGAATACACACAGGATAGACAGGATGCAGAATACAGGGAACCGGAAGAGGAAAATGGTGGATGATTGGATGGGTCAGTCCTCGCTCAGAGAGATTTTCACACAAATAGGACAGGGTAATAACTGATGTTGTTTTCTCCCCATGTCAATAGGCTTGTGTCCTCATCTGATATCATACTGTAGACATCCTGTTTCTCCCCATGTCAATAGGGCTGTGTCCTCGTCTGATATCATACTGTAGACATTCTGTTTCTCCCCATGTCAATAGGGCTGTGTCCTCGTCTGATATCATACTGTAGACATTCTGTTTCTCCCCATGTCAATAGGCTTGTGTCCTCGTCTGATATCATACTGTAGACATTCTGTTTCTTCCCATGTCAATAGGGCTGTGTCCTCGTCTGATATCATACTGTAGACATTCTGTTTCTCCCCATGTCAATAGGGCTGTGTCCTCGTCTGATATCATACTGTAGACATTCTGTGTCTCCCCATGTCAATAGGGCTGTGTCCTCGTCTGATATCATACTGTAGACATTCTGTTTCTCCCCATGTCAATAGGGCTGTGTCCTCGTCTGATATAATACTGTAGACATTCTGTTTCTCCCCATGTCAATAGGGCTGTGTCCTCGTCTGATATCATACTGTAGACATTCTGTTTCTCCCCATGTCAATAGGGCTGTGTCCTCGTCTGATATCATACTGTAGACATTCTGTGTCTCCCCATGTCAATAGGGCTGTGTACTCATCTGATATCATACTGTAGACATTCTGTTTCTCCCCATGTCAATAGGGCTGTGTCCTCGTCTGATATCATACTGTAGACATTCTGTTTCTCCCCATGTCAATAGGGCTGTGTCCTCGTCTGATATCATACTGTAGACATTCTGTTTCTCCCCATGTCAATAGGGCTGTGTACTCATCTGATATCATAATGTAGACATTCTGTTTCTCCATTGCCTCAGGAAGAGAATTAATTCCATCCCTCTCCTCTTCATCTTAAGTCATCCTATAGTCATTATGTCTCTACCTGTCCCACTCTGCTCCTGAAGAAACCCCTTGATTTTGATTCATCATCTGCATTGGACTTAATGAGAGGTCATTCACATATCTGGTCACAGTGGTTAGATCAATCGATGATGGACGGCCAATTGGCCAAAAAACTGGATTGATATCGTCTGCTTACTGTGTAATAGTATATTTTCAGTGGTGCAGGAAGTTACATTTTATGTGACTATATCGCCGCCTGAGTTGGAGAGGTAAGGTGAACCCAATGACTGAGATAGTGTGCCTCTGTATGTAAAGTAGATTCTATAAACATGTGATAGGTCAATCAGTAATATTTTCATTATACACATACTGTGGACACACCTACAACAGACATCGTACACACACACAGCCTGGTCTCAAAGACTAGATGTAACATAGTAAATGTAAATCCAGGACACTCAGGTTATTATTACAGTGAGGGAAAAAGTATTTGATCCCACTGACAAAGAAATGATCAGTCTATAATTTGAATGGTAGGTTTATTTGAACAGTGAGAGACAGAATAACAACAGAAAGATCCAGAAAAACGCATGTCAAAAATGTTCTACATTGATTTGCATTTTAATGAGGATTGTTTTGTTGTTATTCTGTCTCTCACTGTTCAAATAAACCTCCCATTCAAATTATAGACTGATCATTTCTTTGTCAGTAACCATACCAAACGTACAAAATCAGCAGGGGATCAAATAGTTTTTTCCCTCACTGTATTTGTTACATTTGGTATGGTTACATAAGACAGAAGGTTACCTGGCCCTTTCCTGCAGTCAAATGACCTAGTGGTCTCATGGGTGGAGTGTTATAAATATTTTTCAGAATGTGATAATTAATAAACATATATTTTTTTAAACGGACAATAATCCGGTGTTTATAATGTCTGTTAAAACCTGTTGAATCTAGGGGGCACTATTTTCATTTTTGGAAAAATAACGTTCCCAAAGTAAATGGGCTATTTTGTCAGGACAAGATGCTAGAATAAGCATATAATTGACAGCTTAGGATAGAAAACACTCTAAAGTTTCCAAAACTGTAAAAATATTGTCTGTGAGTATAACAGAACTGATATTGCAGGCGAAAGCCTGAGAAAAATCCAATCAGGAAGGGACTCTTATTTAGAAAGCTCTGCGTTCCTATGCGTCCCTATTGAGCAGTGAATGAGATATCAACCAGATTCCTTTTTCTATGGCTTCCCTAAAATGTGTCTAGTGTCACAATACATAGTTTCAGGTTTTGATTTTGAAAAATGAGCCTGAACGTCAACATTGTGTCAGTGGTCAGCTGGAGGCTCTCACAGTGTTTTGTGCGTAAAAGACAAATGCGGCCATTGTTTCTCTCTTTCTTACTAAGAAGCCACCTGTCCCGGTTGATATATTATCGAATAGATATTTGAAAAACACCTTGATGATTGATTATAAACAACGTTTGCCATGTTACTGTCGATATTATGGAGCTAATTTGGAATATTTTTCGCCGTTGTCGTGACCACAATTTCCGGTCGAATTCTCAGCCAAAAGTGAAGAACTAATGGAGTTATTTTGGCTACCAAAATAATATTTTGGGAAAAAAGGAACATTTGCTATCTAACTGGGAGTCTCGTGAGTGAAAACATCCGAAGCTCATCAAAGGTCAACTATTTAATTTGATTGCTTTTCTGATTTTCGTGACCAGGATGCCTGCTGCTAGCTAGGCATAATGCTATGCTAGGCTATCGATAAACGTACACAAATGCTTGTCTTGCTTTGGCTGTAAAACATCATTTCAAAATCTGAGATGACAGGGTGATTAACAAAAGGCTAAGCTGTGTTTCAATATATTTCCTTTGTGATTTCATGAATATGAATATTTTCTAGTAATATTTATGTCCGTTGTGTTATGCTAATTAGTGTCAGTTGATGACAATTCTCCCGGATCCGGGATGGGTAGATCCAAGATAACGATTTGTTATATTTCAGTCTTCTGTGAAGTATATAACATGTAATATTGGAATGCAAATTCAAAATGTCATACATTTTAACTCTATATCTGACATGGTACAGGTGTCTTGTTTTTTTAAAGTCCATAACCATGTGTGTGAGGTGTATACTTTTGTTTCAAAGTAGATTTGTTTAAGACTACCAAGAAACACCCTGTGAGACCCTGATTTAGCCCACTGCAGTAAAAGGTTTAAGGCAAAAACAAAAGTAGGGCATGTTGGTCGATTGGTGGATGGGTGGATTGGTGGATGTGACACGAGCATCTAGCAAGCCAAAGGTTTCATGATTCCATCACAGACAACTTTAGAATTTTAGATAATTAGCAACTTTGTAACTACATACTACTTTTGTTAGCTAACCCTTCCCCTAACCCTAACATTAACCCTAACCTTAACTCCTAGCCCCTAGCCGAGCTAACGTTAGCGTGAGACACCTAGCTAACGTTAGCCACAACAAATTGGAATTAAAATCAAATGAAATGTTATCTGTCACATGCTTTGTAAACAACAGTGAAATGCTTACTTTACGAGCCCTTCCCAACAATGCGGCGGCAGGGTAGCCTAGTGGTTAGAGCGTTGTGCTAGTAACCGGAAGGTTGCAAGTTCAAACCCCCGAGCTGACAAGGTACAAATCTGTCGTTCTGCCTCTGAACAGGCACTGTTCCTAGGCCGTCATTGAAAATAAGAATTTGTTCTTAACTGACTTGCCTGGTTAAATAAAGGTGAAAAAAATGATATACATAATTTAACCTTTTAAAAATAATAACACCAGGAATACATACTCATTGAGTAACGATAACTTGGTAGTTATCCGAGTTGATGTGCAGGGGTACATAGTAACATATCATACATTCTGCAAATTTGTAACATGTTGTATGAATTGTAATTCGTAACATTTAATATGAAATGGATGATGGACAGCCACAAATATATGCAAAGCATACAAAACGTAATATGTCATACTAATGAGAGTGTCCCGGATTTACATTTACTATGTTACGTCTACCCCTGAGTCAGGTTGCACCAACACACCATACACACACCAGTACATATGAAAATATTTATTCTGGCCTATAATGCCGATGTCTTCCTCCCTGAATGCCATAATGTGCCCATTGGACCTTTCTTTGTGGCTCCTTCCTGGTGAATTGACTCTTAAATATTTGGCCCTGGCCTTTTCAGCACCATTGGTGTCCTCCATCTGCAGTGTGGCCTGCCTGGCAGACATCAGCAGCCTGTCAGCACATCTCACATATACACAGCACTGCTTAGCTAGAGATCCACACAGCACAGAACGGTGCATCTAGCTTACTGTAGAGAGGCTCCTCACAGCACAGTACAGTCCATCTAGCTTACTGTAGAGAGGCTACTCACAGCACAGTACAGTCCATCTAGCTTACTGTAGAGAGGCTCCTCACAGCACAGTACAGTCCATCTGGCTTACTGTAGAGAGGCTCCTCACAGCACAGTACAGTCCATCTAGCTTACTGTAGACAGGCTCCTCACAGCACAATACAGTCCATCTAGCTTACTGTAGAGAGGCTACTCACAGCACAATACAGTCCATCTAGCTTACTGTAGAGAGGCTCCTCACAGCACAGTACAGTCCATCTAGCTTACTGTAGAGAGGCTCCTCACAGCACAATACAGTCCATCTAGCTTACTGTAGAGAGGCTTCTCACAGCACAGTACAGTCCATCTAGCGTACTGTAGAGAGGCTACTCATAGCACTGTACAGTCCATCTAGCTTACTGCAAAGAGGCTCCTCACAGCACAGTACAGTCCATCTAGCTTACTGTTGAGAGGCTACTCACAGCACAATACAGTCCATCTAGCTTACTGTAGAGAGGCTACTCACAGCACAATACAGTCCATCTAGCTTACTGTAGAGAGGCTACTCACAGCACAATACAGTCCATCTAGCTTACGGGAAAGAGAGGCTACTCACAGCACAGTACAGTCCATCTAGCTTACTGTAGAGAGGCTACTCACAGCACAGTACAGTCCATCTAGCTTACTGTAGACAGCCTACTCACAGCACAATGTAGTCCATCTAGCTTACTGTAGAGAGGCTACTCACAGCACAGTACAGTCCCATCTAGCTTCCTGTAGAGAGGCTACTCACAGCACAATACAGTCCATCTAGCTTACTGTAGAGAGCCTACTCACAGCACAGTACAGTCCATCTAGCTTACTGTAGACAGGCTACTCACAGCACAGTACAGTCCATCTAGCTTACTGTAGAGAGGCTACTCACAGCACAATACAGTCCATCTAGCTTATTGTAGAGAGGCTACTCACAGCACAATACAGTCCATCTAGCTTACTGTAGAGAGCCTACTCACAGCACAGTACAGTCCATCTAGCTTACTGTAGACAGGCTACTCACAGCACAGTACAGTCCATCTAGCTTACTGTAGAGAGGCTACTCACAGCACAATACAGTCCATCTAGCTTATTGTAGAGAGGCTACTCACAGCACAATACAGTCCATCTAGCTTACTGTAGAGAGGCTCCTCACAGCACAGTACAGTCCATCTAGCTTACTGTAGAGAGGCTCCTCACAGCACAATACAGTCCATCTAGCTTACTGTAGAGAGGCTTCTCACAGCACAATACAGTCCATCTAGCTTACTGTAGAGAGGCTACTCACAGCACAATACAGTCCATCTAGCTTACTGTAGAGAGGCTACTCACAGCACAATACAGTCCATCTAGCTTACGGGAAAGAGAGGCTACTCACAGCACAGTACAGTCCATCTAGCTTACTGTAGAGAGGCTACTCACAGCACAGTACAGTCCATCTAGCTTACTGTAGACAGCCTACTCACAGCACAATGTAGTCCATCTAGCTTACTGTAGAGAGGCTACTCACAGCACAGTACAGTCCCATCTAGCTTCCTGTAGAGAGGCTACTCACAGCACAATACAGTCCATCTAGCTTACTGTAGAGAGCCTACTCACAGCACAGTACAGTCCATCTAGCTTACTGTAGACAGGCTACTCACAGCACAGTACAGTCCATCTAGCTTACTGTAGAGAGGCTACTCACAGCACAATACAGTCCATCTAGCTTATTGTAGAGAGGCTACTCACAGCACAATACAGTCCATCTAGCTTACTGTAGAGAGGCTCCTCACAGCACAGTACAGTCCATCTAGCTTACTGTAGAGAGGCTACTCACAGCACAATACAGTCCACCTAGCTTACTGTAGAGAGGCTACTCACAGCACAATACAGTCCATCTAGCTTACTGTAGAGAGGCTACTCACAGCACAATACAGTCCATCTAGCTTACTGTAGAGAGGCTACTCACAGCACAATACAGTCCATCTAGCTTACGGGAAAGAGAGGCTACTCACAGCACAGTACAGTCCATCTAGCTTACTGTAGAGAGGCTACTCACAGCACAGTACAGTCCATCTAGCTTACTGTAGACAGCCTACTCACAGCACAATGTAGTCCATCTAGCTTACTGTAGAGAGGCTACTCACAGCACAGTACAGTCCCATCTAGCTTCCTGTAGAGAGGCTACTCACAGCACAATACAGTCCATCTAGCTTACTGTAGAGAGCCTACTCACAGCACAGTACAGTCCATCTAGCTTACTGTAGAGAGGCTACTCACAGCACAATACAGTCCATCTAGCTTACTGTAGAGAGGCTACTCACAGCACAATACAGTCCACCTAGCTTACTGTAGAGAGGCTACTCACAGCACAGTACAGTCCATCTAGCTTACTGTAGAGAGGCTACTCACAGCACAGTACAGTCCATCTAGCTTACTGTAGAGAGCCTACTCACAGCACAGTACAGTCCATCTAGCTTACTGTAGAGAGGCTACTCACAGCACAATACAGTCCATCTAGCTTACTGTAGAGAGCCTACTCACAGCACAGTACAGTCCATCTAGCTTACTGTAGAGAGCCTACTCACAGCACAGTACAGTCCATCTAGCTTACTGTAGAGAGGCTCCTCACAGCACAATACAGTCCATCTAGCTTACTGTAGAGAGCCTACTCACAGCACAGTACAGTCCATCTAGCTTACTGTAGAGAGCCTACTCACAGCACAGTACAGTCCATCTAGCTTACTGTAGAGAGGCTCCTCACAGACATGAAATACAGCAGCCATGCAGACTATTCACTGCATGAAACTGTTTTTTAATGTAACATGTTTAAGATCTAATACCATGCTTATTAACCTGAGTCTGTACAAATACTGTACATTCCTGTGATGATTTGTCACTGTGATATTTAAAATGATTGACCCTGTGTAATTAGATGCTATTTACTTTTTTCTTTATAAAATGTTCTAATTTCTGGAGCATAGCGAAAGAGAGGGCTGGTCAGTGCCACCCGGGTCCTGGGCATCTGAACTGGCATCTGCTGCAGCCGGGAGCAGCTCAGCGGTCGCCCTGTCCTCACCATTGGCCGACACCAACCCGCACTCTCAAATGTCTGTCACACCCAGCATCCTGCACAGTTAATTGTGAATTGGACTGCGCTGCCCAGGCCCCTCTCAGTAAGCATCCCCTAATGACAGGCAGAGAGACAACTACACATGTTCTCCTCTCTCCCTCTGGAGGACGCTACAGATAACGGGCCATGCAGACACTGCCCTGTCACAAACCTGTCAGCAGACAGACTGTCAGACAGCAAAACAGCCCAGGCCCAGCACGTGGGCCCTATCACAGGTGCACCGGTGATAATCCCTCCCTCCCTCCACCCTGCTCTGCTCTGTCTCCTCTGTCTCCTCTGCCGAGCCTGCTGCAAGGATTCATTAACACTTTATTCTAATGCCTCACTGTGGCCAGTTCATTATCAACACACCAAAGAGACATATTGGACATGTTTAGATTCAGAAAATCCAGCAAGAAATCCCCAAAAATGCAAATTATCCAGCCAGAGTAGTGATTTTACCAGTTCAGTTGTTAGTCTCTATAATAATCAAAGGGAAAATAGTCCACAGAGAACCCCAAAATGTATTATAGATCTTAGAAATAGCCTTTCACACTTTGGTTCTTGGAAGTCAATAGTCCACACAAAGGAAACTTCTGCTGGTGATCAATACAATATCCCATTGAGAAAGCTATCCTTTGGAAAAGTTCTCATAATGAAACCTAGGCTTTTAAAACAGTTTTCTACTGTAGTTACCAAACACTTCTGACCATGACATAAAGATGATTTCTGCACTTTGACACACCCACTACCTATTTCATTCAAACCAGGAAGTGACTATGGGTGTGGCTAGGGAGTGACTGGGGCAGAGCCCACAGCCGATCAGCGGAGGATTCTCAGAGGAGGAAGGGGAGGGCCATCCTCCTCAGTGAATTTCATAAAAATAAACATTTTAAATCATTTAAAAAGTTATCCTTTTTAGATAAAACATATAGTAAATATATTCACGTCATCAAATTATTGATTAAAACACACTGTTTTGCAATGAAGGTCTGCAGTAGCCTCAACAGCACTCTGTAGGATAGCGCCATGGTGTAGCCTGAGGACAGCTAGCTTCCGTCCTCCTCTGGGTACATTGTCTTCAATACAAAACCTAGGAGGCTCATGGTTCTAACCCCCTTCCATAGACTTACACAGTAACCCATCAGAGCTCTTGCAGCATGAATTGACATGTTGTCCACCCAATTAAAGGATCAGATAATTAATCTAGTACTGAAAGCATAAGCTAGCTACAGCTAGCTAGCACTGCAGTGCATAAAATGTGATGAGTAGCTGACTCAAAGAGAGAAAAGGACAATAGTTTAACAGTTTTGTACAAATGAATTTATTCAAAATGAAGGAGAAGCAAGAGAGAGAAATATTTCGCCATTCTTTTCACTTTCTTAGCTAGCAAATGCAGTTAGCTAGTTTAGCCTACTCAAACACCCTGCTCAAACAGAGGGATCCTATGTTAGCTAGCTGGCTATGGCTATCCAACACATCACTGGAACTCTTCCAAGTCAAGTTAAGCTTTTGGTTTGACTATTTTATTGCCACAGGGTCCCGCCGGTGTAACTACATACTGACTATACACTGTAACGTTACTGAATGATTGTAGTGCATTAAAGTGCACAAGCAAAGGGAAAAGGTGAGAAGAGGAGAGCGCATAGATCCGAGAAGGAATACAATGTGGCTGCTATAAAAGTTAACTGTGTTTACGCGTGATCAGGGGTGTATTCATTCTGCCGATTCTGTAGAAAAACATTTCTTAAAGGGAAGCAAACAGAACGAAACAGGGATAAACATACCTGAATTTGTCCAATAGAAACTTTTGTTTGCAACTGTTGGACTAATGATTACACCCTAGATCAGCTAGATGCAAGGCGGTATTGAATGTGTCACTGTCTGTCCATGTGTCACTGTCTGTCACCTAAAAAAATAAAATATCTCAATCTATGTGCACCTCCCTCATCTTAAATGGCAGTGACTGCCACTGCAGCCTATGCACATCTCAAGGAACCATGGAACCTAGTGGGTTACAGATTAATAATAATCATCATACAATAAAAGCACATGCCTTGACACTTGTCTGTCTATAAAAAAGTGGTCAGATGAAGCAGATGCTAAACTACAGGACTGTTTTGCTATCACAGACTGGAACATGTTCCAGGATTCTTCTGATGGCATTGTGGAGTACACCACATCAGGCACTGGCTTTATCAATAAGTGCATCGAGGAGATCGTCCCCACAGTGACTGTACGTACATACCCCAACCAGAAGCCATGGATTGCAGGCAACATGCGCACTGAGCTAAAGCGTAGAGCTGCCGCTTTCAAGGAGCGGGACTCTAACCCGGAAGCGTATAAGAAATCCCGCTATGCCCTCTGATGAACCATCAAACAGACAAAGCGTCAATACAGGACTAAGATGTACTACACCGGCTCTGACGTTCATCTGACGTGGCAGGGCTTGCAAACTATTAGAGAATGTGATCAAGACAAAGGAGATGATGGTGGACTACAGGAAAAGGAAGACCGAGCACGCCCCCATTCTCATCGATGGGGCTGTAGTATAGCAGGTTGAGAGCTTCAAGTTCCTCGGAGTCCACATCACCAACAAACTAACATGGTTCAAGCACACCAAGACAGTCGTGAAATGGGCAGGACAAAACCTAATCCCCCTTCATGAGACTGAAAAGATTTGGCATGTGTCCTCAGATCCTCAAAAGGTTTTACAGCTGCACCACCGAGAGCATCCTCATGGGTTGCATCACTGCCTGGTATGGCAACTGCTCAGCCTCCGAACGCAAGGCACTACAGAGGGTAGTGCGTACTGCCCAGTACATCACCGGGGCCAAGCTTCCTGCCATCCAGGACCTCTATACCAGGTGGTGTCAGAAGAAGGCCCTAAAAATGGTCAAAGACTCCAGCCACCCTAGTCATAGACTGTTCTCTCTTCTATTGTACAGAAAGCGCTACCGGAGCGCCAAGTCTAGGTCCAAGCGGCTTCTAAACAGCTTCTACCACCAAGCCATAAAACTCCTGAACAGCTAATCAAATGGCTACCCAGACTATTTGCATTGCCCCCCCTTCTATGCTGCTGCTACTCTCTGTTATTATCTATGCATAGTCACTTTAATAACTCTGTACATATTACCTCAATTACCTCGACACCGGTGCCCACGCACAATGACTCTGTACCGGTACCCCCTGTATATAGCCCCGCTATTGTTATTTACTGCTGCTCTTGAATTATTTTATTTTTTTCTCTCTTACTTTTTAATTTTAATTTTAATTTTCTTAAAACTGCATTGTCGGTTAAGGGCTTGTAAGTAAGCATTTCACTGTAAGTTCTTCACCTGTGGATATTCGGCGCATGTGACAAATACAATTTGATGGTGTCTATCTATCCAGTCGTTTTTTACCTCAGTCCGTTTCACTGACTTCCTCCTCTGGTTAGGAAGACTGCAGGTGTGTGTGGAGTAAATGAAGGATACTCCTGGTAGTGTAATAGACCTGAGCACAGACGTATGGAACACATGTGATAATATCTCCTCATAGGAGCCCAAATGAGCCATTACAACAGCTAATCTGAGAGGCACACTCCATTCAGTTCTCCATCTGCCAGCCGTGTCTCTAGGTGCCGCTTGCTAGGTTTCTCCTGAACACAGCACAGCCATACAGGGGCCAGATGGAATACACACCATTAAGACTCATCCATCGGCAATAGGTAGTTGGAATGGAGAGGGAAGAGGACTGTGTAGAGGCAGTGAGATTATGCAAGTAGAAAGACCAGGTGAAAGCATTGAACAGATTCTCTCAACTCAACACTAACTTCAAAATACTGTCTGTGTAAGTAATCAAGTATTTATTTTATTCACTTGGCTGTTGATGACTTGGACCCCTATGCTTGGTAGTGTAAGCATGTGGTGCTAACACATCCACCACCAGTAAACGTCCTGGCCCCTCTCATGCTCTCCTCTCCTACCACCACTACAATCTCCCAGCTCTATCCCACCCAAAGAGGTGGGAAGGGGAGCGAGCAAAAGGGGTGATAGGGAGGGAGAGAAGCAGTTTGTGCTGCCGTCTACCTCTGGGTGAAGAAGACATACAACATTAATGGTATCCTTTAACATCTCCTTAACCCCAATCCCCCTAGCCCCTAGCCCTACCCCCTCTCCAGCCCGCTGCCCCCAAATCCACTCCACCCCCCAGGCGTTGCTCCCCAGGGTCCTGTTTGTTTCCCTGCCAGGGGCACAGGCGGCGGAACACTGATGAGGTGCTCAGGCCACCGTGAAATGCACCATAACATGCCAGCGCGGGGGCCTGGTGAGATTGCCGTATTTACTTTTTAATCTGGCAGCCCTAATACATGCGATAAAAACTTTGTCACATTAGATGGTGACAGATGGGCCTGGAGATATTATTACTGGTCTGGGGGGGTGGGAGGAGTGTGACTGGGGGTGGAGGGGGCGAGAAGCAATGCCCCCAATCACGATAATTTTTCATCACCTCAATTACATTGTTGAGTGCGTTTCGGCAGCAGCAGGTGCACACTTGTCCTGCTGCTAGGAAGAGAAAGGGGAAACATATACATTGAAAGATAAAATTAGGTGCCCTAGGTCTCCCATCCTGCTGACTATTCTTCTGCCATCTCTCCAAACTGATGGAAGCCCGGTTTAAATGAAGTCTAAATCTTATTTAGATAAGGGAACTGAACTGCTGCCCACCCGAGACTCATGCATCATTGTTTGTTCCAGATGGAAGGGGGGTTTGGGGGCAGTGACTGGCGTTTGTATGCTTTATATTCTGCAACTGATGGAATAACACGTACATGTGTGAGCTGGGAGATATTCAGATCACATGAAAAACATATCTATCGTTGTGCACATAAATTAGTGTAGATTTGAGGTGTATAAATATATATACCAAATGACAGGAGTCACCTGCTAATCAAATTTTATTTCAATAATTTTATTTGTGCCTGTGTGTGTGTGCATGTCTGTGAGTGAGTGGTGTACCTCACAGAAGAGGCTGGTGGGAGGAGCTATAGGAGGACGGACGGGCTTATTGTAATGGCTGTAATGGAATTAATGGAACGTACCAAACACATCAAACATATGAAAACCACATTTGACTCTGTTCCATTGATTCCATTCCAGCCATTACAATGAGCATGTCCTCCTATAGCTCCTCCCACCAGCCTGCACTGGTACCTCACCACTGTTTGTGCTATTGTTCACTCACAACACCAAGCCTGCCTCAAATAGCACAAGTTTACCAACTGTTTTTTCCACCTTAATTGTTGTCGAAATTAAAAAATAGTGTTTGTGACATGAATATTGATGTAATGAGCAAGTCTGAGAAGAGAGCAGCTGCCTGCCGAGGCTGTGGGCCTGCGCTCCGCTCTGCTCGCATCATTAGGAGCTCAGAGCCTCCCTCCCGGCCTCCACGCTAGCGCAAGCCACTAATGAAAAGAATGTAGTCACAGATCTCATTTTTCAGGCAATTCTTGTGTAAACTGGAGATTTTCCAGTGTACGCACTGTGGAACAGGGGCTCCTCCATAAATCAGCCAGCTCTGCCGCTCTGCCGCTCTGCCGTGTGCTGCCTTCTGAGAGGGGGTTCTGAGCACACGCTAACCACACAGACATATGCTGCAGCAAAGCAGAATCTGCACAGGCACAGGGCCATTCACAGCACCTACACCTGTCTCACACACGCAAACACACCAACCCTCTCTCCACATCACATCCTCCCCCCCTCTCTATCCATCTCAACCTTGTTGTCCATCTGCCCAACCCCCACCCTCTCTCCATATAACCCACTCTCAAACGTTCCCTCCGACCCCCCCAGGCAAAGCAGCCAGCGACGCCTGCGTGCAAGCCACTGAAATGGGTCATTTTTTAATTAAATATAATATTAATTACTGCGAGCATCATTAACGGTATGTGAGATTTGACTAATTAGTGTAATAGTTTTGGAGTCACGCTCATTAAATATGAAAATTACAGCCGTAGAAAGGATTGGTTGCGTGATCAATCTTGTATGGACAGAGAGGAAATGATTTAGAGAATAGCTTTTATTGTTCAATTAACTCCATTACAACCTGGCAGACAGAAATAAAGGGAGCAGGGAATTTGGTCTGCCTTGAGAGTTTCACAGATGTGGTGCCTTTGGCTGGTGGCTTTCCCTCCCTTTCAAATGCAATCTTTTCCGTTTAACCAGATGAGACACTTGCCAAAGCACACAGTCCTATCCAGAGAAGGCCCAGCCCATCGTCCAGTCAATTAGGACAGCTGCTAAATGGACTTGTTGATCATTTCACATAACACGGTTTAGAGTTCAGGTCAGTTGTTCTGACTCTCATTTCAAAACCCAATTCTGAGTGATTCATTCCAAAAAGACAAATAGAACAAATATACATATCATCCAGCATAAAATGATGACTTCTATTAATATGATGTCAATAGGTATGAGTGAATTGAGGGAGCAAAGCCAAAGAGATAACAGAGAGGAATAGCCACAGGAGAGATTTCTGCCCATCTTCAACTCATGGAGGAAAGGAGCTGTCCATTCAGCACCACTCTCCACTATATTGCAAGTACATGAGAATTTCACAAATCACAAATCTCTAAAAATCACAAATCTCTAAAATAAGACTGTGAAACATTACTGGAGTATGGATGGCCTCCAAGGTGTGTCACTGGCCAGTGAGCTCCATGCCTTGTTTGTCCATATCAGGTTGTCTGTCATATGCTCTGGTAAACAGGCTGGCTGGGACCATGGCCAGACAGGCCAGTGTGTGTGTTAGTGACCCTGGGCTGTTTAGATTGCCTGAAGTGTGTTGGTTTAGCATTTGAAAGCTGTGAAAATAAACGTGTTTGCTGTGCGTCCAGTCTGTCCAGGTGTTCTACCATATTTGGAGCCTGACGCTGGATGGTAAAACACTCTGTTGTGTTGATCACTATGGCATCTGAGAGCAGGAAGCACCTCTGGTAACATGAATGTGTGGGCTACTGGCGGTCCAGAAAAATAAACAATTAAGACCTCTTCAAATGATAGTGCTTCAATTCAGACTTAAAAAAGAGTCATTGTGGAGCAATCTTATTCATATCTTATTCATATCTTATCTTATTCATATCTTATTCATATCTTATCTTATTCATATCTTATTCATATCTTATCTTATCTTATCTTATTCATATCTTATCTTATCTTATTCATATCTTATCTTATCTTATTCATATCTTATTCATATCTTATCTTATCTTATTCATATCTTATCTTATCTTATTAATATCTTATTAATATCTTATCTTATCTTATTCATATCTTATTCATATCTTATCTTATCTTATTCATATCTTATTCATATCTTATCTTATTCATATCTTATCTTATCTTATTCATATCTTATCTTATCTTATCTTATTCTTATCTTATCTTATTCATATCTTATCTTATCTTATTCATATCTTATCTTATCTTATCTTATTCATATCTTATCTTATCTTATTCATATCTTTTTGGACAGTTGGGTAATGTTCAATGTGTTGAAGTGAATTTTGGTGAAGTTCTAACTGTTGAACATATTGAATCCTCCCTGATATTCCTCTTTCCGTAAAGTGAGACTGCATTGTTCACGGCCTTGTAGCTCTGGGGCACTTTTGACGGCCTCCTCTTGTTTACATACATATCACAAACATTTCCTCCTCTTGTTTACATACATACCATAAACATTTCCTCCTCTTGTTTACATACATACCATAAACATTTCCTCCTCTTGTTTACATACATATCACAAACATTTCCTCCTCTTGTTTACATACATACCATAAACATTTCCTCCTCTTGTTTACATACATACCATAAACATTTCCTCCTCTTGTTTACATACATATCACAAACATTTCCTCCTCTTGTTTACATACATACCATAAACATTTCCTCCTCTTGTTTACATACATATCACAAACATTTCCTCCTCTTGTTTACATACATACCATAAACATTTCCTCCTCTTGTTTACATACATACCATAAACATTTCCTCCTCTTGTTTACATACATATCACAAACATTTCCTCCTCTTGTTTACATACATACCATAAACATTTCCTCCTCTTGTTTACATACATACCATAAACATTTCCTCCTCTTGTTTACATACATACCATAAACATTTCCTCCTCTTGTTTACATGCATATCACAAACATTTCCTCCTCTTGTTTACATGCATATCACAGACATTTCCTCCTCTTGTTTACATGCATATCACAGACATTTCCTCCTCTTGTTTACATACATATCACAAACATTTCCTCCTCTTGTTTACATACATATCACAAACATTTCCTCCTCTTGTTTACATGCATATCACAGACATTTCCTCCTCTTGTTTACATACATATCACAAACATTTCCTCCTCTTGTTTACATACATATCACAAACATTTCCTCCTCTTGTTTACATACATATCACAAACATTTCCTCCTCTTGTTTACATACATATCATAAACATTTCCTCCTCTTGTTTACATACATATCATAAACATTTCATTCTCTTTGAATATATGCAATAATACTATCTCTAGCCTCTGGAATAAGAGCCCTCCATATTGTAATGCTAACCTCCGACTTCATGCGGGATAGCCAATACTTCATCACATTTAAAAAAAAAAAAAATGTTTGTGTCCGGTGTCTCTTTAAAATGATAGCTAGTTTTGATCTGATTAATTTTGTGTGAGCACAAACAATTACTTTTCATCTTTATCAGTTAAAGGAATCCTCCTTTTCATGGGTATCATTTATTACAAGTGGACAGCTCCTTGTTTATTCGAATTTCAAGCAGCATATCGCAGCGCTGATCTCCTGCAGTCTATATTTACATTTCAACTTCAGCTCAACAAGCTCAACAAACACTCATAGCAGAGGCTGGCATCAGCAAGGATTTATTTTAATTCCACCTCAGCAGGCCAGACATAATGTAGAGATGCATACATTTCCAGGGCCAGTGGCAGAAGGAGCTGACCGGTGAGAGGCAGAGGGAGACGGAGGGAGTTTGACTAGACAGAGTGTCTGTGTTCAAGCTTTCAGGTGAGTGTCCATCATTCAGTGAGAAAGGATGGGTTCATGGCCTCTGAAATCCATTCATGGCACGGGGTATTCTCAGTGAATATAAATGTATGTGCCTGTGCCATGGCCAGGGCCACTGTTGACAAGCCAACAGCTGTTAATTATGAATTGGCCTGTGGCGAGGGAGACAGGCTGGTGAATATGTAGAGCTGAAGGATTGGGCAGAACCCACAGAACACAAGTGTCAGACCCCCACTGCACCCAGAGTGGCAGGCGCTGCCCTGTGTGTCAATCACCGGACCTGACCCAGCCACCAGGGACAGCTTGAACTGGACTCTGGGTACCGTTTAAATCACCTGGCTTCAATTTCCTTTTTCTGAAAAAGCAGATCTAAACAGACAATGGTATTCTTACCTGGCAACCTTTGAGGTGTGGAGTCCTCTGGACAGATCTAGATGGATATGGTGAAGCGGAACAGCAGTCCTCCTTGTGTCTGGAACAGCTGTTGCCTATGGATGAATTTAGAGAAAAGGATTCATTTGCTCATTGCTGATTGGTGTAGTGGTCAGCCAATCATCACAATTATTCAACCCTTTGAGATAGCACCATGAATCTAGGGATCCTCAACAGCCTTAATCTGTCACCACTTAAAAGCCCATATTTCTCCCAACAGCAGAACATGCAGGGAGCCTGGTGATACAGTACAGCCACTCCCAAGCCCAGGGTTAACAGTGCCTATGCCTTTAACATGAGAAATATCTTCAGGAATTTTAATTAATTTTCCACTCTTAGCAGCTGAATCTACGTCCCCCCCCCCCCCCCCCCCCAAGGACTTTTAATGAATTTCATCATTAATAAAATTAGACATTCAATTAGTCCCAAAATCCAGATTGCCAACTGTTTCATAACAGTCTTGGTCGGAATCCTTTTTTTCTGTTGTTAAGGTGGGGGGGGAAAGAAAGTTAAAACTAATTTCATTAATCTAATTGTCATCACTTCAAACCATCTCTTAATTAGTACAAATTAATATGATTAATCAAAATAATGACAAAAACTCATTCAATTACAGGTTTTCAATGGCAAGTGGATGTGTTGGGGGTGATAGGGGTATAAAGGATTAGGGCGGGAGGCAGAGATGGCTGTATGGGACGGGATTGGTCCTGATTATTTCCATGACTGACAGGTTATCAATCACGGCCACACTTTTAATAACTGCTGGTTGAAAATTCAAAGGAAAGGCTGATCTTTGTTGCCTCCCTTCTCACAATTTAGGAAAGTCTATACAAAAAATTAAAACTGTTATTATAACAACTTTTTTACTATAAATAAAGCAATCTTTACCACTGCTCTAGGTGGCACCCCCTCTTTTCTCCACTCCCCCTCTCCACCCCCTCTCCATCTCTCTCTCTCTTTCTCTCTATTTTTCTCTCTCTTTCTCTCTCTCCACCCCCCCTCTCTCCCCCTCTTTCTTCTTTTCTATCTGAGAAACAAGGATCTGAAAGTCACCTGCTGTTTCAATATCCATCAGGACATCCGATGAAACCAAGCAGGAGAGCAGAAACATGTCACCGTTTGTCACATGCCACTGGGGCACACAAGCCGAGCAGCAGGTACACCCTGGGGTGTGTGGGCCAGGGAGCTGGGGGAAAGATGCAGCTGTCAGTCCCAGGCAGGTCCCCTGTCCCCTGGGACCAGCAACCAAGACGTCCCCTGTGATGCTTCTGGGCCGGACTGACCTGTGTTCCACCCATCTGGAGAGATGGGAGCTGATCAGCAGGCCCATCTAGAGTTGGTGACCCCCTGAAGAGGAGTCCCAGTAGTCCCTGGATAAGGTTCCCCAGGAATAATTTTTCTGCATGGTGAGAGAGCTGAAGTATCGGTTCCGAGCCAGCCACTGTGCCCCCAATGCAATGCAATGTCTTTCAATAATACCACACAGTGGCTTTCAACCCTATCCTTATGGTTGTCATACCTTTTAATTAGAGTAGAGTGGGAGCCATGAAATGGGAGAAACCAGGGCTCAAATGGGGCATTTTTCAAGAACTAAGCCCACTCTCTCTCCATACACACACACAGCCACCTCTCTCTCACCTCACACACCCCCGAGACAATGGCAAAAGGCTTCCATGTGCATAAAGTAGAAATAAACTGCAGTCCATATTTTCATTGGGGGAAAGTGAACCCAATTTACACAGTGCTCCATTTGAGAGGAGACCTCCAGTATACCCCTGCCAGTAATCTTTCCCAGATCCCCCCTTTGTGTCCTGCGTTACTGCTGAAATAAATAACCTTTCTCTACAATCAGTGTTGGGATCTTCACTTGAATTATCGGCCCGTAGATAGCTCACTCATGATCTGCTTCTATATCCATTAACTATACTGGGAAGTGATTTATTGGTGAAAGGGAAGAAAGAAGAGATGGAGTAGAGGGAGAGAAAGAGTGGCTTCAGAAAGACAATATTGCCCTCTACTGGTTAGTAATGTTACCATCACTTCTTATGTTGAAATGCAGTACAAAGTACTTAGAATGAATAGGATCTTCATTTATGTCTGTGAAAGTTAACTGAAACCTCTAATCTCTGTATGAATACCAACTGTTTCTCACCCCACAATGTTCTATAATCCATAATGCTCTGTAACCAACCCAAAAGAGTAACTTCTCAGAGGGGCCTCTAATTGCCTCACACCGAACAACCATCATCTTGGAGAAAGAGATGGGAGTGGTTATACTAAAGCATAATCAAAAAGAGTCTCTCTGTGTTTCTCACAATACTATAGAGCTTCAGGGAGCATTGCTTGACTGAGGACTTCGACTCACAATCAACACAAGGGCCTGTGTGGTACTTATGGGGGGAACAACAGAGCGTTCCATGATGGGCAGGGGCATGTGCTAGGGGCATATATCTGCATATATCCGCAACGCAAGCCAATACTTCAGTATGTACCCCCCCCCCCTCCCACCGGCCTTCCTCTCCTTCCCTCCCTCCCGGTCCCTCCCGGTCCCTCCTTCCCCACACTCCTGTGATGTGTCGTTACACGCTTGGCTGGCTCCTCTTCCATGACAGACTGTTACTTCCTGGAGCGGAAACACATTTGATTGTTAACATCTGGGCCATTACAATTGCAAACTAGGGCTCTGTACATCAATCAGGAAGTGATTTCAAAACAAAGAGACTGTCCTCCAATCAATCTATTGGGAAGCAGGGGCATTACATGCTCCTGCAATCCTGGCTAATTAGTGGGATAATGGGAATGAGATTTATGAATTTGCAGAGGAGAGTGGAGGTGCGAGGACACACTCAAATTAGCAGGGATGCACACCAGTCGCAATAAGCTGGATGAGCTTTTTGAAGTGTTGTTTTATATCAACTTTACTCCGCCTGTCCATCTCTCTTTCTCTATGCTGTGAAAACCACAGGCTGGTGTGACCAAGTTTAATGTGTTAACTAACATCAAATAGCTTTAAGAGGACTTCAAATAGAAAGTATATTTGATTTATTGAAATAATTCCTTCTTGAGTTGGATTGTCAGAACCATTTTAAACCTCTGCCATTACCATATCGCAATGTAGGGTTTTGTTATCTTACCTCTGGTGATCATCATTGCCATAGTGACAGACACAGAGTATATCCCAATACCTATTCCATCCATAATGAGTCCATTGAATTGGCTGTGAAGGCATTAGTTACAAACAGTCGCTCTGGGCTGTAGAGAACACTGACATATGGTGGTTTCTCAGATGGATAAACAGATGAGGAGAGAGAGGGCTACAGTATCTACCTCCCTCCCTGATCCTGAACCTGGGTTTGTTTACTCCAAAACAGGTGGGGTAGAGGGCATGACCTCCAACCCCTATTGTCTGCTTGGCTTTCTCATACGATGAAAATTTTAGAGAATCATTTTATACCATATAGAAGTTACTACAACAATTGTCAACATTGTAGAACCCAAAACCAGAGAGCAGTTTGTTATTCGTTGGCACATTTTCCTCACTGACTGATCCAGCTGTAATGACAGTCACAGTGGAGTTGAGCTCTCTCAGGGCTAAATGAGTGTGTGACGGAGAGAGTGAGTGAGAGAGCGAGTTAGGCAGTGCATTGTCCCTTGTGCCACCCTGCAGGATGCCCTCCCTCCCCAGTGGCCACAGAGCCCTGACCTTGCCTGGCAGTGGGGTACATCACCCATTAAAGCTTTGCATTCTGATAAGGCCATTTCTTTTCCTTCCGCATCTCTGAATGTCATCTCTGAAATATGAAGTCATTAGGCGATATTAAAACAGTGCTGACAAACTAATTAACAGAAGACATTATACGGGATGGGCTCGATTAATCTGCTTTAATTGCTCTTTTAAATGGGGGCTCCAATTATAATGAATAAAGATTTACCGGTGATCACACAAAACTATGCCAAGGAGTGGCTGTCTGAAGGGCAGCCGAAAGTCAGCCTTCTCTATTCTCAAGTTTCCCTCCTTACGCTCCCTACGCCCTCCCAACATGAGTGTTCCAAAGAGCCCATATGTTGGAGGAAGAAATTGGAGATGAAGCATAATAAAGGTCCCAGTGCCACCACTTTGCTCCTATTGTCTTCAGCTCCTTTGCGTTTGCTCCCGGCTTTGTCTACCAGACCCAGTATGAGGCGTGATGTGCTTACGCTGTTTCATGACAGTAATATCAAAGGGATGTTGCACAGCACATACTGTAGATTAATCAAAGCAATTCTGTAGACATTTCATAAATATGTGCAAATATCTCTGTTTTTCCCCTGCCCAAAACTGCAGCCATTGAATAGTTTGAGGCAAGAATGGCTGCTACAATTGAACAGGAGATTATGATTTTCAAGGTGATGAAATACATGCAGCTTCACATGATTTATTGTTTACCTCACAGTTAATATCTTATAATAGGGGAACATTTAAAAGTTTTGAGGACAGGCTCAGGTTCAGTATTGTGACTATAAGGACTATGGCACTTTCATTAACAACATGACTGTGTCTATATTTAATATCAGATTGTTTAAATACGATAACATGTTAGGAGAATAATGCTGTATGCATGCTGTACTATCATATGTATAATCAACTGAAAATTCAAACGGCTTAAAGCTGGATCTTGCGCAATAGTCCCACCACCGCCTCTCTACAGCATGTTACTTCAAAGGTCCACTAGATGACACTGTTTCTCTACTGAGTCTTTATTATGTCATTTTGTGAGGCTTAGTGATGATAATTAAGCTTTCATTTGATTTTCATGCTTGATCTTCAACATTGTATAACATTTTGAAACATTCCCCTTTCCATTCACTTTCTCTGTTTTATATATATATACTCTATCGAAGTCTCAATAAAGATGTAGGCTACTATACCAGGTCATCACAATAACACAGTCCATGACAGTTCCAACATGTAAATGTAGGGGCATGTTTTCATTACATTGTTTCTCATAATCAACAAACAAGAATAGCTATCC
The DNA here is from genome assembly GCF_002021735.2 of Oncorhynchus kisutch. Lineage (NCBI taxonomy): Eukaryota > Metazoa > Chordata > Actinopteri > Salmoniformes > Salmonidae > Oncorhynchus > Oncorhynchus kisutch. Next base: position 33,494,869 of record NC_034180.2, read on the forward strand.
CCCCATTGTCCCCCGTCTCAAAAATCAATGCGAACTCTCATTAGTATTTGGGGAAACAAAACAGTATTTAAATATCAAATCAAATCAAATTGTATTGGTCACATACACATATTTGGCAGATGTTATTACGGGAAATGCTTGTAAAGCCTGATGACATTACACAAACAGCACAACTATACCAAAATGTTATGGTTTTCTTTTCTTACTTAGAATGTCTTTTGATTTTCCGTATAGATGCGTTAAAGGAGTCATTGGAACGCAGACCCTGGGGGATAGGAGATAGACACCATATTGGGACACATTCATCAAATCTGATCTAACAAAGTGGATATTCGTCAAATCCATGATGTATTAATTAAATACATGTATTAAATACATAAAGGAACAAATGAAACCTTCACCACTACAATTTGTAGACATAGAAGAAAAGCCGAACCGATATCATTTGGGATGCCTTGAAGGCGTACATTAGGGCATTGATAATCTCATACGGAAAAAGTTCAATCTGATTTAGAAAATAAATGAAGGATAAAGGATCTTAGAAAAAGTCCATACATTTCTGAACTTAAGCAGGAATACAAACTTTTACTTCTGAAGAGAGCCAATGACTACAGGTTAAACTCAAATAAAGTACAAATAAACCTGATAAATATCTCACAGCTCTCACAAAACAAATACATGCTAAACCAGTTATATATGTTTAAGATAAAGATACAAAAGCAGTAATTAGAAACAACAATGCAATTAATGATACTTTTAAAAGCTTCTATGAAAATGTATATAAATTGGAATAAACAATGGTTGAATGGATCCTATAGCCTTCTTAGGCTCAACAACTCTGAAGCAACTATCAGCAGACAAAAAATAATCACTAAAAACAGAGATCACCCAAGTGTCACACCCTGACCATAGAGAGCCCTTGTTTCTCTATGGTGTAGTAGGTCAGGGCGTGACTGGGGGTATTCTAGTTTATTATTTCTATGTGGTGTTCTAGTTTATTTTTCTGCGTTGGTGATTTGTATGATTCCCAATTAGAGGCAGCTGGTAATCGTTGTCTCTAATTGGGGATCATATTCATGTAGCATTTTTCCCACCTGTGTTTGTGGGATATTCTTTTTGTGTTTTGTGCCTGTGCACCACGTAGTCACGTTTCGTTGTTCGTTTATTGATTTATTTGTTGTGTTTTTGCTAAGTTTCACTTTATAATAAATATGTGGAACTCAACATCCGCTGCGCCTTGGTCCGTCTCTCCTCACGTACGTGACACCAAGAATAAATATTAGATACTGTTAAAACATTAGCAGGAGAAAAGCACCAGGAATGGACGGCTTTCCCATAGAATTCTATGTAATATTTTGGGACAAAGTAGCCCCCCTATTTACACAAATGACAAGACATGTCACTCAATTCAGTACTCCTAGTTCCATGTATCAAACTGATTTTTCAGTTATATTAAAACCAGGAAAATCTGGAGAGTCCCCTGCTGATTAAAGACCTATACACCAAAAAAACAAGATATAGATTTATCAAAAAATGTCTTTTGATGCAGAAAAGGCTTTTGACATTCTTGAATGGCCCTTTCTATTCAAAACTTTGGAAGCTTTCAACTTTCCAGCTGCAATAATACATTTTCAAAAAAATAGTGTATAAATGTTGTAAAGCTAATATACAAAAATAATACATTATCTGATGGATTTGCTTTTAGAAAAGGGGCACAATACAGGGATATCCCCACTCCCCCCTCCTGTTTGTACTGGCAATTGAGCCGCTTGCAGAAAGAATTAGACAGGACACAAACGTAACAGGTAAACATGAATATAAACTAAACTTATTTGCAGGTGATCGCCTGACATACCTGACCAACATTGAAAACTCAATGTCCCCTTTGCTAAAATATTTTCAGAATACTAAAATGATCTCAGGTTATAAAATTAAAGTAGAACGTTGTATTTATTTTGAAAAATCTGAAAATAATGGCAATAGGAAAAAGAAAACAATAACTCACGATGTACAGCAATCCTTTAAGTGGACCACAAAAAATGTTAAATACTTAGGATGCTTAATAAGTGACAACAAAATACAAATATATAAATACCTTTATTCCATTACTCTACAATATGAAAGCAGATCTAATTAAATGGAATAATCTTCCCATAAATCTTACAGATGGAATAAACCTTTAGAATGTTGTATTTATTTCAGTAAATGCAATTACCCCACCGAAGACATTCTTTAAAAAAGTATAATAGGTGATAACAGACTTCATATGGGCAAATAAAATTCATAGAATAAAAAATGAAGTTATACATCTTCCCAAGTCTGGGGGTGGTTTTAACTTTCCAGGCTTGGAATTGTATCAACTCCCTACCCAAGGCTTTTACTTGAACATATAGTTAAAGATGTCCTATGCAGAAATTGCTCGGCCATTTCCTGGTTGCTAAAATTCTAATAGTTTGCCTAATATCACTTTATGTGACAAAACAAGCAAGTATAGTGTAGAGAATTATTGTACCATCTAAACCCCTGTGAAATATATTTTCCACAACCAAATATATTGTATTTTCAGCTGTCTGAAGCTGGTGTAACTTAACACCGGAAAAAAAACACACAAAAAATTGGAAGTCGATCAATCCGCCATCATTGACACAATGGAAAAATCAAATGATTTAATATTGAAATAGCATGGGTGACCAAGAAAAAGCAAATGGAATAAATCATTAGTGTCACGACTTCCGCCGAAGTCGGTCCTTCTCCTTGTTTGAGCGGCATTCGGCGGTTGACGTCACCGGCTTTCTAGCTACAGCCGATCCACTTTTCATTTTCCATTTGTTTTGTCTTTGTTTCACACACCTATTTTCAATCCCACAATCACTTGTTCATTATTTAACCCTTGGTTCCCCCATGGTTTTGTGAGTGATTGTTTATTTTGTATTTTCGGTCTGTCATGGTGTACGTGTATTTGTTACCTTGTATATTTTACATTTTTGAGTAAAGTACGATTGATTACTCATATCTGCTGTCCTACGCCTGACTCTCTACACCAGCTACACCTAGGACCCATTACAATTCGATTTTTCCATTGTGTCAATGAGGGTGGATTGATTGATTGATTTCCAAGTTTTTAGTATGTGTTTTTTCAAGATTAGTGATGAGAAGAGAAACACCCAGCCCATTGTGTATCCTACTACACCCCATATGTCATGTCTTAGTAGTTATTGTTGTTTTGGGGCTGTATCGCTTTGCTGTATTTGAACACCTTTTATTTATTAGGTTCAGTAATATTGAATTGCGTGTGGGCATTCCTTGTCAAGTTACTACAGTAGTCAAAGTCGTTTTTTAACAGTAATACAGTTGATTGGTGATGATGACATGAACATGTGTTGGGGTTGACATCCAACAAGCATTATACTCTGATTTTTATCTGAATATAGTGTGAAATGCACATATAAAAAACAGCCTAAATGTACAGTGCCTTGCAAAAGTATCCAATCCAGTTGGCATTTTTCCCATAATTAATAACCTGTAATTTAAATTGATTTCATGTAACGGACATACACAAAATAGTCCAAATTGGTGAAGTGAAATGCAAAAAATTACTTGTTTCTAAAAATTCAAAAAAAGTAAAAACAGAAAAGTGGTGCGTGCATATGTATTCATGTCACGACTTCTGCCCGAAGTCGAAGCCTCTCCTTGTTCGGGCGATGCACGGCAGTCGACGTCACCGGTCTTCTAGCCATCATTGATCAATTTTTCATTTTCCATTGGTTTTGTCTCGTCTTCCTACACACCTGGTTTCAATCCCATTCATTAACTGTTGTGTATTTAACCCTCTGTTTCCTCTCATGTCTTTGTCAGAGATTGTTTGTTATTCAGTGTTGTTGTTTTTACAGTCAAAATCACAATAGAAAAATCGATGAACAGTGTGTGTAAATGTAGAAGAGGAGGGAGGTAAGGCAATAAATAGGTCATATAGGCGAAATAATTTCAATGTAGGATTAACACTGGAGTGATAGACGTGCAGGTAGAGATACTGGAGTGCAAAAGAACAAGAGGATAAATAACAATATAAGGATGAGGTAGTTGGGTGGGCTATTTACAGATGGGCTGTGTACAGGAACAGTGATCGGTAAGCTGCTCTGACAGCTGATGCTTAAAGTTAGAAAGGGAGATATAAGACTCCAGCTTCAGTGATTTTTGCAATTCGTTCCAGTCATTGGCAGTAGAGAACTGGAAGGAAAAGCGGCCAAAGGAAGTATTGGATTTGGGGATGACCAGTGAAATATACCTGCTGGAGCGCGTGCTACGGGTGGGTGTTGCTATGGGGACCAGTGAGCTGAGATAAGGCGGGGCTTTACCTAGCAATGACTTATAGATGACCTGGAGCCAGTGGGTCTGGCGACGAATATGTAGTGAGGGCCAGCCAACGAGATCATACAGGTCGCAGTGGTAGGTAGTATATGGGGCATTGGTGACAAAACGGATGGCACAGTGATATACTACATCCAGTTTGTGGAGTAGAGTGTTGGAGGCTATTTTGTAAATGACATCGCCGAAGTCAAGGATCGGTAGGATAGTCAGTTTTACGAGGGTATGTTTGGCAGCATGAGTGAAGAAGGCTTTGTTGCGAAATAGCAAGCCGATTCTAGATTTAATGTTGGATTGGAGATGCTTAATGTGAGTCTGGAAGGAGAGTTTACAGTCTAACCAGACACCTAGGTGTTTTCAGTTTACACATATTCTAAGTCAGAACCATCCAGAGTAGTGATGCTAGTCGGGCGGGAGCGGGCAGCAATCGGTTGAAGAGCATGCATTTAGTTTTACTAGCATTTAAAAGCAGTTGGATGCCACGGAAGGAGTGTATGGTATTGAAGATGATTTGGAGGTTTATCAGCACAGTGGCCAAAGAAGGGTGGATCAGAGAATCACCAGCAGCAAGATCAACCTCATTGATATACACAGAGAAAAGAGTCAGCCCGAGAATTGAACCCTGTGGCACCCCCATAGAGACTGCCAGAGGTCCAGACAACAGGCCCTCCGACACACTGAACTCTATCTGAGAAGTAGTTGGTGAACCAGGCGAGGCAGTCATTTGAGAAGCCAAGGATGTTGAGTCTGCCGATAAGATTGTGATGATTGAGTCGAAAGCCTTGGCCAGGTCAATGAAGACGGCTGTACAAGTACTGTCTTTTATTAATAGCATGTTATGATATCGTTTAGGACCTTGAACGTGGCTGAGGTGCACCCATGACCAGCTCGGAAACCAGATTGCATAGTGGCGAAGGTACGGTGGGATCGAAATGGTCGGTGATCTGTTTGTTAACTTGGGTTTCGAAGGGCTGGATGGATATAGGTCTGTAACAGTTTGGGTCTAGAGTGTCTCTGTTAAGGGAATTTTTATCTATAATGACTAATTATGTATACATTTCAATCAGGATGAATTAAAAGACTATTATGTTACTGTACATGTATGAATTTTCTCTCTTGCTCCCATTTCCAATTGTATATAATGTAGTCAGGAGTTTAGAACAATGCCTTGGTACAAATGAATGAACTATCTCCAGATGGCAGGAACGGACTATCTCCAGACTGTCTAGAATGCTTATCTACACTGACTGACCTTGGCTCTAGGCGAGGAGGGAAGGCTTGAGAACTATAGGGCCTTTCTACCAGTGTCAAGAAGAGACGGAACATTTAGAAAACGCTGACGTCATTTTCAGTTTATAACCTGTGGTAAAATGTGTATGAACTTAGTACTCTCTTGAATTAAAGGCTGTTACCTGACTTTTAAGACTGGGGCTCTGTCCATTCTTATAAAATAAGGGTCTTACAAACCCTTAATGCATTGACAGAGTGTTTAATTTTGATTGGGAATTAAAACAGAACAGGCTATATCTGTTCTTAGTTCTACATTTATTTGAATGGGGCATGCTTATTTAAGATGGTGAGGAAAACACTTTTAAAGAATAACCAGGCATCCTCTACTGACGGAATGAGGTCAATATCCTTCCAGGATACCCAGGCCAGGTTGATTAAAAAGGCCTGCTCGCTGAAGTGTTTTAGGGAGCGTTTGACAGTGAGGGTGATCATTTGACCGCGGACCCATTACGCACGCAGGCAATGAGGCAGTGATCGCTGCGATCCTGGTTGAAGACAGCAGAGTTGTATTTAGAGGGCAAGTTGGTCAGGATGATATCTAAGAGGGTGCCCATGGTTACGGATTTGGGGTTGCACCTTGTAGGTTCCTTGATAACTTGTGTGAGATTGAGGGCATCTAGTTTAGATTGTAGGATGGCCGGGTGTTAAGCATGTCCTAGTTTAGGTCACCTAACAGTTTGAACTCTGAAGATTCACATATGATGTCCAAGGCACAGCTAGGGGCTGAAGGGGGTCTATAACAAGCGGCAACAGTGAGAGACTTGTTTTTGGAAAGGTGGATTTTTAAAAGTAGAAGCACAAATTGTTTGGACACAGACCTGGATACTACGACAAAACTCTGCAGGCTATCTCTGCAGTAGATTGCGACCCCCCCCCCCCCCCTTGGCAGTTCTATCTTATCGGAAAATGTTATAGTTAGGGATGGACATTTCAGGATTTTTGGTGGCCTTCCTAAGCCAGGATTCAGACACAGCTAGGATATCCAGGTTGGCAGAGTGTGCTAAAGCAGTGAATAAATCAAACTTAGAGAGGAGACTTCAAATGTTAACATGCATAACCAATGCTTTTACGGTTACAGAAATCAACAAATGAGAGCACCTGGGGAATGGGAGTGGTGCAGGGGGCTGCAGAGCCTGGGTTAACCTCTACATCACCAGAGGAACAGAGGAGGAGTAGGATAAGGGTAAGGCTAAAGGCTATAAGAACTGGTCGTCTAGTGCGTTCGGAACAGTAAGTAAAAGGAACAGATTTCTGGGCGCGGAAGAATAGATTCAAGGCATAATGTACAGATATATGGTAGGATGTACAGTGGAGATTAAACCTAGGCATTGAGTGACGATGAGAGAGGTTTTGTCTCTAGAGGCACCAGTTAGGCCAGGTGAGGTCACCGCATGTGTGGGGGGTGGAACAGAAGAGCTAGTTAAGGCATATTGGGCAGGGCTGGAGGCTCTACAGTGAAATAAGACAATAATCACTAACCAAAACAGCAATAGACAAGGCATATTGATATTAGGGGCATGTGTAGCTGAGTGGTCATAGGGTCCAGTGAGTAGCAATATATGAGTCAGGGAGCTAATTCAGTAGTGCTACTACGCTAGGTGAGCTGGAGACAGGTCGATTCAGACAGTTAGCGGGCCAGGGCTAGCAGGTGGGCATCCGGGGACGTCGCAACGGAAGAGCCTGTTGAAACCATCTTGGACGGTTACATCGGCAGACCAGTCGTGATGGATCGGCGGTGAGCCGTGTCGACATTAAATAGTCCAGGCCAATTGGCAAACGTGGTATTGTAGCCCAAGAATTGGCTGATGGACCTCTTCGGCTAGCTGGGAGATGGGCCTAGCTCGAGGCTAGCTTCAGGCTATCTGGTGCTTGCTTCAGGACAGAGACAGGAGTAGCCACTCGGATAGCAGCTAGCTAGCTGTGATGATCTGGTGTAAAGGTTCAGAGCTTCCAGTAGGAATCCGTAGATGTGGTAGAGAAAAAGCAGTACGATATGCTCTGGGTTGATATCGAGCTGTGCAGACTGGCAGGAATTGACCGGGCTGAGGCTGGCTGATGTCTGAGTTAACGGTGATGACCGCTAGCAGTGGCTAACTGACTACTAGCTAGTAGCTAGTTAGCTGGCTAGCTTCTGGTGGGGGTTCCAGTTCTAATGTATAAAAATATCAGATCCGTACCACATTGGGTGAGGTGGGTTGCAGGAGAGTATGTTCAGTCCGTAGATGGAAATTGAGATTGAAAATATATGTGAAATATATACAAATAAAACTACATATACACGGGACAGGAAGGGACAAGACAAAAACAGATGTCTGACTGCTACACCATCTTGGATTCTGGTGCAACCAATTACTTTCAGAAGTCACATAATTAGTTAAATAAAGTCTACCTGTGTGCAATCTAAGTGTCACATGATCTGTCACATGATCTCAGTATATATACACCTGTTCCGAAAGGCCCCAGAGTCTGCAACACCACTCAAGGGGCACCTCCAAGGAAGTGGCGCCATGAAGACCAAGGAGCTCTCCAAACATGTCAGGGACAAAGTTGTGGAGAAGTACAGATCAGGGTTGGGTTATAAAAAATATACGAAACTTCGAACATCTAACGGAGCACCATTAAATCCATTATTTAAAAAATGGAAAGAACATGTCACCACAACAAACCTGCCAAGAGAGGGCCACCCAACAAAACTTATGGACCAGGCAAGGAGGGCATTAATCAGAGAGGCAACAAAGAGCTGCAAAGCTCCACAGCAGAGATTGGAGTATCTGTCCATAGGACCACTTTAACCCGTACACTCCACAGAGCTGGGCTTTATGGAAGAGTGGCCAGAAAAAGCCATTGCTTAATGAAAAAAATAAGCAAGCACGTTTGGTGTTAGCCAAAATGCATGTGGGAGACTCCCCAAACATATGGAGAAGTGTAGTGGGGTGCGTAATTGGTGGCAGAGAAGTCAGGCGCAGGAGAGCAGAACTGGGTAATAACCAGAGATTTATTAAGCAAAACCAGCGGCATCCAGAACAACAAGATAAATGGGCACAAAAATAACCCATCGTGCGCTCACGGGGAACGTGAACAAGCACTACAATAAACAATCCCACACAAAGACATGGGGGAACAGAGGGTTAAATACACAACAAGCAAATGAGGGAATTGAAACCAGGTGTGTGGAAAAACAAGACAAAACAAATGGAAAATGAAAAGTGGATTGGCGATGGCTAGAAGACCGGTGACGCTGAGCGCCGAGCGCAACCCGAACAAGGAGAGGACCCGACTTCGGCGGAAGTCGTGACAAGAAGGTACTCTAGATAGATAAGACTAAAATTGAGCTTTTTGGCCATCAAGGAGAAACGCTATGTCTGGCGCAAGCCCAACACCCCGAGAACAACATCCCCACATTGAAGCATGGAGGTGGCAGCATCATGCTGTGGGTGTGTTTTTCATCGGCAGGGTACTGGGAAGCTACAGCTTCAGTCTTCAAGACATTTCAAACTGGGACGGAGGTTCACCTTCCAGCAGGACAATGACCCGAAGCATATTGCTAAAGCAACACTTGAGTGGTTTAAGGGGAAACATTTAAATGTATTGGAATGGCCTAGTCAAAGCCCAGACCTCAATCCAATTGAGAATCTGTGGTATGACTTAAAGATTGCTGTACCCATCCAATTTGAAGGATCTGGAGAAGTTTTGCCTTGAACAATGGGCAAAAATCCCAGTGGCTAGATGTGCCAAGCTTATAGAGACATACCCCAAGAGACTTGCAGCTGTAATTGCTGCAAAAGGTGGCTCTACAAAGTATTGACTTTGGGGGGGGGGGAATAGCTATGCACACTCAAGTTTTTGTTTTTTTGTTTCTTGTTTGTTACACAATAATATTTAGCATCTTTAAAGTGGTAAGCATGTTGTGTAAATCAAATGATACAAAACTCCCCAAAATTTATTTTATTTCCAGGTTGTAAGTCAACAAAATAGGAAAAATGCAACGGGGGTGAATACTTTCACAAGCCACTGTAGTCTAATTTTGCTGGGGGGCAATGAGATGATTCAGGATCTTTTCCCCACAGCCCCCACGCGTTTCCATGGCAATTCCATTGTTTTGGTCGAGTTCGACTGACCTTCCTATTTCTATGTTGTCACAATGGGAGCTTTAGCATTGTAAACCCTGGGGGCAGTTGGACATTTGAGACAATTCTCTTTGTTTTATTTGATCATATCAGACATTACCAAGTCTTGTACTGAAAATTTGAAAACAAATTGACTTGAACAAAGCACTTTGGTTCAACCGGTGGCTTTTTAATTTAGTTGACATTTTAAGTAAATTTATGGAGGAAGATGATCTATTAAATTATTACCTCCGTTTGTATTCCCCAATCCTCCTTATGAAGCTAAAAAAAACAAATGTTTTAATTTCTTTAATGTTGTCATTTCAGATGCAATTGGTGCTTGGGTGTCTAGCAGGTTTTTCAATTAAATGTTTGTTTTGTGAATTGTCACATTAACATTAACATGAAACAGTTGACTTTAATAAAAAGCTTCAATTCTCAATCTATGCTAACTCCTTTTGGATTTTTAAAATTCCTATTCATTTATGTTTATAAGAAGTCAAAGCTGTAGCTACAGCATGTTTATTTGTACATTTAAGGGTATTGTAATGATAGTCTTTTGATAGATTTATAATCAATCATCATGGCTGAATGTCATGGCAGGTTTGAAGTTGAAAGGCTTGGATTGAGCTAACAGCAGGCGGCTCTCTATCAGATAACAGGGAGAGGAACCACACCATTCATAGTTGTGGTGTCACAGTGTGTGTGAGCGTGTGTGTTTGTAAAGTGACTAACACGCTTTGAGCGGGCCGGTGCCTGGAAGAAAAAGTCAACGGGTTTGTGGAATTTTGCTTTGGTGGCACAACTCTGATATGAGGTCACATTGGGCATTACTCATTAGGAGGGAATGCATTGTGTCTGTTTTTAAGACAAGGCAGTTGTTCGCATCCGCGCTGTCCGCAGAATGAATGCAGGCCTTAGAAAGTTGACTTGTATTGGCTTCAGTGAACAATGTGAGCAACATAGTTTGTAGGACTTCAAACAGCTGTCTTTAATGACATGTATTAGAAGTACCTTAGTGGCTCAGAATTGAGGCAGAATACTTTATATGGGTTGTTACAAACATGAATACTTCAAATGTCAATTATATTTACTAAATGTTTGGTAATGCCTGAAACTAATTGTGAAATAATTCAATAAAATATAATTGTGCTTGTTTACATTTAAGTAATTTTAGTAGACACTCTCACCCAGAGCAACTTACAATCAGTTATAACGAAACAAGACGTCACAAGATGAAGTTAAGTGCAGCTTTAATCTATCAACTGGACTATCAAATAACCACTCAAAATATGGTGTCTATGGAAGTAAGATGACAGTAGGCCATAGACTATAGCAATAGGCACACAAACATCTAAACAGCTTTTTTTTGTACGTTTCTGGTCATTTGCAATATTTACATGTTATTAGGTTATTTATTTGGTCTTAAATACTTTAGGGTATCCAAATGTAATTGTGGCGTATTCACATTTACATAAGACGCTTGATACGAAGGAATCTTTCTCTCACCTATAGAGACGATTAAATCCCATGTCCATTGAGGAAACATAAGTCAAATATGTATAAAAAGTACAAATTTCTTAACACTTGTAAGTCTACCAGACCTAGCAAGTACACTATAGTACTGAAACACTGCCTTTAAATATCAGTAAATCTACAAACATGCAACTACATATTGTATTAATTGAATCCACATGGAAACACAACGACACAGTAATAACATATGCACTCAGCTAAGTCTTTAAAAAAACTCAGTAACACTTTACTTGACACCCACGGTCATAACCATGTCATAATATGTCATAACAGCTGACATAACTTGTCATAACCTGTTATAACATGGTCATAACACTGTCATGACACATATATTTCAACCTGTTGTGACACATATTGCGTTATTTTATGGCTGGTTATGACACCTACATAATAGTGTCAAAACCCACAAAACCTACCACACAAGGCAGAAACCTACCACACAAGGCAAAACATTCCATAACCATAGCCTACGTGTCAACTTTTTGGCTTACATGATTACGATGGTCAGTGTCATAAAGTGTATTTTCTACAAGTTATTTCAAATGTGTTGAGAAAAAAAACATGACTAAAGAATTCATAACAACAACAGAATATTGAAGAAACAAACTTTCAAATGAAAGTAAACTTCTTGGCAAGGAAAAAAAAGATTTTGAATACATGTGGGTTGTGACCCTCTTATGTAGGTGTCATAATCAGCTGTTGTGAGAATTTATGACATGGTTATGACCTTGGTGTCAAGTATGTGTTACCAAAAACTCATAGGAGAGAGCTGAAGCAGTGTTATAATGTGTTTACTGAGACTGTAAAAAGTGTGTGCCATAAGTAGGTTCCTGCAGTGTATAATACAACATCATGTTTTTTCCAGAATTTCCTCACTAAAATCCAATTAATTGGCAACGGGTTAAAATCTGAAATTATTGTCATTGCATGACTTCAAAATGTCCTTCCTTCCTTGAGCATGGCTTTTGCTTGTTCCATCTATAGGCAGGTGGATGATTTGAACTCATCTGGGACATCATTGTCCAGTTTACAGATGACCTTGTAGATTGCCTTCTTCCAAGAGGGGTCAGAATCTTTAGCAGTTGAAATGGCGTTGAAAAACTCCTGAAGAGTAATTTCAGAAACCTCAAGGAATCTCTCAGGAACCTGTTGGTAGAGGGATCAAACACAATGTTGTGCTTAAAGTCAAGTATCATCATAATCACCTGCACTGGTAGCAACAAGAATCTAAGCCAACAGCTTAGATGTTGTGAGTGGCAAACCACTTCAGTAGATGGTAAGTGTGTTGTCTCATTGATTTACATTACTGGTGCTCTGTGTAACGTCTGCTTCCAACTCACACAAGTAGATCCCCTTAACGCAGCTCACTCTCCAGATCCCAATCACCTGAATTCTGATCACCTGTTCACACACCTGTATGTCATTTACACACACTATTTAGTTCAGTTCTTTGCACCCCATCATTGTGAGGTATTGTTTGTTTTGATACACATTCTATTCGGGGGCTCTGTTTATTTCCGTATTAGTCCTCCTGTGTACCGTAGTTTTTTGGCCATCCTCACTAACGACGCCTTTTTGCCTATTCCCTGCCTGTACTTTGCCTATCAGATTTCCTGTCGTCAACCTCTTGCCTGATCTCCCTGACTATGTTATTAGCCTTTCCCTGCCTGTACTGTTACTGTTTTGGCGTCCCTGTGTGTGACCTTCTGCCTGTCCCTGGACAAAGCTACCTGCCTCTTCCTGTGGTCCTTTGCTAATAAACACCTGCTGCGCCCTGCGCTTAAAACCAGCACTCTGTCTCCCATCGTCTTTCATTACACTCTGAACCAACACTGTGGAACCCAGACCTATGAGCATGTTTTTCAAAAACGGACAGCTCCTTGTTCTTTGTCCTCTCTGTCTGTTCCGAATCATTAGTCGTCTGTGGTGGGATTCTGCTTTGACTTTGTAGCCTTAAACTTAACTGTTCGGAAAGAGAGAAAGCACCAAGCCTTCCCAGGAATTTTACTCTGCTCTCAACAAAGATCATCAGATCGAGGCTTGGATGTTGGGACAAGGATCTATCCGGTGCAATTATTTCCCATAGACCAGCTAACAGTCAAGTTCTTGGCATAACTTATTTTTCTTTGCCCTCATCTCCCAACAGAAAGCATCCCTGGGAAAGGAATGTCTTGGTCCCAAGGTAAAGAAAATGGTCTCTGCTCTTTCTCACCAAACAGCTTTCTCCCTCTGAATTTACAGCGTCTTTCTCAGCATTCCGCGTCAGTAGCAATCTGAGCCTCGCTCAGGCGTACTGGTCCTCTAATCCCGGGTTGTTTTAGTGGGATTCATGCGGCTTCCTCTTCCCACAGTTTGATAACGCATCGCTCTAGAGACTAGATAATGGCTGTGAAGCCACAGGTGCAGAGTGACACATGGGTCAGGGCAAGGACACGGTCATACGTGGCCGCAGCCACAGAGGTAGGAGTTAGCTGACCAGACCAGAATCACAGAGGTAGGAGATAGCTGACCAGACCAGAACCACAGAAGTAAGAGATAGCTGACCAGACCAGAATCACAGAGGTACTGTAGGAGATTGCTGACCAGACCAGAACCACAGAGGTACTGTAGGAGATAGCTGACCAGACCAGAACCACAGAGGTAGGAGATAGCAGACCAGACCAGAACCACAGAGGTACTGTAGGAGGTAGCTGACCAGACCAGAACCACAGAGGTAGGAGATTGCTGACCAGAATCACAGAGGTAGGAGATCGCTGACCAGACCAGAATCACAGAGGTAGGAGATCGCTGACCAGACCAGAACCACAGAGGTACTGTAGGAGATTTCTGACCAGACCAGAACCACAGAGGTAGGAGATAGCTGACCAGACCAGAACCACAGAGGTACTGTAGGAGATAGCTGACCAGACCAGAACCACAGAGGTACTGTAGGAGATAGCTGACCAGACCAGAACCACAGAGATAGGAGATAGCTGACCAGACCAGAATCACAGAGGTGGGAGATAGCTGACCAGACCAGAACCACAGAGGTAGGAGATAGCTGACCAGACCAGAACCACAGAGGTAGGAGATAGCTGACCAGGCCAGAACCACAGAGGTAGGAGATAGCTGACCAGACCAGAACCACAGAGGTAGGAGATAGCTGACCAGGCCAGAACCACAGAGGTAGGAGATAGCTGACCAGACCAGAACCACAGAGGTAGGAGATAGCTGACCAGACCAGAACCACAGAGGTAGGAGATAGCTGACCAGGCCAGAACCACAGAGGTAGGAGATAGCTGACCAGACCAGAACCACAGAGGTACTGTAGGAGATAGCTGACCAGACCAGAACCACAGAGGTAGGAGATAGCTGACCAGACCAGAACCACAGAGGTAGGAGATAGCTGGCCAGATCAGAACCACAGAGGTAGGAGATAGCTGACCAGGCCAAAATCTCAGAGGTACTGTAGGAGATAGCTGACCAGACCAGAACCACAGAGATAGGAGATAGCTGACCAGACCAGAACCACAGAGGTACTGTAAGAGATAGCTGACCAGACCAGAACCACAGAGGTAGGAGATAGCTGACCAGACCAGAATCACAGAGGTGGGAGATAGCTGACCAGACCAGAACCACAGAGGTAGGAGATAGCTGACCAGACCAGAACCACAGAGGTAGGAGATAGCTGACCAGACCAGAACCACAGAGGTAGGAGATAGCTGACCAGACCAGAACCACAGAGGTACTGTAGGAGATAGCTGACCAGACCAGAACCACAGAGGTAGGAGATAGCTGACCAGACCAGAACCACAGAGGTAGGAGATAGCTGGCCAGATCAGAACCACAGAGGTAGGAGATAGCTGACCAGACCAAAATCTCAGAGGTACTGTAGGAGATAGCTGACCAGACCAGAACCACAGAGATAGGAGATAGCTGACCAGACCAGAACCACAGAGGTACTGTAGGAGATAGCTGACCAGACCAGAACCACAGAGGTAGGAGATAGCTGACCAGACCAGAACCACAGAGGTAGGAGATAGCTGACCAGACCAGAACCACAGAGGTATGGTAGGAGAGCTGACCAGACCAGAACCACAGAGGTAGGAGATTGCTGACCAGACCAGAACCACAGAGGTACTGTAGGAGGTAGCTGACCAGACCAGAACCACAGAGGTAGGAGATTGCTGACCAGAATCACAGAGGTAGGAGATCGCTGACCAGACCAGAATCACAGAGGTAGGAGATCGCTGACCAGACCAGAACCACAGAGGTACTGTAGGAGATTTCTGACCAGACCAGAACCACAGAGGTAGGAGATAGCTGACCAGACCAGAACCACAGAGGTACTGTAGGAGATAGCTGACCAGACCAGAACCACAGAGGTACTGTAGGAGATAGCTGACCAGACCAGAACCACAGAGATAGGAGATAGCTGACCAGACCAGAATCACAGAGGTGGGAGATAGCTGACCAGACCAGAACCACAGAGGTAGGAGATAGCTGACCAGACCAGAACCACAGAGGTAGGAGATAGCTGACCAGACCAGAACCACAGAGGTAGGAGATAGCTGACCAGACCAGAACCACAGAGGTACTGTAGGAGATAGCTGACCAGACCAGAACCACAGAGGTAGGAGATAGCTGACCAGACCAGAACCACAGAGGTAGGAGATAGCTGGCCAGATCAGAACCACAGAGGTAGGAGATAGCTGACCAGACCAAAATCTCAGAGGTACTGTAGGAGATAGCTGACCAGACCAGAACCACAGAGATAGGAGATAGCTGACCAGACCAGAACCACAGAGGTACTGTAGGAGATAGCTGACCAGACCAGAACCACAGAGGTAGGAGATAGCTGACCAGACCAGAACCACAGAGGTAGGAGATAGCTGACCAGACCAGAACCACAGAGGTATGGTAGGAGATAGCTGACCAGACCAGAACCACAGAGGTACTGTAGGAGATAGCTGACCAGACCAGAACCACAGAGGTAGGAGATAGCTGACCAGACCAGAACCACAGAGGTAGGAGATAGCTGACCAGACCAGAATCACAGAGGTAGGAGATAGCTGACCAGACCAGAACCACAGAGGTACTGTAGGAGATAGCTGACCAGACCAGAACCACAGAGGTAGGAGATAGCTGACCAGACCAGAATCACAGAGGTAGGAGATAGCTGACCAGACCAGAATCACAGAGGTAGGAGATAGCTGACCAGACCAGAACCACAGAGGTAGGAGATAGCTGGCCAGACCAGAACCACAGAGGTAGGAGGTAGCTGACCAGACCAGAACCACAGAGGTAGGAGATAGCTGACCAGACCAGAACCACAGAGGTAGGAGGTAGCTGACCAGACCAGAACCACAGAGGTAGGAGATAGCTGACCAGACCAGAACCACAGAGGTAGGAGGTAGCTGACCAGACCAGAACCACAGAGGTAGGAGATAGCTGACCAGACCAGAATCACAGAGGTAGGAGATAGCTGACCAGACCAGAACCACAGAGGTAGGAGATAGCTGACCAGACCAGAATCACAGAGGTAGGAGATAGCTGACCAGACCAGAACCACAGAGGTACTGTAGGAGATAGCTGACCAGACCAGAACCACAGAGGTAGGAGATAGCTGACCAGACCAGAACCACAGAGGTAGGAGATAGCTGACCAGACCAGAATTACAGAGGTAGGAGATAGCTGACCAGACCAGAACCACAGAGCTACCGTAGGAGATAGCTGACCAGACCAGAACCACAGAGGTAGGAGATAGCTGACCAGACCAGAATCACAGAGGTAGGAGATAGCTGACCAGACCAGAATCACAGAGGTAGGAGATAGCTGACCAGACCAGAACCACAGAGGTAGGAGATAGCTGGCCAGACCAGAACCACAGAGGTAGGAGATAGCTGACCAGACCAGAACCACAGGGGTAGGAGGTAGCTGACCAGACCAGAACCACAGAGGTAGGAGATAGCTGACCAGACCAGAACCACAGGGGTAGGAGGTAGCTGACCAGACCAGAACCACAGAGGTAGGAGATAGCTGACCAGACCAGAACCACAGAGGTAGGAGGTAGCTGACCAGACCAGAACCACAGAGGTAGGAGATAGCTGACCAGACCAGAATCACAGAGGTAGGAGATAGCTGACCAGACCAGAACCACAGAGGTACTGTAGGGGATAGCTGACCAGACCAGAACCACAGAGGTAGGAGGTAGCTGACCAGACCAGAACCACAGAGGTAGGAGATAGCTGACCAGACCAGAATCACAGAGGTAGGAGATAGCTGACCAGACCAGAATCACAGAGGTAGGAGGTAGCTGACCAGACCAGGAACATGTAACACCCATGTTTCTGTGAGGAGTTCTCTGATATGCTAATGAAGGTGTATTACATTTACATTACATCACACACACAATATATCACATTCATGCCAAAACAACTGTATTTTTTAGCTCACTTTAATACAAATTGTAGTTTCCAATTGTTTCTCTCAGGACAAAAACCACAGAATTGGCTGTATAAACTGTGTTGATGAAAGCAGAATGAACACAGTGTTCCCATACATAAACATAATTCACTCAATTTACTTTGGAAAGGGAGGGTGTTAATGTAATATCTAATGATTTAAAAGTCATGGAAAAACATTGACGAGCTTATATACAGTATATAGTTACATTGGATACCAGGGGAGGAGCTGACCATATGGTAAGATACAAATATTTTGACTTACCTGGAAGTCATTGGCTTTGTTATAGTGCATGTTGAGGGCTCTGAACAGCTCAGAGTCTCTGCTGATGGACATGTCTTTCACATCCCTGACCCCGTCCACTATGGCCTGGCGGGCAAACTTCTCCATCTGGATGTAGTAAAACTCCCGGAAGTTACTGAACCACTTGATGAGCTGAGAGGTGATGCAGCGATTGAACTGGGGACACAAGGTCAACAACAAGTTTGAGAAGATGGCCTGATTTTGTCATTATCAACCAAGTCACGATCAACTTGATATCAAGATGTTTGGGGGGAAAAACGGTCATATTTATTTTTCATTATTGACTTGTAAAACCTTCCACAAGACAATAAATTTATGTGTGGATTGTATGTTTAGCCTTGGTCTGTCATTTTATTCAATGTTAATTAATTACTCTGATCTTTTCCCACCAACTTACTGAATGAAAAAACATCTGTCAAAGCCATGTATTTCTAATCTCATTCTTGACATTAGCCTTCTTATTCTATCTCTTCATCCAGAGAAAAAGAAAGAAGACGACCCAAGGGCTGGGCAGGCATGAAAGACCTTTCTTTTCTCTGGTGTTTTCGGACGGTGAGAAAGCCGCAGAGCAGCGTAAGGACAGAAGGAAGCTTCCCTCTCAGTGACTCTGCCTGATTGGATTGATACAGACACCAGGATTAGAACTGTCTTTTGTTCAGTGCCACTTCCCACCACAGGGTCCTGGGCAAGGAGGAGACACAGTGGGCTGCTGGCTGCAGGACTCCCCCATGACCTTAGGGGTCAGACAGAGTAGTGAGGAGGCCTGGGACAGACACGGACAGGCTCCAGTAGGACATGTCCCGGCCATGGTGGAAGGAGAGGAAACATGAGAGGAGACACACAGGGCACACAGACATACGGAATACCGTGGTTAGGCCCAGAGCTCGCCTCACAGCCTGCCTGCCTGCATTTTAAAAACCTGCCCTGTGTTGATGCCAAATGACAGTGGCTTTATTACAGAGGCTTTTGTCACTCCATTTGCTGACTGGAGTGGCTTTTAAAATAAATAATGCCTCTCTATCTCCCTGGCCTATGCCCCAGGACATGCTACTGGCTTAACAGCTTTGTTTTTCTAAACCGTGTGTTCCTTTGTTTCCTTCCTCCAACCCACATCTCATTCTGCCCCAAAAATACACCCACAAGTATTCTATAGGCAAATATGGTGAACGTAGAACAAACTATTAATCCTAGCAGGAAATACTATCATGTTAAATGATCATGTGATTGCTTACCTTGACATCTGGAAAGAAGGTTTTCAGCACATTGGAGCTGGGGTAACGGGTGTAGAAGAACATCAGCTTAGCTTTCTTCAGATGGTTGGGGGTTAGGCCTTGCTGGATGTGTCAATGTGTTAAGTACTTTCAGTCAATCACAATACAGTTCAAATACAATGTTCAAAGTGTTAATGGACTAGAATACTAGGTTGCTTCTGTCTCCAGTTAAAATGGATGACACTAAATAACAGCTCTGCGGTAACCAGGAAGTCAACAATGACCCTACAACAATATTCATTAGATTAGGGATTTTAATTAGTGACTGGGGCTCTGTTGCAGCTATTTCATTGTATTAAACTAATCAAATGTTTAACATTTAAAAATTCATTTTTGTCACTGCATTGGTATTTTCATAAATTATATTTTATATCATCCCTCTGAACATTAAAAGATGAGTAGTTTGGGAGGAACAATTTAGTCTTATTAAATTAAATACATCATGTAACAAATAAAATATTGCATATTTCAACGTAATTTTTCTATGCATCTAGATCTTTAGAGGTCTTTCTCTCTGTAGCCCACAGCCACGCTGTAGGTTATACTTTTCAGCAGGTCACAGCACACCATACATTTATTAGGGAATCCTACCTTGAAATAAGGAAGTTGGAATGAAAGATTGATGAGAAATTGTTCAAAGAGAACCATAGCTCTTTACACAGTAAATATAAAACATATCCTGAGAGAGAGCTGATAATATTGTTCTCCAGATACTTACAACCAAGGACAATGACCACTTCGGAGCATGTTAAGGATCTTCACATAACTTTGAGTTGTTCAGTAGCTTAAATACATATTACACAGGAGCTGCCTTACAACAGTTTACCTGTGATGTCTCTATAACATATTTGATTTTTGAAAAATTATCCCCCCAAAATTGAAAAATGATCCAAATTTGTTTTATGTAATAGTGATTATGGACATAATTATTATTACGCTGCTTATGATAATGTTATTATATTAATAATTATCATTATAGTTATCATAATCATTCATTGAAATAAAATGCAGAGTGGTGTGGTTGAAAATATTCTCACTGGATTATATTTCTTGGATTGCTTGTCTCTTATTTTGCAAAAACATTATTTATAAAATGTACTCATTCATGTACTTTATAAATCTATATATTTGTTTAATGGCTGTGTATGTATGCTCAAGAAGACAAGTGTTCTGCTAGGGAGGCACTTCTGCTTTCCACAGGCACTCAGCTCTGACCTTTCAGATACACCCCTATCACACTGATGATAGAGAAATATATTCTGTACCTTTTCAAGTCTGAAAAAACACTGTTTCCTGGACAGAAACTGATGCTTTCTCTGCCTTTGAAAATTGGCTTTTGTTCCTGACAATTCTTATCAAAGCCTTATATTCCTTTTTATTTGTCTTTTTCTAGACTTAAAGTCATTACTCTGCTCAGATTAAAGAAGATGCTATAATTTTCTGTGTGGTTAGCGAGATCAAAGAAAAGAAACATTTCCTTGAAGTCTGTTTTACTGGAATTGCTCGTGCTGCAATGAACCTCCACAAGTCTTTGTTCAACTGGGAAGGCAAAACACAGGGAGTTTGAATACTGAGGTACTGGATACTAAGGTATATATCAGATAACAAAATATTACTAAACATTTAGGTTTCAGTGTGTATGTAATCCTCTATAGGTTATCTTAGTGGGGAAAAAATATAATACCATTTTATTCATACAGCCATTAATTATATCAAATCCTACGCAATTATAGACGTTAACTGGGACAGAGATTTTTCAGGCCAGTAAAAGGATATATTGAGAGACATGTAGGAGTTTCTCTCTGCTATGCTCTGCAGGTCCCCACACTCCATCTTGACATGAGGGAGACACAGACTGTCCACGGTCACTGGACCCAGGCCTGATGGGTGATGGTGGTGGGCCAGGTGGCTGGATGTCACTTTGGACCTCATGGACCAGGGTAGGTCCACCGAGTTTGGTGAGGTTCTGTCCATGGATGGGGGCATGCATGGGAGACCGAAGTTAGTGTGGGGCCCGTATTTGAGGAGGTGTTCCAGCATTTGACTGTCATGGAGAGGTGTGCTGTAGTTGAACTGGAATGGAGACTGGTGTAAGGGATAGGGCCTCTTCACCGTCGGGGTAACTGAGCTAAGCTGGCTCAGGGGTGGCTTACGGACCACTAGAGACAGAGCTTCGGTCTGATCCTTAGGACTGCAAGCCTCACTTCTCTCATAGTGCTCTAGAGCCTGGGGTTTGACTGGCTCCTCAGTGTGTGATTGCTCCTGGTTACAGGGTACCTGGATCTTCCTCTCAGCTCCCATAATGACGTGCTCTAGGGTGTGACACATGCGCTGATGAGATGACTGGTTGAGCCCCGTGGAGGAGAGTTTCTTGAACACCCTATCTACACTCTCACTCATCGCTTTGGAGAGCTCATGCTTCAGAGTCTCCTGTAGGTTCTTGCCTCCCCTTTGATGTGTCAGATAACTTCTGTCTGTCTTCACTCTGTCCTTACAGCCCCCTTTACCACTGTCATGCTTCCTCTCTAACTCCTCATCCATGTTTATATGGAACATGAACCCAGACTCTTTGCTTGGTGTGGTGTCATCATTTTCAGGAGGGCTGGCTGTGCCTGTGTCATCTCTGTCTTCGTGCACAGCGTCGTCCTGGTTATAAACCTGTAAGAACTTATCCTGGAGCTGTCTCAGGATTCTCTGCATGCTCTGGAGCTGCACCTTCAGTTTGTGGCACTCTTCATCCTTACTGCTGCTGCTGCTACTGCTGCCTCTGTTAGCTGGAGCTGCCGCATTGAGACTGTGCTCCTGATTCTGGGGGAGCATCTGTTTACGTTTGTTCTCCCTGTAGGCCTCTCTAGCCTCCCTGGTGTCTGACTCAGCCCTTTCACTGTCCCCATGGAGCCTGCTGTTGGGAGACCCCGCCATGCTGCGGATTATGTTCTCCACACGGGCACGCTTGGCCTGGAGGTGATCACTCAGGGGCCTGTCCTCCTCAGGGCTGACCCTGGTCGAGAGGTGCCTGCCTGGGGATGCAGACTCTGCCGCACTGTCCTTGGATGAGACACTGCTCTGGTCTTCCTGACTGGAGTCAGCCATTGTGGAGCTGGACACAGTCGATGTGGGTAGGTAGAAATGGCTTTCGTCCAGAGCCTTCTTGTTGTGTATGGTTTTGCGCAGGAGGTGAGAGATGATGGATCCGTTGGAGTATGAAATTAGAGGCTCATCATACATGTTTCTACGGAAGCAGGGGATCATGAGCCCAGCCTTGTTATCCTCCAGACCACCGTCACTGGGGTTGTGCATGTTCTGGTCAGGGAGGCTCAGGTTCATGCTCACTGTGCAACCTTTTTACTAGCTGTGTCAGGACACCTTGGAGTGAGTCAGTATGAGATGACTGGACCTCAGACTGCTCTAGAAAAAGTCAGGGGAAAAAAGGAACATACTGTAAATCTCTCATTCTGTACACTATCTATAGTACAGTATATATGTGAACAGTATAGCACACTTAACAATATTTTTGATTCATATGGTTGTGTTTTGGGGAAAGTAGAAAGTTAAACATACAAAAAACAGAGCAGAGGACTTGCACCAGAACACTTTGGCTACTAAATGTTAGTAGACAGCTCTCCCTCATTTCTCTACTACATACCACTTAGATTCAATCAACTCTGTTGAATATAATTTATGTAATCATGGTGGGAAACAATAATCTCCTCCCACCATTATGCTTATGACACCTGAGTTAGGAGCTTAAAGTAGTGATGTCCACCACCACACATTTTTATTTATTTAAGTAATATAAAATATAATGCAATAGCCTCACATTTTTAGAACATGACATTTAATCTGGGATCTTATAATGACTACCTCAGCTAACAAAGTTGTTATTACATATTTATAGCATGGAATATCAAACGACCCGTCGCTCATTATATGAAGACCCTCAGATTTATAAGTGAAATCTCTAAGATCTCAAGGCACAGGGGAGTGCACACTAGTGTCTCCCTTTCATCTTGGGTTGGAGATAGTCAATATGAATGATAAAAAGAATAGCAGTTTTATACTCATGAAAGGTATTCTTTAATCAGTATATGAAAGGCAAGAAAAGATTCCGAAAAACCACACAAAGGTTCAATGTACAGGTAACTGCCAAAATAATGGAAACACTTGAGTAAATGAGGGATACAAAGTACATTAAAAGCAGGGTCTTCCACACAGGTGTGGTTCCTGAGTTAATTAAGAAATTAACATCCCTTATGTTCATGTATAAAAATACTGGTCAGGCCCTTATTTTGGCTTCCATGGCTATGCCCCCATATGATGACAATGTTTCCATCCACAGGGCATGAGTGGTCACTGAAAGGTTTAATGAGCATGAAGATGATGTAAACCATATGCTATGGCCTTGTCAGTCATCAGATCTCAACCCAATTGAACACTTATGGGAGATTCTGGAATGGCGCCTGAGACAGTGTTTTCCACCACCATCAACAAAACACCAAATGATGGAATTTCTCATGGAAGAATGGTGTTGCATCCCTCCAATATAGTTCCAGACACTTGTAGAATCTATGCCAAGGTGCATTGAAGCTGTTCTGGCTGTTCGTGGTGCCCAACACCCTATTAAGTCACTTTATGTTGGTGTTTCCTTTATTTTGGCAGTTATCTGTATATTATTAAGAGAAAAATAAAGGGATTCATATTTTAATCTCTCAGTTGCGTTAAATTGTAATTTCTTAGTAAGTGGATTTTATTCCGATGTGTGGACCATGTATGCACTGTTTTAAAATCTCTGTAAAAACAATAGGTTAAGTTGGCTCGTAAAAAATTTATCCTGGTGAAAACATGCATGGATCGAATACACCTTTAACTACAAATTACAAATGACAGAATTTCAGTCTATAAAAACAAAACAACTAATTTGTGAGAGATCCACATT
Organism: Oncorhynchus kisutch; assembly: GCF_002021735.2. Classification (NCBI taxonomy): domain Eukaryota; kingdom Metazoa; phylum Chordata; class Actinopteri; order Salmoniformes; family Salmonidae; genus Oncorhynchus; species Oncorhynchus kisutch. The sequence goes on from NC_034180.2 coordinate 33,519,120, forward strand.
TTATATATTTCTATTTCACCTATTCCTCACACCATAAACCTCTACTTTTATATAAGTCCAAAATAACCATAAGCCTCGAGCCAATAACATGAACCATTTTTTACAATAACAATTTATGAGAGGACAAAACAACTAAAAAAGTTGTAAAAAGAGGCATCCTCAATAAATACAGTGAAGTCATTCATATTCCACATACAGCACCTATCCCAGGTGTCATAATTTACAGCACCTATCCCAGGTGTCATAATTTACAGCACCTATCCCAGGTGTCATAATTTACAGCACCTATCCCAGGTGTCATAATTTACAGCACATTCCATATTGTATACCTGGTATTTGACTGAAGAGCAGATAGTCTCTACACTTGATTTACAGTTTAAATAAGGATTATTTCATCATTATTTCATCTAATTTATTTGATGGAAACCCTCCTTGCAACTTTTAGTAAGGCTAGCCTAATTAATATATAGTAAGGTAACGCTATCTAATATATCGTATTCTTTAGGCAACTCATGATGAAAGGTACATTATGAAGTACTTTTCTTTTGATCAATCCTTAACGAGGCAAGATATTCTACCATAATACCAAACAGCCTATACATCAATCTGCATAGAAATGACTAAACAATCCAAAAAACTGTAATCAATATAATCAATATGAATATATTTTCACAAGACAAGCATTACAAAATGTTACAGTGCAGCTTGTATCTGTCATGAAAAGTACATGTGCTTATTAATGATGAGATAAGTTCAGAGTTCTTGTCCATCAAATGTTTGATAAGTTAGTCTAACATCACCTTAAAATACCAAATAAACGTGCCTTTATTCACTGAATTATTGATAGAAACCAAAAAAACGTACAGATTTCAACATTGAAATCATAAGCAGCCAAGTTATTTGGACGTGGACAATGCTGTCCATTATTGACATCAACTAAGGTCAACCAACAATCAATCATAGCCATTAGTTTTGAAAATGCAGATGCATCTGAGTTATTTAGACTTGGTTGTCATCATGAGCATGTGCCAAAGTAAAATAACACAGAGCATGTGAACCTTACCTGTTACGTTGAGTAGAGTCGGGTCGGGTTATACGCCGAGTGAAGAGATGAGATGAGTGCGGGAGCGACTGTCATTGTATCAAACAGAAACAGAGGCGTGGCCTCGGAGTTGACTCAAACAACTGGGAAAGTGAAGAGACAAACATATAAAGGATTGTCATTCAAAAGAACTCCTCAATACAAATGAGTTGAGCTCATATTAGTTGCTTTTAGATAAAAAAACAACAACAACGACTAAATTACAACAAATCTATGGATTGGCATAATAGGCCAATATTTCAGAACGGTGAGTTAGTACAATTTGCAAGAAAACTGATTATGGAATTTGAAAACAATATAGGCTACAATTTGTGGTGAACTCATAGTTTGTTTTAGGCACTAACTTTATTGAGTGTAGACTAGAAGAAATCACATTGTCAACGATTCGATTGGCCTACCATACGTAAAATGTATATACGCATTACTGTAAATCGCTTTGGATAAAAGCGTCTGCTAAATGGCATATGTCATGTTACCATTTAAAAAAAGTTATATTACACATTAATAAACTGTCATAAAAATACACATGTATAATAATAGTATTATGCAATTATATTTAGCCAATCCTAGATGAGTAAATATAAAACATACTTAAGCTATTTTATTGTAGCTCATTCATTCCCACTCATGCCACTAGCTTTTCCACAGTGAATCCTCTTTGGGATAGCCTTTGATCACTCCCCACTTTAGCTGGATCCTCCCAGTCCCACACTGCTTCCGCTGGATCTAGCAATTTTGGGTTTCCACTAGTTACCACAGCCGCAAAAAACTATATTAGCGGTCTGGTTAAGGTTAGCGTTAGGTTTAATAAAATCATAAGATAATTACCCTGCGAAACATTACCTAAAGAAACTCAAAAAACACATGCACATTAACTGTTTTTTTTTGTGTTGAGCCTCCAGAAACAGTTTTGCATTTATTTTGGCATTATCTACATCTAAAGAAATTATGGCAAGATATTTATAGTTTTATAAATTCACAAATAAAAAAATAACTTTTCCATGTTTTCTATAAGGAATTCGAGCAGTACTTTAAGACCATTATACATTATTTCAATAAGAAAGCTGATAAAACAATCAGTACGTGCGTATCTTTTACGGTATTTGTATAACCTGTAATTTGTTGTATGTTATCATTGTCTGTTTGTATGCTTATTGTATGTATCCTGGTGTTTCTGAAGAAATCACAAAGAAACATTTTTAAAATAGGCGGGGTTCATGACTTTGTGACTGTGGTAACTAGTGACGACCCAACTTGGCCTGCTGAAGGAGATTCCCTTCGGCGGACAGGTTTCTGTCACTTCAGCCGCCATGTTATCCCACTCCCGGTGTGTCACCCGGAATGTTAGCCGTTTTATCGCTGTCATTAGTCAGGTAAGTATTACACCATTGGCAAGCTTGAGTGTTTTCTGTGATCGCATGCGTAGATTCATCCATGCTGCTGCCAATGCTAACGTTAGCTCGCTAGCTAGAGAGTGGCGCCGCCGGTGCGATCAGTAGGCCGTGATAGGCCTTCTTCGCATTGTCAAACCAAGGACAGCCTGACACCCTGTTTGGTTCAAACCTATTTTGAATTCTAAAGTAGTCTCCCCCATGTAGCTAACGTTAATCTGATTTGTTAGCTGACATTTTGGTTTTACGCGCTAACTTGTTCGTTAGTCAACCAGTGGTTTATTTAAGCTAGCTTGTGTCTTGGAAACAATCTGAGGTCATTTGAGAGTTTTGGCTAGCACACATACCTGTAACTATTTGTGTAACGTTAATGATAAAGACTATTGTACGTGGCCTAGCAAATTAGTTATATATATATATCTTGAACTATGTCATCTTTTATTGAGATTAACGTTACATTGCACATTATGTTCGAATTCCCTCTTCAAAGTTCCATCACCCCTCAATTGACTGTCCAATCTTAGTATAAGATAAACAGACCGGTTTGAAGTTGAACTTTCACACACAGATAGCCCTCTATTCAGTCTATTTTCACTTGGTCATATATTAAATTATAGTAGTATGATAATGTAGTTGACCCTATGTCTACATTGTTTCCAAGTGTTGAATTCACTGATTGGTCCAACACACATGTTGACCTCCCCCTACCACGACTACACTGACCTTTGACTTGGGAGGTACAGAACAGTATGTACCAGTTTGACTGTCAGACTGTTCATGTGAACAGGGGTGCAACTTTAACGTTAGAAATTGGGGAGAGACATAAATTATATATTTTTTATCCAGTCGGATTAACACTCCAAACAGCCTACCGGTCTGCTTGGAGGCGTCCGCATGGTCCTAAAGCAAACTGTTGACTCGTTTTGTGTCACATTCCAATGATAAAACTGGGGGGGCGGCATGTCCCCAATGAAAGTTGCAACTCTGCATGTGGACGTTGTAAAAACATAGTCCTTGGTAACAAATAGCTGTTGATTTTATGCATATTCAGTCCCTTGTTTTGGAAGAGGGGAATACAGTAAGTGGCATATGATATGAGCAATTTGAGTACTTCCAACTTTTTAAAACTATGTGAATTGTACTGTAAACCACCTGAACAACATCATCAGGATATTATTTATAATTGTTTAATAAACACTTTATATTGATAGCTAACAGGTTGCTGTTTTCTATGACAGGGAAACAATGTATTGGCACGGCAGGCTGTGTCAGGTGAGTGTGTTTTGAAACCGCAGGTACAGTGCATTTAGAAGTTTTCAGACCCCTTGACTTTTTCCAAATTCTGTTACATTACAGCCTTATTCAAAAATTTATGAAATAGTTTTCCTCTCTCAATCTACCCACAATAACCCATAATGACAAAGTAAAAACCGATTTTTTTTTTTAAATGTTTGCAAATTTATATAAATTAAAAAGCTGAAATATGACATTTACATAACTATTCAGACCCTTTACTCAGTACTTTGTTGAAACACCTTTGGCAGCGATTACAGCCTCGAGTCTTATTGGGTATGATGTTACAAGCTTGGCAGACCTGTATTTGGGGAGTTTCTCCCATTCTTCTCTGCAGATCCTCTCAAGCTGTCAGGTTGGATGGGGAGCATTGTTGCACAGCTATTTTCAGGTCTCTCCAGAGATGTTCGATCGGGTTCAAGTCCTGGCTCTGGCTAGGCCACTCAAGGACATTGAGACTTGTCCCGAAGCCACTCCTGCGTTGTCTTGGCTGTGTGTTTAGAGTCGTTGTCCTGTTGGAAGGTGAACCTTCGCCCCAATCTGAGGTCCTGAGTGCTCTGGAGCAGGTTTTCATCAAGGATCTCGCTGTACTTTGCTCTGTTCATCTTTCCCCTCGATCCTGACTAGTCTCCCAGTCCTTGCTGCTGAAAAACATCCCCACAGCATGATGCTGCCGCCACCTGCTTCCCCGTAGGGATGGTACCAGGTTTCCTCCAGACGTGATGCTTGGCATTCAGGCCAAAGGGTTCAATCTTGGTTTCATCAGACAAGAGAATCTTGTTTCTCATGGTCTGAGAGTCCTTGGTCTGGGTGCCTTTTGGCAAACTCCAAGCGGGCTGTCATGTGCTCTTTACTGAGGAGTGGCTTCTGTCTGACCACTCTACAATAAAGGCCTGATTGGTGGAGTGCTGTAGAGATGGTTGTCCTTCTAGAGCTCTGTCAGAGTGACCATCGGGTTCTTGGTCACCTCCCTGACCGAGGCCCTTCTCCCCCGATTGCTCAGTTTGGCTGGGCAGCCAGCTCTAGGAAGAGTCTTGGTGGTTCCAAACTTCTTCCATTTTAAGAATGATGGAGGCCACTGTGTTCTTGGGGACCTTCAATGCTCTAGACATTTTTGGTAGCCTTACCCAGATCTCTGCCTCGACACAATCCTGTCTACTGACAATTCCTTCGAGCTCATGGCTTGATTTTTGCTCTGGCATGCACTGTCAACTGTGGGACCTTTTCATATAGTCAGGTGTGTGCCTTTCCAAATCATGTCCAATCAATTTAATTTACCCCACCTGGACTCCAATCAAGTTGTAGAAACATCAAGGATGATCAATGGAAACAGGATGCACCTGAGCTCTATTTCGAGTCTCATAGCAAAGGGTCTGAATACTTATGTAAATAAGGTATATGTTTTTTATTTTTAATACGTTTGCAAAGTAATCTACAAACCTTTTCGTGTTGTCATTATGGGGTAGATTGCTGAAAAAATATATATATTTAACCCATTTTAGAACAAGGCTGTAACATAACAAAATGAGGAAAAAGTCAAGGAGTCTAAATGCTTTCCGAAGGCACTGTAAATCACAGTAGTTCAACCCAGCTGTTGCCTGTATGAAGTCGTTTTAGATTCTGCACGAGAAGGGAGTGATTTACTGTTGTCATCTGCTCCAGGACTGTCAGCTAGCCGTAGTGTCACAGTCAACAACCCAGCGTAAGTATTATCAATGCATCATTGACCTCCGTCTTCTCATTAGAGCATGGCTTCACCTGTGTTTTAGCCTCGTTATGTGCAGTTGCACTTTCTATATTGACACTTTTTTTTATCTGTAGGAAATGCGGAGCCAGGTCCAGCGTCTTCCAAATCAGATACTTCAAGACGTCTTCAGCTTGCAGTATGTATCGGCTTCGACTCTTCTCCCTTTTTTTTTTGACCCTTGTGATCTAATCAGTAATGTGTATAATACTACAGGAGTTGTATGAAGTCAATATTGTGTGGTCTTCTAGGGAATGAAGTTATCACAGTAAAGACACCTGCATTTGCGGAGTCAGTCACAGAGGGGGATGTGAGGTGGGAGAAAGGTAAAGTAACTTAGGCTTATTTGTGTCTGTTCTTTGTGCTCATTTAGATGTCGGTTGCAGCCGGGTAGATATTTCTCTGTTTAGCCACGCTAAATGTAACCTTCTCCTTGCAGCGGTTGGTGACTCTGTCAAAGAGGATGAGGTGGTTTGTGAGATTGAGACGGACAAGGTACCGCTCTGGGAGTCTATTGTTCTTTTGAAATGCCATTTTTACAACCTCCTCCTATATTAATAGACTAATACGGTTTACTTTTTTGTTAATAACAGACACATGGATAGTTTGTTGTGTCATGCATGGTCTGCAATGGTTTGTCTTGCTCCGCAGACATCAGTGCAGGTGCCGTCTCCTGCTGCTGGGGTGATTGAGGAGCTACTGGTCCCTGATGGGGAGAAGGTCGAGGGAGGACAGGCTCTCTTCAAACTCCGGAAAGGAGGTCAGTACCATTGAGTTTACCAGGTGTATCGTCGGCACATCCTCCACTGTTCTGACCTGATTGTGGCATGTTAATGTTGGAGGACCCAATAAAAAAAAATAGTCTAAATTCCATCAATTCAAGACACATGGTAGATGTTGTTTACAGATGTATTAGATCATATTTATCTACACTGCAAACACATTGTCTAGTGTTAATCTTGCCTGATGCACATTCATATAACATTCTCTCTTCAGCTGTTGCTGCCCAAGCTGCAGAGGCCCCAGCAGCAGTAGCAGCTCCTCCACCCCCTGCTGCTGCCACACCTCCATCCTTTGCTGCCTCTGCAGTGGGCCCCATCCCCACCACAATGCCATCCGTGCCACCCGTGCCAGGAGCTGCCATCTCTGCCACACCAGGTTAATCAATCAATCACATTCATGTATAAAGCCATTTTTACATCAGCAGATGTTACAAAGTGCTTATACAGAAACCCAGCCTAAAACCACAAAGAGTAAGCAATACAGATGTAGAAGCACGTTTGCTAGGAAAAACTCCCTAGAAAGGCAGAAACCTAGAGAGGAACCAGGCTCTGAGGGGTGGCCAGTCCTCTTCTGGCTGTGCCGGGTGGATATTATAAGAGTACATGTCCGTTAAGGCCAGATCATTCTTCAAGATGTTCAAACATTGTTAAGAGGAGAGAAAAGAGAACAAGAGGAGAATTAGAGGGAGCATACTTGCATTCACACAGGACACCAGATAAGACAGGATAATTACACCAGATAGCACAGACCCTAGCCCCCCCGCACAGACTATTGCAGCGTAGATACAGGAGACTGAGACAGCGGGGGTCAGTAGACATTGTGGCCCCATCTGACGATACCCCCGGACAGGGCCAACCAGGCAGGCTATAACCTCACCCACTTTGCCAAAGCACAGCCCCCACATCACTATTGGGCTATCAGCAGACCACCAAATTACTACCCTGAGACAAGGCTGAGTATAGGCCACAAAAATCTCCCCCACTGCACGAGCCCAAGGGGCCCAAAACATGATAGGAAAATCAGGTCATAGGACCTACTGAAGAGCTGATTCTTCAGTAAAGACTTAAAGGTTGAGACTGAGTCTGTATCTCTCAGATAGGCAGATAATTTCATAAAAATTGAGCTCTATAGGAGAAAACCCAGCCTCCAGCTGCTTGCTTAGATATTCCAGGGACAATAAGGAGGCCTGTGTCTTGTGATCGCCGTAGCATACCTTGTAGTTATGTACGGCAGGACCAAATCAGAGAGATTGGTAGGAGCAAGTCCATGTAATGCTTTTTAGGTTTGCAGTGAAACCTTGAAATCAGACCTAGCCTTAACAGGAAGCCAGTGTAGAGAGGCTAGCATGGAGTAATATGATCAAATTTTTTGGTTCTAGTCAAGATTCTAGCAGCCGTATTTAGCATTAACTGAAATATATTTAGTGCTTTATCTGAGTAGCCTGAGAGTAGAGCATTGCAGTAGTCTAACCTAGAAGTGACAAAAGCATGGAATAGCTTTTATTTGCACAAAAAGTTTCAGATTTTTTGCAATGTTGCAAAGATGGAAAAAAAGCAGCCCTTGAAAAATTATTGAAATGTTCGTCAAATGATAGATCAGGGTCCAGAGTAACTTTGTGGTCCTTCACTGTTTTATTTGAGATGACTGTACAACCATCAATATTCATTGTTTAGATCAAACAGCAGATCTCTTTGTTTCCTGGGGCCTAGAACGAGCATCTATGCATTGGCAAGGTTTTTAAAAGTAAAACAATTCCCACCATCCATTTCCTTATGTCTGAAACACAGGACTACAGGGTAGGCAATTTTGGGGCTTAACCGGCCACTCAGTGGACTCAATGTCATGAGAGGTATTTAGCCTGACCTGTGTGCACTGTTGATTATGGAAATTGAATAAATCACTTAGCCCTTGCCTGTTGACAGTGACAATTGCTAATGGATAAATGGAGGTGGCGAGGTACTAACAGCTTCTGTTCCTCTGTCTGTCTGACACAGTTTCAGCCATCAAACCCACTGCTGCCCCAGCCGCTGTTGCAGATGGAAGGGGGATACCAGCCAGGACAGAGCACAGGGTGAGGGATCATAATCACAAAATACTGCAGTAAAACACCCATGTTATTCACAATAGCTCAGACCGGAGGTGGAGTTGGTAGAGTAAGCAAAACATAATAATCAACTATCTGCTAGTCTGCATAGCTGTTGTGGCATTGTTTTACATTTTTTTCTTCAGAGAAAATATTTTGAGAAATTCTTAAAATAGTTTTTCTATTTTTGTTTTCTTTCTCAGGTGAAGATGAACCGTATGCGTCTGAGAATCGCCCAGAGACTGAAGGAAGCCCAGAACACCTGCGCTATGTTGACAACATTTAATGAGGTCGACATGAGGTAGGAAATAACAGAATAGGTTGCCCTATATCCCTATTAACATTATTAGATAGGAAGTCCTTCTTAAGGGAGATGATTACTCAACCACCACATTTTTAACATTAGCAATACACTTTCCGTGAAACAGATTAACTTATATTAATGTATACATTTTATATTAGGGATTATGTTATCTGGAAATTTAAATCCTGTATCTAAAATAAATGTCTGGATAAAGTAAGGTCAAAAGTAAAGAAATGCTATACTTCTCTATGTTATTCAAGCTGAGGCCATACAGACAATGGTTATAGATTGGATCTGCTCAACAGGAAAACCTTTTTGCAACCTGATCCCCTCTTAAATGATGGAATGTAAATATTTGGTCCTAATGTTGGTGAAAACAAAGATAAGATTTGTTAAAACGGGGGCTTTATTAATTTACAAGGAAATGTTAGTGCTCATGTTTGCCCCCCTGTGCTGAAGATGAAACTTTGAGGATTTCTTTTCTGTGTAAATGTGGGGTGTCAGCTTTCAGCTATTCAGGGGTTTCTGTGCATCTTAATTGAATTGGCATTGATGATCTGGAGGAAGACTTCCAGGCCTGGGCTCATCTGGAGCCGAAGGAGCAGCCAGAGCAGGAGGCCAGAGCATCTACTGGGGCCCACAGAGACCTGTGCTCTGAGTGGACGAGCTGCCTCAACCGATATGGGCTTTTATGACAGGCCAATAAGATTTAGAGGGTTTGGAAAGTGAAGATTTTTATCGCTTCTTCTCTCCTTTCTCGGAGAGTGCGTGTCTTGGGAGGGGCTAATGCCGTTAGCAGAGAAACCCTAGAGTTTAAACCGGGTTAGAGACAGGAAAACAAACAATTAAAAAGTGAGATATAAGAGTCCTTTTTCATCATACAGAAGAGAAATGAGCAATAGTGTAACATTAGCAGCCCAGTGTCAATGGCACTCAATCACCATGACCTGGAGAAGCAGAACTTTGACAGAAACATATGTATTGGTTTTTAAGATTGGTTGAAAAGATTGAGAGAGTAGTGCATGTTTGTGCTGTCAATCAATATCAGAGATGTCTATGAAAAATGTATTTTAGTATGGTCAATTCCGTAACATTTTCCTGAAAATAAGTACATATACTGGGTGTTGGTTAGGACAGCAGCATTCTGACTTGGTCTAGTTTCTGTCCATAGCAACATCAGTGAGATGAGGAAAGCCTACAAAGACACTTTCCTGAAGAAACACAACATCAAGCTGGGCTTCATGTCTGCATTTGTCAAGGCTTCAGCATACGCTCTGATGGACCAACCTTCCGTCAACGGAGGTATGCTCTCCTTTACCCAAAGTCACATCTATCTTAATAAGGCTAAAAAAACATACGTTTTGCCTCTTTCATAGACAACCTTCAGAACCACAGTGTACCTATATACTCCACCAAGGCCTCTCTGGCCTATTTAAACTAACCATAGCCAAGTAGGTTTGATCTTCACTGCTAACCCATTAGTATCTAAAATTGTCTGTGGGTTTCCCCACCCACAGCCAGAAAGAACACTATGCTTCAAGGAAGTGAATCATAGAAGCTAAATCAATTTTTAAAGTTAATTGGTTAACCTCTTAAATGTAATGGCAAAATGTTCGATTTTCGCCTAAATAGACATACCCAAAAGTAACTGCTATTCATGTGTAATTACATGATTCTGACATGCAAACATTTGGAAAGAAGACATCTGGGAGATTGTGAGGAAATTATCAGAAGATAGGAGTTACATAGTTCAGAATTCACAAGATCAAGCACACACAATCTTTTTTTATTTTTATGTTGAAAGTCATATTTCATTGACCGACTATACGTGCGTTATTGATCCACAGAGCTGGAAACACATCAGATGGCTTCCACAACATGTGCTCACTATCAGGAGGAAAATGGGATTGATAGACCTAACAACTAGAAATTAGGTTTTAGTAAGTGGTGTCAGGTGTGGTAATGGGACGTTTCCGAGTGTCTTTTACCCTACCAGACATGCCACCAGGGGTCTTTTCACAGTCCCCAAATCCAGAACAAATTCAAGAAAACATTTGGTAGTATATAGAGCCATTGTTGCGTGGCATTCTGTTCCATCTCATATTGCTCAAATAAACAGCAAACCTGGTTCCAAAAAACAGAAAGCAACACCTCACGGCACAACACCTCTCCCCTATTTGATCTAGATAGTTTGTGTGTATGCATTGATATGTAGGCTAAGTGTGCCTTTTTAAAACCTTTACGTAGTTCTGTTCTTGTCTATTAATGTTCTTTCTGTATTGTGTGGAAGAAAGAGTAGAGCTTTTGCGATAGGAGATCCCAATAAAATTCCAAATACCAAACCTCTCCAAAGTGGCATATGCCTGTAAATTAGATAAATCCAGTGCTATAACATATATTTGCAATCCCTAAATGTTATTTGTTCAGTATAAAAACACAATTTCTACCATATCAACCTCACTCAAACATTGTGGTGGTGTTAAGGGGTATCCAGGGTACATTCAAGTGTCTGAATATGGTAATTGCACTGTTTTTGCACCCTGGATGTGCCTAGAGCCTGTTCACTATAGAAACGACATTTCTACAACATCAACCTCTCTCTGGTTGAACCTCATACAGGAGGTATCCAAGTGTTTTGGGGGTTTTTTCAACCTCAAGTGCCTGAATGTTTAGCCTAGGCATATCCAATGTATTGGTCCCACATACAAACTAGCTGTTTACAAAAACTATATAAAAGCAACAGATACACATACAAACATTATAAAAATGTCTTATCAAACACAAACTTTCTTACACACGCATCCTTCACTAAAAAAGGTTTAAAATAGAAATAAGCTGAACTATTTACAAATGGTGTTTGTTTTATATCCCAGGTGTAGATGATTAGATTTCACTTTGAGCACAGCTTGTGCATGTCGTGATAGTCTTTGAAGCAGTCCCTCTCTGCCAGGAAACAAAAAATGAACTGGCATTTCGGACAGGAGATCTGGCATTTCACTCCCCCCTGTGTTTTGCTTGCAGTTCTTCCTTTTTTCTTTTGGATAGTGGCGCTCACCTTGAGTGGGGAGTCTTGTGATGGTTGCGAGGTTGCTTTGGGCCTCCAATTCAGCCATTTCCATCACCAGCTGCTCTCAGAAGGCCAACTGGGAGAAAGAGGAGCTTGACCTTTTGCTTTGGCCATCTGCTTGTGGAGAAAGAAAGCATTTACTGTAGCAATGTCCACAAAATGGTCAAACAAATAGTATTATACCACTTTTTGGTCTTGTGGAGGGCGGGGTAGTAAGCTTGGTAGTAGCCTATCAGAGCATCAGATCGGTCGACACCGCCCATGCTGGCATTGTAGTCCTTCACAGAAACAGGAATAGGGACATTCTTCAGTTTTTTCACCCTCCTTGAGACATGGCTATTATTGAATGCCTTATGCTGTGTGGTGAGCAAGGTTACTTCCCTAGTGTCCTTCCATTTCACAAAAAGCAGCTTGTTTCAACGTATGGTCCCATTCTCCACTGTCTTTGTCATGTTGTTTACCTTGGTCTTGGGGAAACTGATTCTGTTAGGGGCTTGTGGCAACATTCGGCCTATTTTCTTTTACAAGCGGTCAATGAAAAGTGGATGTAGAACCATCAGACGAGGTGATTGACATACCTGTGGGGGGTGAAGACCTTGACTGGCAGGGGCGCTTGCTGGGGAAAGGTGGCTCCCAAATGTCATCATCCAAATAAAATAAATATATATATTGTTGTAAGGCACAAATAATTGCAGTTGACAAAGCAACATTACTGTAAAGTAAAAACAAAGCCTAAACCTTCTGTAAAATGACTCACATAGGTGTGAAGCACACACACACACACACACACACACACACACACACACACACACACACACACACACACACACACACACACACACACAATGCAAACAGTAACATTTTGGAGACAAAGGCAGAGGTGAGAACCACAAAGCAACAATAGCCATGAGAGTTTAGTGGCCTCTCCAAAGTTACAAGGATGAAACTTAGAACAGCATACAGTGAACTAATATGAAACATAGACAATAACTACTTTGGAATTCTATAAGATGAAATGACTTGTTACATAGGCTTATGTCAACTAAATCCAATGCACAAAAAGCAGACTACTTATAAAAAACATAATACATATAGTACATTAGCTATTATAAAGTCATGAAAATAATTTCCTTCCATATCTAAAAGTGGATCCAATCCTTCTAGAAAGCAATCTTCATCGGCCGTGTCAAAATACTCGTTTTCCAAATCGCTCCCCTGATCTGAGTCCGACCAGTATTTTATTCAAAGCTTCTATGCCGGTATACTTATTCAGAGCTGCTGCCTTTTTAGCTTCCTGCTCAATATTATTAGTTTTTACCCCCCCCCCCCCCCTGTTTACTGTTTACAATGTACTGTAGCGTGCTTTGTAGCAATAGTTCGCATTACGGATAAAAGGTTCTAGACCAGGGGTGGGCAAACCTTTTGGCTTGAGGGCCACATCGGGATTTTGAATTTCATCGGAGGGCTGCATTTTATAGGGACTATAAAGGGACTTTACATTTAAGAGGTTAATACAGTATTTAAACTTTGAAAACCTATTTTCATAACTTTACTCTTTTTAGTAATTGATGACACCACCAAAGAGGTTGTGTACAGGGACTACGTGGACATCAGTGTGGCTGTAGCAACACCAAAGGTAATGCCTATGGTTGGCTACTCACTGTTAACACATTTACAACAGGGCTAATGCAGCTGAAGTCGGAAGTTTACATACACTTAGGTTGGAGTCATTAAAACTCGTTTTTCAATCACTCCACAAATTTCTTGTTAACGAACTATAGTTTTGGCAAGTCGGTTAGGACATCTACTTTGTGCATGACACAAGTAGTTTTTCCAACAACTGTTTACAAACAGATTTCACTTATAACTATCACAATTCCAGTGGGTCAGAAGTTTACATACACTGAGTTGACTGTGCCTTTAAACAGCTTGGAAAATTCCAGAAAATTGTGTTGACTTTAGAAGATTCTGATAGGCTAATTGACATAATTTCAGTCAATTGGAGGTGTACTTGTGGAGGTATTTCAAGGCCTACCTTCAAACTCAGTGCCTCTGCTTGACATTATGGGAAAATCAAAAGAAATCAGCCAAGACCTCAGAAAAAAATATTGTAGACCTCCACAAGTCTGGTTCATCCATGGGTGCAATTTCCAAATGCCTGAAGGTACCACGTTCATCTTTCTGAACAATAGTCTGCAAGTATAAACACCATGGGACCACACAGCCGTCATACCGCTCAGGAAGGAGACGCGTTCTGTCTACTAGAGATGAACGTACTTTGGTGCAAAAAGTACAAATCAATCCCAGAACAACAGCAAAGGACCTTGTGAAGATGCTGGAGGAAACCAGTACAAACGTATCTATATCCACAGTAAAAACGAGTCCTATATCGACATAACCTGAAAGGACGCTCAGCAAGGAAGAAGCCACTGCTCCAAAACCGCCATAAAAAGCCAGACTACGGTTTGCAACTGCACACATGGGGACAAAGATCGTACTTTTTGGAGAAATGTCCTCTGGTCTGATGAAACCAAATTAAAACTGTTTGGCCATAATGACCATCATTATGTTTGGAGGAAAACGAGGGATGCTTGCAAGCCGAGGAACACCATCCCAACCGTGAAGCACGGGGGTGGCAGCATCATGTTGTGGGGGTGCTTTGCTGCCGGAGGGACTGGTGCATTTCACAAAATAGATGGCATCATGAGGGGGGACAATTACGTGGATATATTGAAGCAACATATCAAGACATCAGTCAGGAAGTTAATGCTTGGTTGCAAATGGGTCTTCCAAATGAACAATAACTCCAAGCGTACTTCCAAAGTTGTGGCAAAATGGATTAAGGACAACAAAGTCAAGGTATTGGAGTGGCCATCACAAAGCCCTGACCTCAATCCTATAGAAAATGTGTGTACCAAATACTAATTGAGTGTTTTTAAACTTCTGACCCACTGGGAATATGATGAAAGAAATACAAGCTGAAATAAATCATTCTCTCTACTATTATTCTGACATTTCACATTCTTAAAATAAAGTGGGGATCCTAACTGACCTAAGACAGGGACTTTTTACTAGGATTAAATGTCAGGAATTGTGAAAAACTGAGTTTAAATGTATTTGGCTAAGGTGTATGTAAACTTCAGACTTCAACTGTGTTCATGAACCGAATCTCTGAATATCTCATTCGTCCTGTCTCCCAGGGCCTGGTGGTGCCTGTGATCCGTGGGGTGGAGGGAATGAACTTCGCTGACATCGAGAAGACCATCAACGAGCTGGGGGAGAAAGTAGGATGACAAGGATATGTGCTGTTTCGCTGTACTATATTTTTTGACTGTTGTGCATTTTCTAAGTTGATGTTGTTTGCAGGCCCGTAAGAATGAGCTGGCCGTGGAAGACATGGATGGCGGCACCTTCACCATCAGCAACGGTGGCGTATTTGGGTCAATGTTTGGCACACCTATCATCAACCCTCCGCAGTCTGCCATCCTTGGCATGCATGGCATCTTCGACAGGCCAGTGGCCATCGGGGGCAAGGTGGGTGTTGGCTCTGTTCTGTAGACTTTGAATTACTCCATATAATATAGACTCGCATCTCAGGATACCCCCTTATCAGATGTGGTATAGGGACAGGAAGCAGTATTTGTTTGTCTCTGAAGCTCCTCCTCTGCTGCAGGTGGAGATCCGCCCCATGATGTACGTGGCTCTGACATATGACCATCGGCTCATCGATGGCAGAGAGGCAGTCACCTTCCTGCGTAAGATCAAGGCAGTGGTAGAAGACCCCAGAGTGCTGCTCCTGGCCTTGTGAGCCAGCCTCTCGGCAGTCACAACAAGCCACCCTTCACACACAGTGGCTATACCCTTCCTCCTGATGATGTTTATTGTTGAATAACTAGACAAAGTGATACTTGAAAAGAGCGAAAGGTGCATTGGACTTATTGCATGGCCTGAAATGATGAAAGAATTTATGCTTAATGTTCTATATGTCTGGGGCAGGGGTTTCACTAAAACGGGTCTCTGGAGATGGAGAGGGTGTTGTACAACACAAAGCACCATTTGCCATTTTCTACCTACAATAAATATTTGTCAAATAATTGTAATATAAATTACCAAAAAAAACATTATGTATTGTTCATTTATTTTTTCTGAGAAAAGAACTGCAGTCCATCATAAGATGGACTGCAAACAGTAAACACTATAGACTAAGATGTGGTCCATGGGACAGGTTTATATCCGTTGTTACACTGAAATCACAGTGGGTCCTTAAAGCAATTTTAAAAAATCTGATTCACACACACCATAAGAAAAGTATCTTTATGTTGTGTAAAGAAAAAAGAAAAAAAAGATTTAACAAAATCTGAACTATCCTTTTAGTTGTCTACTGTTTACTAAGACACTTGCCTTTTTTACAGAATGCTCTCAAAATGACTGACGATGACAATAATTCAGAAACCAGGTGGCTGGTATGGTTTAAAATAGCTATCGCCAGGGCATGGAAGTTAAAAGACGCATGCCAGTGGATAGACTGCGCTGTGGTAAATGTTTAGTTATGAAGGCTATGTACAGATGACCAAGCAAAAATACGAGGCTTTGCTTCTTTTTTATTAACCTCAAAGTATTTGACAATGAAAAAATGTTTCATGCTTGGTTTGTAAGGATGATATTCATGGATTCACTGAACAAAAATATAAATGCACCATGCAAGAATTTACAGAGTTACAGTTCACTCTTTACCCCTACCTACATGTACAAATGACCTGGACTAACCTGTATCCCCGCACGTTGACTCGGTACCCCCTGTATATAGCCTCGTTATTGTAACTTTTTATTACATTTCTTACTTTGGTAAAATGTTTCTTATTTCTTGAACTGCATTGTTGGTTAAGGGCTTGTAAGTAAGCATTTCACTGTAAGGTCTACCTACACCTGTTGTATTCAGCGCATGTGACAAATTACATTTGATTTGATATAAGGAAATAAATTCAGCATCTGGTGTGTCCACCATTTGCCTCATGCAGCACAACACATCTCCTTCACACAGAGCTCTCGATTCTGAAAACCCACAGTTTCCTCGTGTGGCTACTCTCAGACGATCCTGCAGGTGAAGAAGAATGTGTAGGTCCTGAACTGGTGTGGTTACATGTGGTTGTGAGGCTGGCTGTTTGCACAGCAAAGTTCTCTAAAATGACGTTGGAGGCGGCTTACGGAAGATAAATTAACATGACATACTCTAGCAACAGCTCTCGTGGACTTCCTGCAGTCAGCATGGTAATTGCACTCTCCCTCAAAACTTGTGACATCTGTGGCATTGTGTTGTGTGACAACACATTTTAGAGTAGCCTTTTATTGTCCCCGGCACAAGGTGCACCTGTGTAATTATCATGCTGTTTAATCAGCTTCTTGATATACCACACCTGTCAGGTGGATGGATTATCTTGGCAAAGGAGAAATGCTCACTAACAGGAATGTAAAAAAAAAAAAAAAAAGTTGAGAGAAATACATTTGTGTGTATGGAACATTTCTGGGGTCTTATTTCAGCTCATGAAACATGGGACCAACACTTTGTTGCGTTTATATTTTTGTTCAGTATATTAACAGAAATATTGCTTGTCATTTTTATGACAGAAGTACCCCAAAAGTCAGCTGATAAAGAGTACACTTTAAACTTTAATACATCTTGCCCTACCATATGTCAAAAGGACAGGTGAGGTTTACACTAGCCTCTATCATTCAAACATGGAGGTTGGTTGTTGCAGGGTTGACATGTTAGCTGTGTGTCTGCTGCTCTGAATTATACTTCTAATCATCTTTCTTTGGGAAGTAAGATGCTCAGGAAGTAGCACCAGAGCTGGGGCTTCAACTATTTTAGCCACAAGGGGGCAGTGGCTGCCCAGAACAGTTCAGGCTGCATTTAGGCCAGAGACACACAGCTAGTCTGTTAGCATGTTAACTTGACAGTGCCTTCCAGGAGACACCATTGAAGAAGGGGTGACACTTGATGTCACTCACACCACCGCCTCCAGAGCCCAAACGATAACCAGGATCAAACTGCAGCAGCTGTGGAACATGTAATTGTCACTCATTCAGAAATAAATGAGTTTGTACAATGTTTATGGCTCTGTGTTTCTGTGGTAGCAGGCTAGAGTTGATATGTTTACGGTAGCTAAAGTACAGGCCACATGGGTGTGTAAGGGGGATGCAGTTCTAACCTCAGTGAGCAGGGAGGCGGCTGCAGTACTCAGGTGGTCTGGGATCAGGAGCTGGGTGTGAGAATGCACCCCGGCTGGGTGGAACTGCCACAGGGGCTGGAGGCACAGGCATACAGTTTCATTAAACAACCATGCCTTGATAATGGTACCAACCATGGGAGCAACTTTGGTTTTAGAACTGGGGGCACATATACACTGCTCAAAAAAATAAGGGGAACACTAAAATAACACATCATTGATCTGAATTAATGAAATATTCTTATTAAATACTTTTTTCTTTACATAGTTGAATGTGCTGACAACAAAATGACAAAAATTATCAATGGAAATCAAATTTATCAACCCATGGAGGTCTGGATTTGGAGTCACACTCAAAATTAAAGTGGAAAACCACACTAAAGGCTGATCCAACTTTGATGTAATATCCTTAAAACAAGTCAAAATGAGGCTGGGTAGTGTGTGTTGCCTCCACGTGCCTGTATGACCTCCCTACAACGCCTGGGCATGCTCCTGATGAGGTGGCGGATGGTCTCCTGAGGGATCTCCTCCCAGACCTGGACTAAAGCATCCGCCAACTCCTGGACATGATGTCCCAGATGTGCTCAATTGGATTCAGGTCTGGGGAACGGGCGGGCCAGTCCATAGCATCAATGCCTTCCTCTTGCAGGAACTGCTGACACACTCCAGCCACATGAGGTCTAGCATTGTCTTGCATTAGGAGGAACCCAGGGCCAACCGCACCAGCATATGGTCTCACAAGGGGTCTGAGGATCTCATCTCGGTACCTAATGGCAGTCAGGCTACCTCTGGCGAGCACATGGAGGGCTGTGCGGCCTCCCAAAGAAATGCCACCCCACACCATGACTGACCCACCGCCAAACCGGTCATGCTGGAGGATGTTGCAGACAGCAGAATGTTCTCCACGGCGTCTCCAGACTGTCACGTCTGTCACATGTGCTCAGTGTGAACCTGCTTTCATCTGTGAAGAGCACAGGGCGCCAGTGGCGAATTTGCCAATCTTGGTGTTCTCTGGCAAATGCCAAACGTCCTGCACGTTGTTGGGCTGTAAGCACAACCCCCACCTGTGGACGTCGGGCCCTCATACCACCCTCATGGAGTCTGTTTCTGACCGTTTGAGCAGACACATGCACATTTTTGCAGGGCTCTGGCAGTGCTCCTCCTGCTCCTCCTTGCACAAAGGCAGAGGTAGCAGTCCTGCTGCTGGGTTGTTGCCCTCCTACAGCCTCCTCCACATCTCCTGATGTACTGGACTGTCTCCTGGTAGCGCCTCCATGCTCTGGACACTACGCTGACAGACACAGCAAACCTTCTTGCCACAGCTCGCATTGATGTGCCATCCTGGATGAGCTGCACTACCTGAGCCACTTGTGTGGGTTGTAGACTCTGTCTCATGCTACCACTAGAGTGAAAGCACCGCCAGCATTCAAAAGTGATCAAAACATCAGCCAGGAAGCATAGGAACTGAGAAGTGGTCTGTGGTTATCACCTGCAGAACCACTCCTTTATTGGGGGTGTCTTGCTAATTGCCTATAATTTCCACCTGTTGTCTATTCAATTTGCACAACAGCATGTGAAATTTATTGTCAATCAGTGTTGCTTCCTAAGTGGACAGTTTGGTTTCACAGAAGTGTGATTAACTTGGAGTTACATTGTGTTGTTTAAGTGTTCCCTTAATGTTTTAGAGCATGGTCCTAAAGCACACCGCATGGTCCTAAAGCACACCGTTGCCTAGTTTTTGTATAACTTTCCAATTATAAAAACCGGGGGGGGACAAACATGGAATTTCAGAATGTTGGGAGGGGAACATGTCCCCAGTGAAAGTTGCACCCCTGGTACCAACAACAGATATGCATTATCAACAGGCCCAGTGGGCAGCAGTGTCAATATATACAGGTTTGGATTTACTACAGCACAGGGAAAGAAACAGATAGAGACCATGGAAAATAGAGTGTTGTTTACCATTCCAGTAAGAAGTTCAATCAGCAATGCCCCCAGACTCCACCAGTCACAAGCCTCTGTGATTTTGGACACACCTCCAATCTCTGTTGGCCAACAACAGAACTTGTTCTTTACAGATTTATTGTTGGATCAAGCTAAATATCTGATTCTTACCACTAGATCACACTTTATATCTAGGGTATGAACCCTATGTGTAACGGTTGTAACATGTGACTGAAGTTTATTGAATGAACAGTGTTTTCACCTGGGGCACAGTACATCTGGTCCATAGCTTTAGAGTTGATTTCTGACTGAACTTCACTCCACTGGCCAAAGAATGTCAGGCAGACCTTTCCTAGTGAGAAACATCAAATTATGTCACAATCAAAGTTAGTTGAGTTTTCAAGACTCATGCCAAAAACAGACCAACAATGACACCCCTTACCAAGTTAAAGTGATTTAGGTGACTAACCATTACTCGTGAGCAGGATATTCTTTGGGTTGAGGTCTCGGCACACCACACCTTGCTGGTGAAGACTCTCCAGGGCCAGGAGGATCTGAGCCCCCAACAGACGCACCTCTGCCTCAGGTAGCCCCCAGCTACTTTGCCTGGCCCTGTCTCTCCCTCTGGAGGCCTTGGCTGGGAACTTGGGTAGGTGGCACCAGCCATCCACCTCAATGATTTGATCCTCATCCTGTCCATCCGATTCCTCTGACTTTAGGAAAGCATCCATGTCCCCCTTCCGGCACTGTGGGGAGGCCCCTGTGGGGTCAGGGGTGTTGGGGTAACATAGTGATCCTTTCTCTCGGGGGAGGTCCTTACTCACAGGGCTCAGCAGCTCCCAGCCCTCCTCCACCTCCTCCCCTGGCTCTCTGCCAGGAGGCCCCACCTGATACTTCACCCCTGTGAGAGCCAGAGCAGTGCCTGGCTGGGTCCCCAGCTGTGTCCCAGTACTGTGACAGTGAGGGACTGAGGGGGGGTGAGAGTTCCCTGAGGATGTCCTCATGAGCTTAAGCTTGTCTATTGTAGAGGGACACACAGCTCTGCCAGGCTGGGGAGTCTCTGTGTCCCTGGTTACTGAATTCACCATGCTCTCCTCAATGTGATGGTTTACCTTCTCCTTCCCTCTACCCTGGTGTGTGTCTGTCACCATGCTCACAGTGTTCTCAAGTTCTCTACCTGAAACACTGTCTCGGTGAGAGCCATTGGAGGTCAAAGTTGCTCTCTCACTAACCTGACTTTGATTATGGAGGGGTAATTGCAATGTATTGGGAACGTAACTTTTCTGTGAATATAAACTGATAGTAGGATTCTTGAAGTTCACTGTTGACCCTGTACCACCAGAAGAGGTCTGAGTTGTTTGAGGTACAGATTTACCTGCAGCTATATCTGAGTCAGTACAAGTCCCTGCATAGGGGGCTGGACTTTCACAGTTACGAGTCAGATCAGACTTCCACACAATGTTGAAATTCAAAATGGATTCCATTTTTTCTGTTCCAGTGGCCTTCCTAGAGGGCTCAGAGGTGACATCAGGGGCCTGATCGATACACGGATGACCACAGAGAGCAGGTTTGTCCTGAGTTTTAGAGTGCAAACACTGACTGAGGCCTGCTGGATGGATATGGGGCCTGGTGTCTGACCTAGATAAGGAGAGCTGTGTCGCCGGAGTGTGTGGACCTGCAGACCTGGAGTTGTTCTGCAGGCAGCCTGTCTCCTCGCAGTAGGAGTGGGTCCTACAGCTTTCTAGACGATGCTGAGCCTCGAGCCAGAATGCCGGGGAGTCTGTGTCTGAACTCTCCTCGTTCTCCGTCTCCAGGAGAGAGGTTTTCTCTGTGCCCCCTCTGTCATTCTGCTGGTAGTCTGAGCTGATGGTAGGGGAGGTGTAGCTGTTCTTCAGTTTGATCCTGTGCTGGCTGGGACTGGAGCATTCTGGGTGCTCTTTGGCTCGGTCGTTCCTGACTTTGTGAAGTTTAGAGAAAAGCTTCCCACCTACAGATCATAGAATAGTCAACACATCTTTTCTACTCTCTATGGCATCCTTGACCCAAAATGGCTGAAAAGTGCAGACATCAGCAAAAAATGAAAACTGTTGGTCCACTGCCTTTGCATGGCTATAGGCTAGATAAGAGCATCAGCTAAATCTCCCATACTGCAGGGCTGGCAGGCAGAGCCTGTGTTCAGCTCACCTTGAACATGCTCCAGATGCAGGTACACAGCATCCTCACTGACATAGTACCTCAGCAGCTTCACCATGAAGGGGACGCCCTGGGGGATGATAGTGGGCTGGCCCCGGCTCTCCCAGCTCGACTTGGGCAGGCTCTGTGACGAGACAGCTCAACAGATCAACACACATATTACTATGCTGTTATTACCTTTGTCAAAATACAACTTATCACTACTGTACTACACATTATTTTCAGGCTAGTCTTAATAAGTCTATTGTTAATTGATCGAAAAACAAATCTTTCTACAAAAGTTGGCCCTACCAGTGCCTAGACAGCATTTTTTCTGAGACCTACACCGTAGCCAACCCTGCAACAGTATGTTCCAATAGCAACTCTCTGGTTACAGAGATGGGAGGTGCATTTGCACTAAGAGGGTCAAAGTAGAGGGCTTTTAGCCAGATCAATGGAGAAGGATACTCATGGAGACAAGGCTGATAATATTCCTATCAACTGGGCTGCCCTGGCTGGCTAGCAGGGATCCAGACAGTACAAAAGCCATCTGTGCACTGGATATGCATCTACACAGACATTTTACATTTAGCAGACACTCTTATCCAGAGCAACTTGTAGGAGTAATTAGGGGTTAGTGCTTGCTCAAGGGCACAAAGACAGATTTCCCACCAAGTCGGCTTGGGGATTCAAACCAGCAACCTTTCAGTTACTGGCCCAACGCTCTCAACCACTAGGCTACCTGCACTGCTAGATAGCTGTACTACATGTGTACTCTGTCATTCTGCCCTGCCGCCCTCCCCCCTGACATACTGTATTGGCAGTTCTGAGGCATAAGTACTTACTTTAACAACAAAGTTCTCCTTGGTAATCAGGCTTTGGACAATCAAGACCTTGGGGAGAAGACATACATTTTATGTTAGTTTAAATAGAGCTGAGAATAAATTGAGTAGTATGTTAGTAGATGGTTATGACCGTTTTGGGACAAGTTCATATTTGTAAAGGTAAGCATCATGGTTCACTGGATCTATAAGCCATGGTTAATAAAGGGTTAACTACAGCCAGGACGTCAGTTCAAGAGATTATCATCAGCTGGAACAAACAGTTCATGTATACTGGTTGAGAGCAGGTGAGTGTAAAAACCTCCCTACCTTATCGATGATCCCCACCACTTTACACATCTCCAGATCCTCCACTGGGGAGCTCAGGTGTCTGATTGGCCGGAATCTCAGACTACTGTAACCCTGGTGATAAAAAGAGATTACTGCACAGATGTCAGCAATGTGGACACGTGTTTGTGTTGAATTCACATCTGAAAGTGCTTCTACTCTGGGATTAGTTACAATCTTAGGACATATATTAGAATGTTACATAAGAGAGAGGGGAAGTGAGAGCGCCCAGCGGCCCACCCTGGCAGATCGTGTAACAGAGGGGATGTTGTGCTGCTCTGTAGACAACCTCCAGAGACTGTTAGCAGCACAGACTGGTTGCTCTGAAGATGTGACTCAGACTTTCCCAGAAGGAAATGATTCAGAGAGGTGGACATATAAATAGCATGTCAACCAACTCCTCAATAAACAGACTAGACATATAAATCAATACAGGACTGAAAAGCTGGAAAATGAGTGCCCAGTATCATTAAGTAACACAGATGGTCAGAACAGGTTGATTACCATTCATAAGATGTGCACAGTAGTATGGCATGTTAATCGTGTCGAAGGAGGGTTTACTGTAAAAAGTCATCTTCTTACCCCTAAGTGAGAGTTCCCCTTCCCCAGGTTGTCCTGCAGGTGGGAGATAAAGATTTCCTCGGCCCTCTTTAGATACTGAGTAGTCTTCCTCTTCACTGCCTCCCGACGCTCCTTGTTAGGGTCCACTGGAAGACAGACCAACCTCAGATTTCTCTCCCCCTCACACAGAGAGGGACTGAAACCTCACATCACTAAACTGAAATCAACTCACAGGGATTGACATTAAGGGTTGCCCTATTGCCCGGGGCAAGTGAACTGAGCAGTTGCGCAACTTGAGCCTGCTCTGAGGTTGCCCTATTGGACAGGTGATAAAAAAAGAAAAGTAAAACAACCAAACTGTAAAGAATTCCAGTAGCCTAAAACTGATCTTTCTCATTCCTCCACATTGTTTATCCTAAGTGAATTTATGGTATTTATGCCAGTCAGAGAAGCTGAGCCTGCTCTTAATTGTATTTTTTACTGAACTACCGAATTCAAAGAATTCAAGTCCTGCAAGTGATCATAATCTGTGGGCAACCAAAAAATACTCCTGACTTGCTGTATGGGCAAGTGCCTTTCAGACTTTAATGTCAATCCCTGACTCATATAATTCAAAAGCTTCTGTTTGACCTACCTCACTAAAACAGCAGAGGAAAGAGAGCAGAGTAAAATTCAGCAAGCTTTACCAGTATGGAAATCTCTCCTCCGACTTGGGCTTTCTGAATTCCTGTTTTTCCTAGCAATGATTTAATTCTGCTTTTCAATGGATGAATCATGGACCGACAAATCCACATGTTCCTGTTTCATACCATGTGACTTGTTCTCACTGTGTTGACTAGCTGATCTACTCAATATCACCTTAACCAGAACCCTGCATGTTGACAGAATACAGTACAGTAGATTTACCGCTGTACCTTGAACTCCATTGAGCAGCAGGTCAACCCCGTTCTTGTAGTAGCTGAAGGCAGCCTCATAGTCTTCATTGACCTCCCTGTCCAGAGCCATGCGGATCTGCTTGGCTGCCTCCACCAGGTAGTCTCTCTTGGCCATGGCTGTCCTGGCTCGACCCTGTGGAGGTCCAGATGGGCCTAGCAGCCGCACAACAGACCCGGTTAAAGGAGTGTACTGTATGTAAATCACACTGATCTGTATGTTCTAGGAGGGATCATAACACGACTAGCCACCACTAAGACTTTACTCTCTTTAAAGGAAGTTGCTAAGAATAATCCCAATGCTGGCGGTGAATGATTGATCAAATCTCCAGAGGTGGTAACTCCCGAAAACCAAGAGTCACTATTTCCCCAGGGCTACAGTAAATCCCTTATCTAGTCACTTGTCTGAGAAAAACATGACAGCAAAGCACGAGACAGAGAGTAATGTGATCAATAACAGACTGTTTCTCTCCCCTTCTCCATGCTAGCGTCAGATCATAAACTTGTGGAGTAAGTTGTCTCACATTTGCTCCCTGGTCCTATCAGCAGTGGGACTCATCACTGGCAGCAGTCAGTCGGCTCAATGGGGGGTTATCCTCCTCCACTTGAAGGTTAAAGTTTTTGTTGACGAGCATGACGATACGAACCTGGGTAATCAAGAGAGTTTGGTTCAACTTCACCAGAGCACAGGAAGTGATTGAGTGTGCTGCGCCTGTATTATTGATGAATGAACAGACACTGTCAGTGCTGCCGGGGTGGCCGAGGATCGAACGATCACTCAGAGTGCTTAACAGCCTGATGTCCACTCACTCATGTCAGCCTAAATACATATAGGAAAGCTGTGGGCAGATCCCTGTTGTCAGGGGACTTACAAATGCTAATGTATTGCAATCAGAGAAGCTCTTAGAATACCACCAATGTGCACTATGAAAATGTGCTGATGCCTTACTACAGTACCATTGTGACATGGGGTTAGCGTTGTATACACACCCACACACATACACTCATTATCATCCCTCATACAGTCTGAGGAGGGGGAGTCAAGCCAAGTAGCACTGCAGCACCCTAGTGTGTCTGTCGTTGAGAATCCACACAGCAAAAACATGCAGTCAGCCTCCTGCAGTATTCCCATGATACATGCACCGACATCCTTGATACCAATGACAAACATATAATGTGATAATAGAGACAAGATTCACAATGGAATAATCACATTTTTTTGTCTAGAATGGATAATTGCTTGCATCACACACACATCATGGTCGCCACACGACAGACAGGGATGCTGTAGCATATAATAAGCCACTGTCATGAAACACAGCCATCTGCAGTCTCTCTTGATCCTCCCTCACACTGCTATTTAAGCATCTCTGATCTGGCCCTCCTTAGAGGGGGAGGCAGGCTAGATAGATCTAGAAATCAGTGCTGCTACACACACACAAACACCACTACATATATTCTACCTACCTGATGTGATCAGAGCATGCCCTGGACCCACCGCTCCAGTAGCAGCCTGCGTCCTCAGCAGCCTCCCTCCCTTCACGGACCTCAGGAAAAGGAGGAGAGAGCTCAGCGAGGCTGCCTATTGGCTTGCGATGATGTCACTAAGGGTACCATTAGCCACAAGGCCTTCACTTCCCCTCTCATCCTGACAGATGCAAGATTTAAAAAGACAGTGCTATTTTTGTCGTGCTGTGTCTCCAAACCTCTTTTTCAATTTCAGATAGATTTTGCAATATGTTACAGTATGCTATAGTGTAATTTTGTATGAAAATGTGAATGAGTCAATGGATTTGTACAACAATTACCTGAAACCGTATGAATAAAATAATGTGCCTGGTTCATTGTTGTATATGCAGTGGGTGGCTGCTATGTGGGCTCACCCTGCCTGGTTAGTCTAATCAGCTCTGACTTGGTCCTCAGTACCAGTGGGAGCCAGCTTCTCACTGGAGCACAAAGAACAAACCCAGGGGAGGGCTTGCTTACAGAGGAGCCGGGTGGGAGCTCCAGCCTGAGCCAAAGGAGGGGAGGAAAGGAGGCGCCCAGCCCATCAGCCCTAAGCTAGGGTGGGAGGGGTCTGATATCATACTGGGGATGAGTCATATTGAGGTGCTAGTTATACGGATTGACTCAAATTCGACTGAAAATTAAGGGGTGGGATACTGCACCCCAATACTCTTTCTCATTGGACTGTCTATGTAATGGGAGGGAATCTGACACAGTAGGGCTGGGTATTTTTAGTAATGATAATAATGCACATTTTATTTTTCAATCCAATTTCAAATGAACCAAAATAGAACACGTACAGTTATTTCAATGCTTCAGTTTGATTTTATTTCAGGAATTCAAGAGACATGATTTTAGAATGCATGTCAATGCATCAGGCAAAGTAATGAATATCTATCTATTCAGCAAAGCCCCATGCTGTCAGAAAGTCGTATCAGTCACATCAATCAAGATACGATTAGACCAGAGGGAGAATCTAGTCTTTGATAAACTTGACACTATAGGGCACATAGTAGCCCTTGTTGTACATGTAGAGTCTCTGATCAATAGGGTTGTAGTGCAGGTTTAAATATTCACCCTGGAACTTCTCAAATGGAACGCGGAGGTAGTTCTCCTGCTCTGTTTTGGTGTCATAGGAGTAGAATATCTCCTCGGTGTAGCATAGAGAACACCACACACCATGAAGGTATTACCTACCAATGATTTGTACACACCGGTACTCCATACATCCTCTATACCAAATTCATCCTCGTTTACTTTGGCAATGACCATTTTACGGCTGAGAAATCCATGTTCTGATTGGCTGAGAAACTGTATGAGAACGTTGCACTGGCCTTTTCAATGACTCTGTAGTCATATTTGGATGTGGTCTAATTCAGTTTAGCCATGCTGAATGGGCTGTTTTTCTGGTAATACAGGGTGTTACCATGAACAATGTAATTGTTGCCAGTACCTTGCCATCCATTTGGTAAGGTATGTTGTTTAAATGAATTCAGATTTTTATAGTTGGAATAAAGTTGGAATAAAGATAAAATGTATTCACTGAGGCACTGCTATAGGCACCATACAAATACATTGATTCAAAGCCACGATTGGGTTTTGAGTCTTTCCCCCACCCCCCAAATCTGTAGCCTGCATTCAAGTTTGCATTCAGTTGGCTGACCACTGGCTTCCCTACACTGGCGATGCCTTTGTGGTTGCAGGAGCCTGGGGGGAAATATAAATAGCTATTAATAATATGTATGACAAACAAATCCACAAACTACTGCTTTGATGTAATGATACAATATGTCAACAATGCTACCATAACAGAGGCTCCTTACCAATATCTGGCTTTATGCCCTCCTCTTGGTTCTTCTGGCACTCCTCCAGCTTCTTCTGCAGTTTTCCAAACTCATTACGGATCTCCTCCAGGTTACTCTTGTCATAGCTCTCCAACTGGTTCACAGTCAGGCTCATGTTGCGAATCTATGGATGCATGTGTACAAAGGACAAATAAGTATTTAGTTCCACACAGCAACGTTCCTCCTGCATCATATTGCCTGTCACTTATTTATTATGCCACTGCCAGTCATTAATAGATAGACAAATATATCGGAATGACTATCACACATTTACCTCTGTGTACAGGCTGTCGAACATAGGCGAGGAGGAGTTGAGGGAATCCTTCAGCTGTGTCACCAACAATTCAAACTCTCTCAGCTCGATCCTGAGAAGCTCGAAGTCCAGTCAGATGTACTGGTCAGGGCCGCTCTCCACAATCTCAACTCTGATAGTCAGGTTCCTCAGCTCAGCCAAAACGATCACCAGCTTTCCCTTGGAACTGTCCAGCTGCAAGAGAGACACAGGTGGTAGTCCTGGTGTAAGATATCTAGTAGGCTATACTGTGAATGAGGTCTCAGTTAAATATACACATGCATCTCCTCCGAGGTTTACAAGACTCCCCTACAGATGCAGTCACATTGCCAGAGTCCCAGTCCTCCATTGGCTGGAGGAAAATACAAGTTCAGAGTAAACTTCACAGTGGTACTTCACAATGGTAGTAAACTGGCAGTCTATTTGGAAGTATCTCTAGCTGTTAAGTTTTAGTGGAAGGAGAAAATGAATGTCCCTTACCAGCCAAGACAAAGGAAAGTCAGGAGCAGTAGAAATGGAGCCATCTCGTCTCAAGTGTTGTTCCGGTGAGTCTCCTTGTCTGTTCGCTCTGTATTTTTAAAGACCCTCCTATCAGCTCATCAGAAACATCTTGCTTCTTCCCAAAGTTACTGCTGTTGTGTAATAGACTCCCTTCAATTCTTGACACAATATATGCAGACATCCTTGTTTGATAAAATAATCTAATACAATTTTCTGAAATCTCTCTCTTATCCTTTTATTGATCACAATGATGATGTGGACATAGAGTTCATGAGAAACAGCCCATATGGACATATGATGACGTCATGTTATAGATGGTACCTGATATTATCAACCGCGTAACCTTACTATCAATCATCAGCAATGTGGCAGGATATCATATGTTGACATAAGCATATGATAGTATAATAAATAATTTTACTCCTTATTCCAATTATATAGCCTAGCAAGTTCCAGCACACAAATATTACTTTATTTCTCCTCATGGGACTTTAGATTGTATGTTGGTAAGAAGTATAGTACTGGTTTAAGTGTTTGATTCTGCCCTAGTTTTTCCATGAACAACATTTTAGTAGTTAATTCACTCAAGCAGAGTTCCATAGTCCAATCAATACTGTTATGCATGTTTGAATAATACATTGCTGATATAATAAATGGCTTATGTAAATGATTCTTTAATTTACAGGAAATGATGGCCAAAGCGGATTGGGTCTATCGTAGTATTTTTTAGACAAGGGAACAAAGAACATTTGTTTTTTCAAGACTTTGTGTTACGGTTTTCTTCCGGTGAAGGAGAAGCGGACCAAAATGCAGCATGGTTACTTGTATACATCTTTAATAAAGATTAAAAACACGAACAATACAAAACAACAAACGTAACATGAAAACCTAAACAGCCTATCTGGTGCAAAAAAACACAGAGACAGGAACAATCACCCACGAAACAATCAAAGAATATGGCTACCTAAATATGGTTCCCAATCAGAGACGACGATAAACAACTGCAACAAACAACAAAGACTATACTAGATAACCCCACTAAGCCACAATCCCAATACCTACAAAACCCCAAGACAAAACACACCACATAATAACCCCATGTCACACCCTGGCCTAACCAAAATAATAAAGAAAATACTAAATACTAAGACCAAGGCGTGACACGTTGCTGTAGTCTACACATGTAAACTTTCAAATTAAATTGAACACTTTTTATTTTCTATGTGGTTAGATATCAATAATGAGCAGACTAAGTATACTCAGGAATGAAGGGGGTTATTGTTAATTAATTCTTACATACAAATCATTAAAATCCAGACAGAAAATATTTACACAAGAAGCAATCTAATATCGCACAGTCAAAACTCTCCGTTGTTTAGTTAAGTTCACCATTCTGCGATTCTCACTGTTAATAAACATCAGCATATTGAGAGAGATTATCCCCTAATACAGTATCACAATATCCCGCTATAATGTTGGTGACACTGTTTGATAACTACAGTACATGAAGATGAACAAAGTCTACAGCCCAAAACTACGTTTCCTCTAACTTTAAGTTTGGAACTGAATTTGCTATCAGCATAAGGGACTGTTGTCTGCATGGAAAACAACATTTAAAGTATTTTATTTCAGATATAGTCATGCTTATTAGCCACAACTGACCTTCATTTGGCTGATACACATCATTATATAAGTACTAATATACCTCATAATATGAAGATCTGGTTGTGGTGCCTATCATACTCCTTCAGTTTGAGCTGTATCTTGATGTACTCACGACGGGTCACCAGCAGCAGGTTCTCATCGTACCACTCCAGCTGGGTCAGGACCACCAGCATGGAGGAGATCTGACAGAGAACACAGATGAGCAACCACAAGACAAAAAGTTTTAAATCGTACAAAAGAGAAATATCTCAAGTGAAAAGTCGACATGGTCATTGACCATAGCTGTATCATGACCATATGAGTTGTTAGGAACAGTCTTGGGTAGAGTCCTGGTACTAAATGGTATCTAAATGGTATCTTAAACAAAATAGTTCATAGTATCAATTAAACAACTAACCCAACAACTAAAGATAATCATACCATCGAATTTAGCTGGGTAGGAATAAGGTTTGCATGAAACGTGGCCATGCATACTGAAATAATATTTATTTTGTGTAATACATGGACTCTATGTAATTATTATTATTAATACCTATTTTGAATATTTCCAGTAAAAATAATATACAGTGGGGCAAAAAAGTATTTAGTCAGCCACCAATTGTGCAAGCTCCCACTTAAAAAGATGATAGAGGCCTGTAATTCTCATCATAGGTACACTTCAACTATGACAGACAAAATGAGAAAAACAAATCCAGAAAATCACATTGTAGTATGTTTAATAAATGTATTTGCAAATTATGGTGGAAAATAAGTATTTGGTCAATAACAAAAGCTTATCTCAATACTTTGTTATATACCCTTTGTTGGCAATGACAGAGGTCAAATGTTTTCTGTAAGTCTTCACAAGGTTTTCACACACTGTTGCTGGTATTTTGGCCCATTCCTCCATGCAGATCTCCTCTAGAGCAGTGATGTTTTGGGGCTGTTTGCTGGGCAACACGGACTTTCAACTCCCTCCAAATATTTTCTATGGGGTTGAGATCTGGAGACTGGCTAAGCCACTGCAGGACCTTGAAATGCTTCTTACGAAGCCACTCCTTCGTTGCCCGGGCGGTGTGTTTGGGATCATTGTCATGCTGAAAGACCCAGCCACGTTTCATCTTCAATGCCCTTGCTGATGGAAGGAGGTTTTCACTCAAAATCTCACAATACATGGCCCCATTCATTCTTTCCTTTACACGGATCAGTCGTCCTGGTCCCTTTGCAGAAAAACAGCCCCAAAGCATGATGTTTCCACCCCCATGCTTCACAGTAGGTATGGTGTTCTTTGGATGCAACTCAGCATTCTTTGTCCTCCAAACACGACGAGTTGAGTTTTTACCAAAAAGTTATATTTTGGTTTCATCTGACCATATGACATTCTCCCAATCTTCTTCTGGATCATCCAAATGCTCTCTAGCAAACTTCAGACGGGCCTGGACATGTACTGGCTTAAGCAGGGGGACACGTCTGGCACTGCAGGATTTGAGTCCCTGGCGGCGTAGTGTGTTACTGATGGTAGGCTTTGTTACTTTGGTCCCAGCTCTCTGCAGGTCATTCACTAGGTCCCCCAGTGTGGTTCTGGGATTTTTGCGATCATTTTGACCCCATGGGGTGAGATCTTGCGTGGAGCCCCAGATCGAGGGAGATTATCAGTGGTCTTGTATGTCTTCCATTTCCTAATAATTGCTCCCACAGTTGATTTCTTCAAACCAAGCTGCTTACCTATTGCAGATTCAGTCTTCCCAGCCTGGTGCAGGTCTACAATTTTGTTTCTGGTGTCCTTCGACAGCTCTTTGGTCTTGGCCATAGTGGAGTTTGGAGTGTGACTGTTTGAGGTTGTGGACAGGTGTCTTTTATACTGATAACAAGTTCAAACAGGTGCCATTAATACAGGTAACGAGTGGAGGACAGAGGAGCCTCTTAAAGAAGAAGTTACAGGTCTGTGAGAGCCAGAACTCTTGCTTGTTTGTAGGTGACCAAATACTTATTTTCCACCATAATTTGCAAATAAATTCATTAAAAATCCTACAATGTGATTTTCTGGATATTTCTTCTCATTTTGTCTGTCATAGTTGAAGTGTACCTATGATGTAAAGTACAGGCCTCATCTTTTTAAGTGGGAGAACTTGCACAATTGGTGGCTGACTAAATACTTTTTTGCCCCACTGTATGACGATGGGTCAGTGGAGCGGTTACTGCATAGTAAGACACAGCAGCAGCAGTCACTTTGATGATTGTGTTTGATTCTGTTCATGTGGAGTTTTATCCACGCATTTCTTTTTTTTCTTCACTTTGGTGGTTTTGGTTTTAGTGTCTGGCTGCTTGGAGTTCAGTGCTGGACTGGACCTGGTCAGGTGGTTGGCAGTGGGGCTCAGCTTGGTGTGGTCAACATCAGGGTTGGAGTCAGAGAGCATCCCCTGGGCCGAGGAGGGTTTGGATTGGGTGTATCGTTGGGAGTCATCCATCAGGTTGGGCTGGGAGTAGGAGCGCATGGTGGGGGAACTGGTGGGCCGTTGGTGGGTGCTGCCCCCTAGCATGGGGAGGTGGATGTGCTCACTGCTCAGGTTTGTGACAGAGTAGCGGCTGCTGTTGGACATGACAATGTGGTGCCAGGAGCTGAGTGGGGTGGCAGAGAAGTGCTGGGGGCCACTGGAGTCCTCCTTGGTGCCCCCTGGGGACATAACCATGGAGCTGCGGGGGGTGTTGGCCTCCACGGCGCTCTGGAAGGTCTTCAGGATGCGCTCGCTCTTCTGCTTCTCTTTCTTCTGACGGGACTCCACCTTACGCAGCTGCCGCCGGTGGTCCCTCATCATCTGCTTCCTGGTGTCGGCCAGGCCCCTGAGGAGAAAGCAAAGAATGTATTTAATGTGATGATTCACTTAAACTCATTTAATTTCAAGTCAGATGTAAACTGGACTTTCTCAGCTTTTGAATGGGGAAAACATAGGCATGGCACTACAAGCAATTACACATAGATAAGACTGCCCTACTTCAAAACTCTGACCATACAGATCTGCTCATGTTTTGTTTGTAGGGTAAACAGGTGTAGACAGTTTATGACTAGTTTCTGTTCAGTTCTCAGGTTATTGCTGATGTTAGGTGTTTTCTTTACACACCCATAATAGTCTCCCCACTCTGGCAGTTTGTTCTTATGATAAAAGCCCACCTGTAGTCTACCATCCCTGTCCTTTCACGATCCAGTCTCTGAATCAACTCCTCAATCTGGTATCTATCCAAGGGGATGTTGGATTGCTGTAATGGTTACATAAGAGTAAACAAATAAAGACTATGAGCTAGCTGGCCACTAACTTCAATATAAAGTACATCTTGGAGCATTGGAAATGCATTAGCTCAACAGACCTAGCAAATGTCAGGGACTATGGAATGAGCAATTAGTTTGTGACCTGCACAGCCTTCCTGAAGTCTGCCACAGGCACTCGCATTGTCCCATCTTTATCGATTTTCCGAAAGAAGTCCCAAAGACGCAGCTTCCGTTCATCCAGATAATCCTTCAAAGAAATTAAGAGCAGTTGCGACTGGGTTTTTTGTCTCAAAAGTCCCCCCTATTTCAAATCTTGCACTGTCTTTAAAAACAGACAAAATAGTTTGTAGAATTAGCCGTAAACAAACAAAAAATACAATGCACTGGTATGCAATGATATCACATGTGATTACCACTTTTCTACATGACTAAAATTGTTTTATGAGTAACAGTAGCCTACCACAGTACCTGGATTACTTTCATTGGGTCAAGGCGTTTGGGTGGTTTCTTAGCAATAAAGCCCCCGACCCCTGCATACTGCACCTCTAGAGAGGGATGCTCCTGGCATGTCAGATCCAGCAGCTGCACAAAGTTCTCATTCACCAACACATTCTACACACAAACAAAAAATTAAGTTCAAATGCAGGGACCAAAACACTTCTGTACATCAAGAAGAGAACAACAACGCTCACGGATATGTTGATCTCCTCCAGAGCAGTTTTGGGGGTGTTCTTGACCACGGTAACAAGAGCCAGCGCCCCCTCCACTGTCAGAGAGTTATAAGCCAGCTGCGGGGACACAAAACATAGAAAGTCACCCTAGTTTCATACCACACAGTTCAATGGGTGTGTACCCTATCAATCAAGCACCTACCTTCAGTGCTCTGAGAGTGTCATTGGCCTCCAGCCCCTTGCACAGCATGCCCACCCCCTCGTTGGTGATGCGGTTGTTGTTGAGGTCCAGGTACACCAGAGTGTTGTTGAATTTCAGTGCCTCTCCTAAAGCCAAGGCCCCCTCATTCCCAAAGCCATTCCAGGACAGGTCCAGGTGTTTCAGGGTCACATTCACCTATGTGAATTGTAGGTATTTTGATCACATACTGTTTTACTCTTCTTTTTTATCTTCTTTTTTTACAAACTTACACCTTAAATGTGCGAATTGGGTTGAGTATGTTTATCCAAACCTTGAGGCCAGCACAGAAAGCCACAGCTCCTTTCATTCTCAGATGGTTCCAGCTCAAGTCTAGTACCTCCAGAGCTTCATTGTTTGCTGTAGGATCACGTCAGTGACAGCAGATGCAAAACACTCACATTGTGCATGATTCTAACCCTAATGACTCCATTTGCCTGTATACTCCATGAGACTGCTTAGCCATAATGAAGTGAGATACAAAGTGAAAAGGTATCTACCTAACATCTGGCCCAGATGCTCCCCACCTCTCCCACAGAACTGATTGTGGCTCAAGTCCAGCTCCTTCACTCTGTAGTTGCTCTAAAGGGAGAGATATTGCAAGTAGCTAGATATAGATTCCAATGATAGTAATATCATCAATATGCCTGCATGTTTGAATGTCATTTCTTTTCACTTACTGCCAGGGCATCTGCAAAACTTTTAGCATCGTCCTCTATGAATCCATTCCCTGTGAAGAAATTGTTTATATAAAAAGATTCAGAAATAGAGTAGAGAAATATAGTATCTAACAGACCATTCTTTTTGTTTCCATTGTCAAATCTGTGTGTACTACCTGAAAGTTTGATGGATTTGATGGAAATGTTATCGAGCAACATTTTTGTAATGCACTCAGCCCCTTCAGACTGTAGGTGATTGTTGGACAAATCCTACGAGACAAACAGTGGGCATGTTAACACAGAGCTATAATTCCATCATGAAAGCATGACCCGCAAGACTCTTATGCCCTCTTGTGGCAGATGCAAATCAAATCAAGGATTGTGGGACATATCATGTCATACATATCCCACTTCTGAATAAACATGTTATAGAGATACCAGATACAATTACTTTACCTTCTTACAAAGAGCTGCCTAAAGACCATCTCATACAAACTTACCAGATGCTGAATGGTGAAATTTGCCTTTAACATCTCTAGAAGGTATCTGGCTCCCTCAGCCAGCAGATAGTTGTCTGCCAACTCCAGGTTGGTGATGTGCATGTCAGTCTGAGAAGAAACATTGGAACATAAAGAGCATTCCTTGAACTTATAGAGCGTTCCTTGAACATATAGAGCGTTCCTTGAACATATAGAGCGTTCCTTGAACATAAAGAGCGTTCCTTGAACATATAGAGCGTTCCTTGAACATATAGAGCGTTCCTTGAACATATAGAGCGTTCCTTGAACATATAGAGCGTTCCTTGAACATATAGAGCGTTCCTTGAACATA
This sequence comes from Oncorhynchus kisutch, assembly GCF_002021735.2. Classification (NCBI taxonomy): domain Eukaryota; kingdom Metazoa; phylum Chordata; class Actinopteri; order Salmoniformes; family Salmonidae; genus Oncorhynchus; species Oncorhynchus kisutch. Next base: position 33,555,343 of record NC_034180.2, read on the forward strand.
GAGCGTTCCTTGAACATATAGAGCGTTCCTTGAACATATAGAACATAAAGAGCATTCCTTGAACATAGAGCGTTCTTTGAACATATAGAACATAAAGAGCATTCCTTGAACATAGAGCGTTCTTTGAACATATAGAACATAAAGAGCGCTCCTTGAACATAAAGAGCATTCCTTGAACATAAAGAGCATTCCTTGAACATAAAGAGCATTCCTTGAACATAAAGAGCGTTCCTTGAACATAAAGAGCATTCCTTGAACATAAAGAGCATTCCTTGAACATAAAGAGCATTCCTTGAACATAAAGAGCATTCCTTGAACATATAGAGCGTTCCTTGAACATATAGAACATAAAGAGCATTCCTTGAACATATAGAGCGTTCCTTGAACATATAGAGCGTTCCTTGAACATATAGAGCGTTCCTTGAACATATAGAGCGTTCCATGAACATAAAGAGCATTCCTTGAACATATAGAGCGTTCCTTGAACATAAAGAGCATTCCTTGAACATAAAGAGCGTTCCTTGAAGTGGATATTATGTTAATAGACATCCACCAGACTTACCACCAGGGTGATGGCTAGTGCCTTGCCCCCTGGAGGTCCCAGTCCATGGTGGTTGAGGTTCATGGTGGAGGTGCCTAGGTTCCGGAGGAAGTAGGAGACAGGAACCACCCCGACCAGCTTGCAGGCCTGCAGGTATATCTCAGCAGTCGATGTGTCTTTACTGGGTTTTTTCACCTCTAACAATGACAACCATCAGTTTGAGACATGCATCAAACAAATCAACTTACAATACCAACAATGATGCATTGTAATAACAACAGTGAGCTGATGTGTTATTATCCATAAAATGTCAATATAATAGCCTACTCACCATCAACCTCCAGGTCTGTATCCCACTTATCCTCCAAGTCTAGGTCTTCTGCAGAGGATGGACTGTCATTATCTGCTAGGCAGAGGGACTCGAGTGATAGGACAGACATCTTCTCTGTCCTAACAGTCACATACTCCCGGTCTAAAACATGTTTGTTGAATTTGTATTTTACTTCCCGTTATGACTTTGGCTCTTCCCACATTATGCACTGGTATCTGTGAGGGCTGAGCAACTGTTGTTGCAACAGTGAAATCAAATACCCACCTGAGTTGTCCCAAACTGTAATTCAATCCTAAGGAGACCATGGTGTGTCATAAAGAATTCACCACTCACAGGGAAAGGCTAAGAGAAGGCCTATTGAGTGTTTACCTACAACGCACAAACAAAATGCTGCATTCCTAGTTCCAGACCATGACAATCTTCTACAAATATTCCTACATGAGCAGCTTTCTTGTTGTTGAATTTGTTTTATTTGTTGTCACTGTCATCTTTAAATCTACAGTAAAATGATAATCGGGCACTGAGGTGGTTGCAGCAGTCACGGTTAGTTCTACCTGGAATCCTTGGGATGTTTTTATCCTATACCCTTACCTAACCATTTCAAAATGTCAATTTGGGACGTCGCAAGGATTCCATGTAGCAAGGACATTGCATTGAGGTATGATTATTGAACGAATTTAAAGACAATCATAGCTAGCAGACTAGATAATTTAGTGACGTTGTCGCTATATGTATCGACTTTTTATTGGTAAATGATTCTAGCGACAAAATCATCTATTTTTCAGACTGTCTTTGGCGTTTATATGATTTTGATATAATTTAGCGACTTTTTCCACTCTATTCTGCCGCAAACAGAAGTTACAGCAACAGCCCACACACAGGCAAAAAAGGGGAGGAATGTTCGGCGGAAGAGGGGGCAAAACGCTAGGAAAGGGGACTGCATGTGTGCCGCAACGGCAAAAACGTAAGATTCCGACAAATCAAGGAGCCAATAGCGAAACTCTGGAATATAGTTGACAACATTGGAGCAGTCATTAGAGGAGAACATGTTCAGGAGCCTGACATTTTACGAACTTTACTCGCTAACACGGCGTAGAAACTGTGTTTTAGGTAAACCACATGCACACATGCATTTCAGTGTAATTTTGAATTTGTAGAGCACCATTTGAGACATTGTCATAATAGGCTAGTGCCTGTACATTTTCGCGAACTCTGCTGGTGAGCCAGTGGTGTAAAGTACTTAAGTAAAAAATACCCATAACAACTAGTTTTAAAGTATCTGTACTTTACTGTTTATATTTTTTGACAACTATTACTCCACCACATTCCTAAAGAAAATAATGTACTTTTTACTCCATACATTTTCCCTGACACCCAAAAGTACCTGTTACATTTCTAATGCTTAGGCAGGACAGGAAAATGGTCCAATTCACTCACGTATCAAGAGAACCACCCTGGACATACTGCCTCTGATTTGGTGGACTCACTAAACACAAATGCTTTGTTTGTAAATGATGTCTGTGTCTCTTGTTGGGAATTGAGCTGTATGTTTTTCCCATGTGTAGATCATGTGTTCAGGAGGTCCAGGAGAACCACTTTACAGAGGAATTCCATCTCCACCCAGCCCCCCACGTTCTGAGTATTGAAGTGTGCCCCTGGCTATCCTTAAATAAATCAAAATTAAAACAAGAAAATTGTGCCATCTGTTTTGCCTAATAAGGAATTTGAAAGGATTTATACTTTTATTTTGGATACTTCAGTATATTTGAGTAATTGCATTTACTATTGATACTTAAGTATATTTAAAACCAAATACTTTTCCTTTTTCCTCAAGCAATATTTTACTGGGTGCCTTTCACTTGAGTCATTTTCTATTAAGATATCTTTACATTTGCTCTAGTATGACGATTGGGTACTTTTCCCACCACTGCTTCTATGGAAAATGGCTTGTTGTTGTCATCAATTGTAAGTTACTTGTGTTTTGTTTCCTCTGTGTGGCAGATATCAGGTCAAGAGGATGTGTCCTACAATATCCATGATAGGAGGGTGTTTACCCCCCTTTGGCCATGCATCGTGGGCATCGATGACAACTGCCAATACACAACAACCCAGAGTCCAGAACCAGGTATGTTTGTGTCAGTCTGTTTGGACCATGTCAGGGTGGATTGTCGGTTATGAATACTACAGATGGCATATACAGATGTGGCAGGCAAGTATATAGAGGGATTTCATGGGTCGATTCCTCTTCTCACAGACAGCGTGTCTACATTTAAGTGTTGTGTGATCTGACTCTGGACTTTATATTTGTTATTCCTGTGTAGGGAGCCTGCAGTACAACCATAACCTCACCCGCAGCTGCATTTCTGTAAGGCTGCCTGTATCAGGCCACACGACCTGGAGCTCATCCCAAGGGTCACTGACAACACACCTGGTAACACACACACACAGTAAAACACACTACTACTAAAACACTTAATCTCAACAGTACTCACGGCAGGTGAGACTCCAGTTGTGTAGAGAACAGTTAAAGTGGAACTGACCACATTTGAACAACTTTACTGATATGATTGTCTGTTTCATATCAGTCAAAATTATAAAATTCCCTAAAGTGAACCCTTATAACAAAGCTATATAAGCTTGATCTATACATTATTCAACTCGCACAATCTGGATTTCCTAGACTCTCTTAAGAACCAATGGGAAGAGGATTTAGGTGAACAACTTTCAGACTAAACTTGGCAGAGTATGCTTTCAGAGAATACATTCTTCATCTATATGTGTAAGACATGCTGTAATTCAATTTAAAATAGTTAATCGGCTGCATTGGACAACCCAAAATTATCCAAGATTAGACCATAAATATATCCCACTTGTGATTGATGTAAGCAGGCTCCTGCTACTTTATTACACATGTTTTGGACATGCCTGCAATTGACAGATTTCTGGATATCAATTTGAGACCTTTTCTAAGATACTGGAGAGACCTATAGAATCTTCTTACTTTTTTTTTCATTATTTGGAGGGCACAACAGGGGGGCCCTCTAAACAGTTCTATGGAGTGGCATGACAGGGGGGCCCTCTAAACAGTTCTATGGGCAAAATGCTGGCATTTAATACCATTCTTGCTAGACGTCTTATACTATTTAAGTAGAAGGATCGGATTCCTCCTACTTTAACCATTGGATAAAGGAAGTTAAGCAACATCTCAAGCTAGAGAAAATATGCCATTCCTTTAGGGGATCTGCAATTACATTTTATAATATCTGGCAACCTTTCCTATCCATTTCCTATCCATAAACCAAACCAAATTAGAAATTGTATCATTATTTTTACTCTTTCACTTTTTGATTTATAATAGCTTTGTATAAAAAATTTAAAAAACTATTTGCTTATATTACTCATTGTATATCATACCTGCTTTAAATCTGGTTTTGAGGTGGGTTTGATTTGGTAGGTGATCCATGTGTGTTCTGCCCTCTACCTGTTCGGTCTGTTGTCTGTATAATCATAAAAAAAATCTTTCTGAAAAATAATATACAGTGGGGCAAAAAGTATTTAGTCAGCCACCAATTGTGCAAGTTCTCCCACTTGAAAAGATTAGAGGCCTATAATTTTCATCATAGGTACACTTCAACTATGACAGACAAAATGAGAAAATGTGTAATATTTTTAATGAATTTATTTGCAAATTATGGTGGAAAATAAGTATTTGGTCAATAACAAAAGTTTCTCAATACTTTGTTATATACCCTTTGTTGGCAATGACAGAGGTCAAACGTTTTCTGTAAGTCTTTACAAGGTTTTCACACACTGTTGCTGGTATTTTGGCCCATTTCTCCATGCAGATCTCCTCTAGAGCAGTGATGTTTTGGGGCTGTTGCTGGGCAACATGGACTTTCAACTCCCTCCAAATATTTTCTATGGGGTTGAGATCTGGAGACTGGCTAGGCCACTCCAAGACCTTGAAATGCTTCTTACGAAGCCACTCCTTCGTTGCCCGGGCGGTGTGTTTGGGATCATTGTCATGCTGAAAGACCCAGCCACGTTTCATCTTCAATGCCCTTGCTGATGGAAGGAGGTTCACTCAAAATCTCATGATACATGGCCCCATTCATTCTTTCCTTTACACAGATCAGTCGTCCTGGTCCCTTTGCAGAAACACAGCCCCAAAGCATGATGTTTCCACCCCCATGCTCCACAGTAGGTATGGTGTTCTTTGGATGCAACTCAGCATTCTTTGTCCTCCAAACACAACGAGTTGAGTTTTTACCAAAAAGTTATATTTTGTTTTCATCTGACCATATGACATTCTCCCAATCTTCTTCTGGATCATCCAAATGCTCTCTAGCAAACTTCAGACGGGCCTGGACATGTACTGGCTTAAGCAGGGGGACACGTCTGGCACTGCAGGATTTGAGTCCCTGGCGGCGTAGTGTGTTACTGATGGTAATCTTTGTTACTTTGGTCCCAGCTCTCTGCAGGTCATTCACTAGGTCCCCCAGTGTGGTTCTGGGATTTCTGCTTACCGTTCTTGTGATAATTTTGACCCCACGGGGTGAGATCTTGCGTGGAGCCCCAGATCGAGGGAGATTATCAGTGGTCTTGTATGTCTTCCATTTCCTAATAATTGCTCCCACAGTTGATTTCTTCAAACCAAGCTGCTTACCTATTGCAGATTCAGTCTTCCCAGCCTGGTGCAGGTCTACAATTTTGTTTCTGGTGTCCTTTGACAGCTCTTTGGTCTTGGCCATAGTGGAGTTTGGAGTGTGACTGTTTGAGGTTGTGGACAGGTGTCTTTTATACTGATAACAAGTTCAAGCAGGTGCCATTAATACAGGTAACAAGTGGAGGACAGAGGAGCCTCTTAAAGAAGAAGTTACATGTCTGTGAGAGACAGAAATCTTGCTTGTTTGTAGGTGACCAAATACTTATTTTCCACCATATTTTGCAAATAAATTCATAAAAAAATCCTACAATGTGATTTTCTGGAGAAAAAAAAATGCTCATTTTGTCTGTCATAGTTGAAGTGTACCTATGATGAAAATTACAGGCCTCTCATCTTTTTAAGTGGGGGAACTTGCACAATTGGTGGCTGACTAAATACTTGTTTTGCCCCACTGTGTGTGTATATATATATATATATATATATATATATATCACACACACACAAGGTTGAAGTCGGAAGTTTACATACACTTAGGTTGGAGTCATTAAAACTCATTTTTCAACCACTCCACACATTTCTTGTTAACAAACTATAGTTAGGACATCTACTTTGTGCATGACAAGTCATTTTTTCCAACAATTGTTTACAGACAGATTATTTCACTGTATCACAATTCCAGTGGGTCAGAAATTGACATACAATAAGTTGATTAAACAGCATGGAAAATTCCAGAAAATGATGTCATAGCTTTAGAAGTTTCTGATAGGCTAATTGACACAATTTGAGTCAATTGGAGGTGTACCTGTGGATGTATTTCAAGGCCTACCTTCAAACTCAGTGCCCCTTTGCTTGACATCATGGGAAAATCAAAAGAAATCAGCCAAGACCTCAGAATTTTTTTGTTGTAGATCTCCACAAGTCTGGTTCATCCTTGGGAGCAATTTCCAAATGCCTGAAGGGATCACGTTCATCTGTACAAACAATAGTATGCAAGTATAAACCACACAGCCGTCATACGCAGTATAAACCATGGGACCACGCAGCCGCCATACCGCTCAGGAAGGAGACTCGTTCTGTCTCCTAGAGATGAATGTACTTTGGTGCGAAAAGTGCAAATCAATCCCAGAACAACAGCAAAGGACCATGTGAAGATGCTGGAGGAAACATGTACAAAAGTATCCATATCCACAGTAAAACAAGTCCTATATCGATATAACCTGAAAGGCCGCTCAGCAAGGAAGAAGCCACTGCTCCAAAACCGCCATAAAAAAGCTAGACTACGGTTTGCAACTGCACATGGGGACAAAGACCATACTTTTTGGAGAAATGTCCTCTGGTCTGATGAAACGAAAATAGAACTGTTTGGCCATAATAACCATCATTATGTTTGGAGGAAAAAGAGGGAGGCTTGCAAGCCGAAGAACACCATCCCAACCGTGAAGCACGGGGGTGGCAGCATCATGTTGTGGGGGTGCTTTGCTGCAGGACGGACTGGTGCACGTCACAAAATAGATGGCATCATGAGGGGGGGAAATGATGTGGATATATTGAAGCAACATCAAGACATCAGTCAGGAGGAAGTTAAAGCTTGGTCGCAAATGGGTCTTCCAAATGGACAATGACCCCAAGCATACTTCCAAAGTTGTGGTAAAATGGCTGAATGACAACAAAGTCAAGGTATTGGATTGGCCATCACAAAGCCCTGACCTCAATCCTATAGAAATTCTGTGGGCAGAACTGAAAAAGCTTGTGCGAGTAGTTACACCAGCTCTGTCAGGAGGAATGGGCCAAAATTCACCCAATTTATTGTGCGAAGCTTGTGGAAGGCTACCCGAAACATTTGACCCAAGTTTAAATTGTTTAAGGCAATGCTACCAAATACTAATTGAGTGCATGTAACCTTCTGACCCACTGGGAATGTGATGAAAGAAATAAAAGCTAAAATAAATCATTTTCTCAACTATTATTCTGACATTTCACATTCTTAAGTGGACAGGACAGGGAATTTTTAAATTAAATGATTAAATGTCAGGAATTGTGAAAAACGGGAGTTTTAAATGTATTTGGCGAAGGTGTATGTAAACTTCCGACTTCAACTTTTATTTATACACACACACACACACACACATTTCCCAGTTTATGCTTGAAAACCAACGTTATAAGAGGTTTAAAAATAGGATATATTTGACTCAAAGTTCCATGACATACAGTAGGGCATTGTTCGCAAAATAAATGGATGCAGTTCAATGCATGATTAATATAATTCCCCAATACATTTCTTGGTAGTCCAAAAAACATTGCTATCAGGTTTTAAATCACAGCTGGCCTGGTACGTTGTTTGCTGCCTCCACCTATTAAGGATGCACAATTTCAGTTCAATGTCAAATCAAATCAAATCAAATTTATTTGTCACATACACATGGTTAGCAGATGTTAATGCGAGTGTAGCGAAATGCTTGTGCTTCTAGTTCCGACAATGCAGTAATAACGAACAAGTGATCTAACTAACAATTCCAAAAAAAACTACTGTCTTATACACAGTGTAAGGGGATAAAGAATATGTACATAAAGATATATGAATGAGTGATGGTACAGAGCAGCATAGGCAAGATACAGTAGATGATATCGAGTACAGTATATACATATGAGATGAGTATGTAAACCAAGTGGCATAGTTAAAGTGGCTAGTGATACATGTATTACATAAGGATGCAGTCGATGATATAGAGTACAGTATCTACGTATGCATATGAGATGAATAATGTAGGGTAAGTAACATTATATAAGGTAGCATTGTTTAAAGTGGCTAGTGATATATTTACATCATTTCCCATCAATTCCCATGATTAAAGTGGCTGGAGTAGAGTCAGTGGCATTGACAGTGTGTTGGCAGTAGCCACTCAATGTTAGTGGTGGCTGTTTAACAGTCTGATGGCCTTGAGATAGAAGCTGTTTTTCAGTCTCTCGGTCCCAGCTTTGATGCACCTGTACTGACCTCGCCTTCTGGATGACAGCGGGGTGAACAGGCAGTGGCTCGGGTGGTTGATGTCCTTGATGATCTTTATGACCTTCCTGTAGCATCGGGTGGTGTAGGTGTCCTGGAGGGCAGGTAGTTTGCCCCCGGTGATGCGTTGTGCAGACCTCACTACCCTCTGGAGAGCCTTACGGTTGAGGACGGTGCAGTTGCCATACCAGGCGGTGATACAGCCCGCCAGGATGCTCTCGATTGTGCATCTGTAGAAGTTTGTGAGTGCTTTTGGTGACAAGCCGAATTTCTTCAGCCTCCTGAGGTTGAAGAGGCGCTGCTGCGCCTTCCTCACGATGCTGTCTGTGTGAGTGGACCAATTCAGTTTGTCTGTGATGTGTATGCCGAGGAACTTAAAACTTGCTACCCTCTCCACTACTGTTCCATCGATGTGGATGGGGGGGTGTTCCCTCTGCTGTTTCCTGAAGTCCACAATCATCTCCTTAGTTTTGTTGACGTTGAGTGCGAGGTTATTTTCCTGACACCACACTCCGAGGGCCGTCTCGTCGTTGTTGGTAATCAAGCCTACCACTGTTGTGTCGTCCGCAAACTTGATGATTGAGTTGGAGGCGTGCGTGGCCACGCAGTCGTGGGTGAACAGGGAGTACAGGAGAGGGCTCAGAACGCACCCTTGTGGGGCCCCAGTGTTGAGGATCAGCGGGGAGGAGATGTTGTTGCCTACCCTCACCACCTGGGGGCGGCCCGTCAGGAAGTCCAGTACCCAGTTGCACAGGGCGGGGTCGAGACTATTTTGAACAAAAATTGGCGACTACGGTAACTAAGGCTGGGAATGTCAAACCACCGCGATGCGCTGCACTACAAGTCACAAGCGAGCATAAATGAGTCAACAGTTGAGTCATCTACTTTATGAAATTACAGCCTGATGCGCGCACGTCGGTGAATTCAATTTCAGTTGCTCTGCTTTCTTGTGTCCCGTTTACAGCGACAGAGGTAAAGTATGTTTCAGGGTTGGATATTCGACGGATATTCGCCTGTTGTTTTCCTCACGTCCACCAAAAGCAGTTAGGGACCGTCAACATAGTGACAAATGACATTTTTCAAATTTCAATAGCTCTTTAACCATTACTCCTAACACTTTCAAAACGGGTTGTAGCTAACCCGATGGCACAGACACACATTGCACACCCTTTAGTTTGTGCATTTTTATCTCTAATTTTTCAAAATGTAGAATTTCAATAGCTCCTTGGTCATGTGACCTAGTGACTTCAAACAAGGTTCAGAATTTCCACTCAGTAGACCTACACATTGCACACCCTTTAGTTTGTCCATTTTCATCTCACGTGGTTTTACGTGAATTTTTCAACATTTAGAATTTCAGTAGCTCCTTGGTCATGTGACCTAATGTCCGCTGACTACCCTTCTATATTGCACACTCTTGTTTGTGTACTGTAAAATCACACGGTGTAACGTACATTTTTCATAATTTCAAAGGCGAGGCAGTCATTTGAGAAACCAAGGCTGTTGAGTCTGCCGATAAGAATGCAGTGATTGACAGAGTCAAAAGCCTTGGCCAGGTCGATGGATACGGCTGCACAGTATTGTCTTTTGCCGATGGAGATTATGATATCGTTTAGAACCTTGAGCGTGGCTGAGGTGCACCCATGACCAGCTCGGAAACCAGATTGCATAGTGGAGAAGGTACGGTGGGATTCTAAATGGTCAGTGATCTGTTTGTTAACTTGGCTTTCGAAGACCTTAGAAAGGCAGGGTAGGATAGATGTAGGTCTGTAACAGTTTGGGTCTAGTGTCTCCCCCTTTGAAGAGGGGTATGACCGCGGCAGCTTTCCAATCTTTGGGGATCTCAAACGATACGAAAGAGAAGTTGATCAGGCTAGTAATCGGGGTTGCAACAATTGCGGCGGATAATTTTAGAAAGAGAGGGTTCAGATTGTCTAGCCCAGCTGATTTGTAGGGGTGCAGATTTTGCAGCTCTTTCAGAACATCAGCTATCTGGATTTGGGTGAAGGAGAAATAGGGGACGCTTGGGCAAGTTGCTGTGGGGTGTGCAGAGCTGTTGACAGGGGTAGGGGTAGCCAGGTGGAAAGCAAGGCCAGCCATAGAAAAATGCTTATTGAAATTCTCGATAATCGTAGATTTATCGGTGGTGACAGTGTTTCCTAGCCTCAGTGCAGTGGGCAGCTGGGAGGAAGTGCTCTTATTCTCCATGGACTTTACAGTGTCCCAGAACTTTTTGGAGTTTATGCTACAGGATGCAAATTTCTGTTTTATAAATATAGCCTTAGCTTTCCTAACTTACCTGAAAAGTTGCATATCGCGGGGGCTATTCGATGCTAATGCAGTATGCCACAGGATGGTTTTGTGCTGGTCAAGGGCAGTCAGGTCTGGAGTGAACCAAGGGCTATATCTGTTCCTGGTTCTAAATTTTTTGAATGGGGCATGCTTATTTAAGATGGTGAGGAAAGCACTTTTAAAGAATAACCAGGCATCCTCTACTGACGGAATGAAGTCAATATCTTTCCAGGATACCCGGGCCAGGTCGATTGGAAAGGCCTGCTCGCTGAAGTGTTTTAGGGAGCGTTTGACTGTGATGAGGGGTGGTCGTTTGACCGCGGACCCATTACGGACGCAGGCAATGAGGGAGTGATCGCTGAGATCCTGATTGAAGACAGCAGAGGTGTATTTAGAGGACAGGTTGGTCAGGATGATATGAGGGTACCTGAGTTTACGGATTTGGGGTTGTACCTGGTAGGTTCCATGATAATTTGGGAGATTGAGGGCACCTAGCTTACATTGTAGGATGGCCGGGGTGTTAAGCATATCCCAGTTTAGGTCATCTAACAGTACAAACTCTGAAGATAAATGGGGGGCAATTAATTCACATATGGTGTCCAGGGTGCAGCTGGGGGCTGAGGGGGGTCTGTAACAAGCGGCAACAGTGAGAGACTTATTTCTGGAAAGGTGGATTTTTAAAAGTAGAAGCTCAAACTGTTTGGGCACAAACCTGAATAGCATGACAGAACTCTGCAGGCTGTCTCTGCAGTAGATTGCGACTCCACCCCCTTTGGCAGTTCTGTCTTGGCAGAAATGTATACACATACAGAGGCATTTTTCAGCTATGATTTTACCACTTAGAATCCAGAATGGATATGACAATGGGGCCAGCACAGGATGTATAACACACTCACAACAATCTACTTTTTGATCTTCTTGACTTCTTATCTGGTAAACTGCTACTATGTGTCAAGAAAAGAGCCCCAATTAGGGGTTAGTGTACTCCAGTAAAAAAAGGGCTGGTTTAAATTAAAAACTATTGCCCTGTGTCCCCGTTCATAGAGGCATGAGAGACTAGTCAGTGGTAGAATTGAGTTGGCACTTTATTGGCCCAAACACCCATAGACCCACAAGGTCGAGGTTACTCAGGGACAGTAATTAGTAATACATTTTGCATTGATGCATTGTGTCTAACTGTCCAAGAATAGGATCCAAAGTGTTAGGAGATATTTGTTCCCATAAATACAAAGGTGGATGTCTCTCCTCATACCTCTGGCACTTTAGTCAGACTGCCAGACTGTGCACCACAGAGCCAATCAGGAGAGAATACATATAGGTCAATGGTGCCAATTGAAAGTCAAGGGGTGTGTCTGTGTCTTTTGGATTACTCCCTCTTTACAGAGAACCCCTTGTGGTTCAAGTCTGCTCTGCGCATGTCTGAAAGTGACAGAGCCAGCAGCCAAGAGAGTTTATCACAGTATGTCATAAAAAATTATTACACTTATGAATGTATTTAACATGCTAATATGTATTAGATCCAGTACAATGGAATAACTAAGACCTGAATTTGAATGCAGCGTGTTCCGATTCCTCCTTCTCTTTCTGTCCAGCAGGGTCAACCAAAAACACTTGGCCTGATGGTTCATGCAGATACTGGGGAAGCAACATAGAAATGTATTGATCCCTTAAAGGATTTTACTATTAAATGACCCATATCACAACCCTCATACCGCTTCACAAAAATGTACCCAAATCAATTTTGGAAAAAGGATTTTACTTACAAAAGACGTAGGAATTTATTTTCCCAGTTAGAAGTAGTAGGCCATGCATCAAATAACTATTTATCAGAAAAACAAACCCTCAAATGCAATATTGCATTTTGTAAGTTGTCTGCAGGTGGCTTGTTGATATCAAGTCATTATCAGGTTGTAAACTGCGTTCTAATACTCAACGTAGAAGGATTTGTCTTAATGTACAGTATATGAAAGTGATGCTATGAAAAGGATTCTTTCACGTTATCAAGCTCACTGTGACTGACAAATCACTGCCTATTACTGTGATTAAAAAGAGCATATGAAACATCGTTTTTCATGAGGCCTACCTGTGCGCCTTCCTTTAAGCACCTCTGTTCGAACGCCTCTCCTGTCCTTAATCCATACCACATACAGCCATTTGCGGATCTTTTCAGTGTCCATGTGAAAGATAGTTATTGCGAGGATGGAACATTTGTTGACAAAAAAAATATATATATTGTTAACACCCATGTAAAATGAAGCTTACAGATTTAAGTCTAATAGCATGAGATGAAAGTAGACAGAGTGTGCGATATGAAGGTATAGTCAGTGGACATTCTGAACCTTGTTTGAGGTCAGTAGGTCACATGACCAAGGAGCTATTGAAATTCTACATTTTGAAGAATTCATGTAAAACCATGTGAGATGAAAATTGACAAACTAAAGGGTGTGCAATGTGCAGGGCCACTGAGTGGACATTCTGAACCTTGTTTGAAGTCACTAGGTCACATGACCAAGGAGCTATTGAAATTCTACATTTGGAAAAATTCATGTAAAACCATATGAGATGAAAATGGACAAACTAAAGGGTGTGCAATATAGAAGGGTAGTCAGTGGACATTCTGAATGTAAAATGTAAAAAAAAGTTTGTACTTTGTTTACGCTCCCTAACTAATTCAATTTAGGAATACAAAATGTTGCTCACATTTCCACGTTTATTAGCTTTGGAAAGCGAATGAATGTCCAAATCGTGAAAATAAAACCTGTGCAATGTTGTGCACATTTTTTTTTTCAACATCATGACACTTATTTGGAGTCTGTGGCTCAAGTGGTTAGAAAGCGCGAATATCCTATTTGAAACTGTCTTTGCCTCGGTTGTCATTGGGTGAGTGACTGACTTCACCTCATATTGTTTTGTCGGTAGCTACAGTGAGAGATGCAGGTGTCCTTTTGGTTAGCGAACAAGAAATGTGAATCGCTTTGCTAGCTAATTATGCTGAACGACTGTTATCCACAGTTATGTATTTGGCATCGATCAAATGGGCAGGCAGGAAGGCAAGTTCACATTCAGTTGTCAAGACGTGGGTTTGGACAAACATGCATTGTCAGGTGAAATGCAGAAGGAATACCTTACTATGCATCCTTCTCAAACATTCTATGAATTTATGAAAACTTGAAAATGGCCATATCTAAGTGCTCACTTATCGAAGTGCTCAGATAAAAAAAAGGTGTCATATTATTCTTGGGGATATACAGTATATGAACAGATTTTAATAGGATTTGATGTTGCTAAAATGCTGTCAGTTCCACTTTAATAATGACTTCTGTATGTTACTCTTTCACTTATTTCCAATAGATCCCGAGGACAAACATCCTTCTGCGTCAAGGTCAACTTTTGTTTATTTTCAAAGGGCCACATTTTTGCCCCTTGCTATGTCTATATTTGTGCCTCTCTCACAGTGCTGAATACATGCTAAATGTAATAACATTGTCCAGGTCCTTTCTCATGTTCAGACAGACTATATCCCACTACCTAACCTATCCCACCATGCACTCTGAGGATGGATCTACGGTCGACGACATCTTCTACTCCAAGGCTTGGCAATTCTGGTGCTGATCAGAAAGGTAAGAGGCATATATCCAAAATAATTACATAAATAACCTTTGATATTGACCTTGAGTCTAGTTAGTATATAGAGAAAGAAGAATTGAGCTATGGCTTAACAAAAAAATTGTTTCAGGTGGAGGTCAACGGCAGAGCGGAGGTTTGAAGCTGCTTGGTCGTCTCTCCCCCCAATTAGAGGAGGATCTCTGCTCAATGAAAGGTTTACCCAATTAATTGTTCCCTTCGGACCATCTCAGTCTCCTGGCCAGGTTCCAGCTGGACTGAAACCCTGTGTAATTTGGGCTGTTTGTGATCAATTAATTATCAGGAGGACCGAGGTCAAGCATTTAAAAATGTTTGTTCAAACTGTACATGATTTTCCCATGGTGTGATTCCATGTTTTATAAGTTAATAATTGTACTTAATTGGTTCCTTGGGCTCACATGGTTGTTTCCTACCTGAAGAGAAACTACTCATCCCAAGGTCCAGAGGGGATGGGATGTCCTCTGAAGAATTGTTTTTGTTTACATGAAGAGAGAGCAAAACGAACCAAAAAGGTTGAATTTAGTTCAAAGTTGGAATTTATTTGACAAATTCTCTTACTGTTGAGATTTGAATGCATGAAGCTTTTAGATTTTAAAAGTTAATATTTAGTGAACAAACTGAGTAATCAATCTGCTACACTAGTAAATTTGAACATTTAAATCTTTACAAACTGTGTTTGATGCGTTTTGTCCCTCTGGCTTTGGGCCAGCCGTAGTATTATTTTTCAAATGATAGAAATATTGAATTCATATTTTCCATATACCAATATCAGTTTGGCAGTATTTTGGGAAGATCTACATCCTGTCTTGCCTGGCTGAGATGGTGTTAATCCGTGACAAGGACTGACGAGTTGTGCGTTCCGAGATGCTGTACTGCACACCACTTATGTACTGCGCCATTATTTGCCTGTTTGTGGCCCACCACAATTCTTGCCATTCTCCATTTTTTTTGTTGGTCGCACCATTCTCGGTAAACCCTAGACAATGTCGTGCATGAAAACCCCAGGAGGCTAGCCGTTTCTGAGATACTGGAATAGATGCGCCTGGCACCGACGAGCATACCACGCTCAAAGTCGCTGAGGTCACTCGTTTTGCCCATTCTAACGTTCAATAAAACAGTAACTGAATGCCTCAATGCCTGTCTTCTTTTTTATAGCAGGCCACGTGACTCACTGTCTGTAGGCGCAAACCATTTTTGTGAACGGGGTGGTGTACCTAATAAACTGGCCACCGTGTATATTTCCACACTATGAGGTTGGAATAATACTGTGAAAATGATAATGCCCTTTTAGTGTAAGAGCTGAAATGTCAGCCTGTTTAGATGGGCTGGAGTTTCGGCCTGCCTGGTGACATCACCATGCTGTAAATTAGATAATACATAGACCATAAGAAAGAGTTCCAAACCTCACAGCGAATAACTGGCAGTCCTAGCAAAATTCTTGCTTGAGAAATTGCTCTTCGCTAAGAACCTATTTTTGTTTCTTTTTGACCATTGAAAACAATCACAGTAAGGTACTTCATTGTTACCTGCATTGGACCTTTAAGATTGTGACCTGAATGTTGGCAGTGTCCCACTAATATGGGAGATCTCTCGCTCCAGCGAGGCACTGTCTGTCAGGGAGAAAATGTGTGTGTGTGGCTGGCTGAGGCATGAATGAATTATTCATTCAGATTGCAGGGAGGGAACGTTCATGCGTGATAGGGCACAGTCAGGGGTTCTGTGTGTACAATGCAGTCTAGAGCAGTGGTTCTCAAACTGTGGGGATCCCCCCCCCCCACAAAAGTTAATAGTAGAATGCACAAGGTGCCATTTCAAAATTCGGTAGTGCATAATCAGTTCCTCGTCATGTTAGTCATTGCATACCTTGAGAGCTATTTAGAACTTGTTAGAAATAGCCCATGTCAGCAAAAAACATTTTTGTTTTTTTTTGCCCATAGATGTTCAAATATCACATGAGTACACATTAGACATGGTAACATTTATAGAATTGCAAGAAAGTTAGCTCAAACGGCAACATTTTCTTTGCAGCCCATGACAAAATGTGAAGAATTTCAGGAAATAAGCTTTAAACCTGCAAAATTCTCTCTACCAACAAGAGGGATGTGAACAGTTTGTCTCGTGAATAGTGATTGTACCCATAGAAATGGACGTAGCGCGTGTGCAGGTAGGGCACAGGATGTTCCCCAATGCTCGAAGGGGGGCCCCAATTGAAAAAGTTTGGAAACCCCTGGTCTAGAAGACCAGCTAACGGACTCCTGTCACCACTAAAACATCAAGTTATATCTCACTGGAATGACACAGTCAACATCTGACATTTTAGCCTAACTACAATAAATCAGATGTTTTCTCTAGCAGGTTCTTCCAGGGAAGTAATTTCTGTATCTCATTACAATCCATCACTGAAAGAGTTATAAACATAAGTTAATATGAGTAGAAGAAATACCTTAGTGCTTCAGCTCCTGGATCTACCTTGAAACCTGTTCAGGAGTTGGACTGTGCCGCTCGAACAGAGATTCCCTCTGTGGCACCAAACACATCCGCTGAGGAGAAATGGGTCAGTAGTTTTTTTTTTAAAGGAGGCTACTATTCCTTTTGTATTTTAATTTCATAAAGAGTTCTGGGCAGATAAGGTGGGGGAGGTACTACTGGGGTCTACTTTCAGATAAGACCAGAGTTATGTTTTGGCTTCCCCAGTGCCTTCATACTTTTTGAAATCGTTCTCCATCATTCTTTACACTGAACATTACCAACATCACCCCCACTTAACTGTGACTTCAACTGCAGCTGTGATTCCTTAAAGCACTTGCACCATACTTCTTAAAACACATTTCACATGCCATACCTACATTATGTACATGTACATTCGGCTAACTATACATTCAGCTAGCTGTACCTTCGGCTAGCTATACATTCAGCTAGCTGTACCTTCGGCTAGCTATTCATTCGGCTAGCTATGCAGTCAGTACATTTGGCAAGCTATGCATTCAGCTATAACTTGCACTAACAGGAGCAATTTCATAAGAGAACAGTCACCAGTATTCTCTTGTGCTGTATGAGAGCTATCAAAGTCTTGCCATCTCTCCCATGTCTGAACACAAAACATTACCTCATGTATGGATTTCCCCTGTTAAAGAGAGGCTGGGTGTTCAGGAGAGCAGCAACCATGGCAGTCCTCTGTGCTCCCATGATATGATGAAATGTGTCAGGTTGGCAGCGATTCATTAGTTAAGCCTTGTTAGCCGATTGCAGTGCTGTCAGGTAGACTATCCATCCAGTGAGGCTTCCATTAAACTTAATTGATTACGTGCAGCAGGATCCCTGGGCATCAGTACAGTGCACTGCAGACAGCCAGCACAGTACCCCAGAAAATAAAGCATTTGCTGAATGGGAAAATAGGTATGATAATCACTCTATGTTACACCATTTATTTTCAACAAATCTAGTCAAAATCTAGTTGCTTGTTTATTTCAGTTTCAAGTGTCAAAGCCGTACAGGTGATTTCTGGTTACAATATTTCTTGTTATTCCACCTTAGATAAAATCTCAGTGACATCATCACATCTTTGCACTAAGGAAACTCCTGTGATTTACAGTTAAGGATGTCTTGAAGCCCAAAATGGGCTAGGAGTTCTCACAGTGTACCAGCATGCAACAGAGAAGATACAGAAAATGTTATTCTAATTAGTGTGGCTGCAAGCAGATGTCTTTGTTCATGGTCTTATAAATGTATAGTCCCCTAGTGCACAGATCCTCAGTATGGGATTTGTATTAAGGTTTCTGTGTGGACAATCAAAGGAGGAAATGTTTATTGCTCCGTCGTTTATTCTTTGAATTGTCCGCCTGTGTGTGGCAGAGGTATTTCAGATGAGTGCACACTGCCCAATTTGGACTCTTGGTTGGTATGTAGACTGGCAGTGTGCCCTCCATGTCCTCAGCACACTATTTGATAACTGTATTAATTGATTTTAGCTCTACATTTGATCCATTGTTGCATCTTGTAGATCTCTTAATGTAGCTGAAGCTCTAATAAACTCACAGGCATCTGACCCATGACATAAGTCAGCTAAATCAACACAACAACAGGTTAATTGGGAGAGAGGTGAGGAGAGTTTATTTCTAAATCAATAGGAAGTCCTACATAGTGATAAAAGGTCATATAATATTTTGGTACAAGACAACAACCTCTATGTTAAAATGAAAGAGGCTCAAGGAATCCCAACCAATCAATGTGCTCCGAGGCACTATTTTTTTTTTAATGGTGCAGACTCCAATTTCTCAAGTGCTCTGGCCTAAATGTCATTTAAAAATGAAGATGAGAATATTGTAAACAAATCTCTTTGCACCTTTAATAAAAATGGTAAATATTAAATAGAGCTAGACAACCACAATAAGGCTATGTGTTAAGATAATAAGAATAATGTTATTTATACTGTACGAAGGCAAAAATGTATCAGACCATGTCAATATAAAAAAGTAACTGCTGCCTTCAAAATATCTCTTTCCCCCAAAATAATGTCAAACTATATCAGCTGCAACTTCATCCTTCTCACTTAGTTGCACAGTCATTTTATGAGAGTGTGAGATTTTGTCTTGTGAGTGACCCCAGAATTGAAAAATTCTGTTGACCACACTGACTACTTTCTCTTACTATCCTAAAACATATCACACTTTTCATGCTTTGAAAGGTTTAAATAGACTACTGTACACTGAATTACCCAATATTCAATCACGCGCATCATCTCCATAGAAGAACACACATACACAGGGTAAGGTGTTGATAGCTCAATTTACCATCTATTTGGGATAGTGTAGATGGATTGTACAGTGTATTTTCCTAGTGAAATTGAAAAAACGATTCTCCCAGTAATACTTGTTTTCTTTATCACGGTCTATTAAAATGTTCCTAAAAGGCACAAGGTAAGTGGATTGCAAACTAGTCACTACAAAAGCAGTTACTGTCCAGCAGGGCTAACAGGTTAAAGGTTCAATGTATTTACACACTTACAGTACAACATGGAGACACAGATTGCACATAATCCTCACAATAATTGTCATTCTTAATAACTGATTGACAACATGGATATCTGCTATGATATTTCCAATTGCACCACTTTACATGTTAAGAAATAAGCTAAATGTAATATTGCATATTAACAAAACCCTACAGAACATCTTTAAAAACATGATCAATGCCTGTTTGACCCTTAAATGCTGTCTGAACCAATCCTATTGTAGAATGGACTACACTACCAAGCTTCTGGCTTTACAAAAAGCCTGGTAACAACAAATAACCACAGGGCTGATGAATGGCCCATGCCACATTTTTGGAGAGAAGTTGTCTATTTTTCAAAGAGATCTTGTGAATAGGCCAGCCAGTTAGGCAAGTTAATTTAAATGGCTTTGGCTGTGTAAAACGACTGTTTGATATCCCCAAAGTTGAGCATTGTGAGAACTTAGAATTATAGGCTTTGAACATACATTTAGTCAAAAATCTGTTATTGACATGGCCATGCTCTGTACAGTATACCTCACGTTTGTTGAATGCAAAATACCCTAAATAAATTGCTTACGCAGTACAAACCTATTTCGAATCTGAACACAAAAGCCCATTCCCCGGAACTAACCTTTAGTTGGACAGAACCCTACCATTCTACGGTCTTGTTTTGCAGGATGATTTTATGAAGTGAAATCTTCCTCACACTCGAATCTGATATCCATTCATGTCTGGAGGGGACTTCGGATCAAGAACTTTCTTCTCTCCTGATGGACTGTACACCCCCCCAAAAAGAAAAAAAAGATATGACTTCTCATGACAGATCACAACAAAGATTACTGTTCAGAGAATCCTCTTGGACTACGTCATAGGACATCTAGCCTCTAGTGCTTGTTCAGATCAGTGCAGAGCCCTCTCCACTACAGCTAGCACCTTGTTTATTGACCTAATGAGTATTTACTGTGTTGTCAGAGAGACTATAGTGAGACTAAGCATCTCCTGATATTTGACTATAGTGCACAATCAGTATTACCGTCTCTCGATGCGGCTGTTCCTGCGCATGGGGCTGCCCGGGTTACGGTGGGGCGAGCCCATGTTACACTTCCTGTCTTTGGTGGGTGAAGTGGGCGCAGCCTTCCCAATCTGAAAGACAATCACTCAGTTCTGTTTACCTCACATTAGCAACACGGGGAAACACAAACGAGGTACACAAACAGTTCTGGTCATATCCTCTGTACATACTAAGGAGAAGTGCAGTTCATGTAAGACTCCAATTACTAAACGTTTGTCTTTCAAAATACAGCAGATCAATTAATGAGTAGAGTAGTACTAAGGTGAGCTGCTCGATGAGAGGCCCTAACATAATGGAGGCACAGTGTTGACGGTGATGATGGTAAAATCCTCCGCATCCTTAATGTGATTGTGGGTCCAGTGAATGGGAGAGAGCCCGCTCCCTAAAAATATCAGCCATTGATTGATAGAGGCAGCCATACATGGCGCACAACCGAGCAGAGCAAAGCCATCCCATTAGTTTTATTATACACAGGGCCCTGCATTAAGGATCCTTTCATTACTGTTTGGGATGATAGCGCATGAGGTCATCATTTGAGGATTATAGCTAGTGAAATGGCAGGTCAACTCCATGTCATCATGCATGATGAGAAAGAGGGTCAAAAGGAGTCAGAATCTCAGTGATTAACAGGGGCTTTCCATCTGTTCAGAAAGGATTCACATTAAAATCACCCTGGTGCTTCCCCATCACATGAATCAAAAACATGGAGCTCAGATGTATCCCAATTTCATTTGACACAAATCTAAATTCCATACTGGTACTGTGGAAGTCTACAAACTAGGAGTTCAGTGCCTGTTGGACCTAATGCAATCACTAGAATCCTAGGAAGCTGACAGGTCTGTTTCATGGATCCCTAACATGGTTTGGCTCATGGACATTTTTCCATCTCAGTCCCCAGATGTGTGCATATGTCCTGCCTTAGTTCTGTACATCCCATCACATTCCTGCACTCTAACACATGGTCTCTGTGTCCCTGGGTCCTTTACCTTCATCCTCATGTCCCGAGTGTGTCTCTCCAGCTCTCTCCTCATTTCCTCCTTGGTCAGCTTATCCACATCTAGTATGGAGTGTTTCCAGTCTATCTGCTCCACACTGTGGGGGTCATGGGACACATACTGACCAATCTTCACCTTCCTCAGGGTATGCCAGTAACCCATGTAGGCCCCCTCAAACTCCTGCACCAGGTCAGCCAGTGTTCGGAACTCCAGGGGTTTGAACATGAGGTCCATCCGCCGACTGATGCCCAGTGCCCCGAAGCGGCCCCCGCTGTGCACCCCCAGCACGATGTGGCAGAAGTGGTTCCCTGAGAACTGCGTTTTAAAGCTGAGGGGGAAGCGCTCCACACCCGACATGCTGTTGGTAAGGTAACTGGGACAGGCAAGGTCAAGGACATTGAAAAACCTTATCACTGACCCTGGTTGCATGCTCCAACTGGAGTGCCCCTTTACATGGTAACATAAACCACAATTGTTTTCAAGCTCCACTAATCTGTTTTTTAAGACAAGAATACATTAGTCTGCATACAGTATTCTCAGACTGAGCACACTAGTCAGTTCTAATCACATAATACTCGGATGCCCTGATTGTGCCCATAAAGCTTTGTCTCTAAATCCCTGTTACCACACTGAGGCATCACTCAATGTTATTTTTAAATTTTTAAATTTGTATTTTTAGCTTCCCACAAGCACTCATTTGGAAAACAACATTTCCAGGTCATCATTCATCACCCCATTGACAAATATTGTGCTGCTGAGTGTGGTAGATGAGAAAAAAAATGATGTGCAGGTAACAACAGTGGCATAAGAAAGTCATTACAGTTTTCACGTGGAACACCTAAGCTATTTAAAGGAAGGATACATCCCAAGGATCACAGCCTCCAGACACTTGATTGGCAGTGACTCCCGGGTCATCTCCTTGGCGATATCCATCAACCTACACAGAATATGAGGGTTAGAATACACCTGAAGGCAAGGCAACAAAATAGTCTACTCTAAAAGGTAGAAATTATAAACATGGATTCTAAAAGGCCTGAAAGACACTTGTACATATTACAGGTTATCTTTGTGTATGCAAAGGGAAAATGACTAACTCCTTTAGGAAAAATAAACACATTTGATTATTAAAACTGGCATTTTGCATGAGACATTGAAATAAAACCATCTGGTGCTAAATGTCAAGAACCGAGTAAGCAAAATGCATTAGAAGCTTCTGCCGGGGAAACAGATCCTATTAGGCTATGAAAACAGTTCCTGGTCGCAAAGCCCTTGGGTGCAACAGACATACAGCCGATTCAGATTTCCAATTCCTTCAGCTTCTGTCATGATCAGCATAATATGAAAGCAATCGGTAAACATGCATAGCTACTTCCTCTGTCTGCTGCCACTGCGGCCCCAGGAAAAGCTATTTCACCAAACCCTGAGATTCTCTCTGGCAGGTAGCTGCCATGTTGCTTACTGTCTGACATTTACAATATCCCTACAAGGCCATGATCCACTCAGGATAATCTAAGAGCTAAGCTAAAATAAAAGATTAGGAAACAGGAATGGGATAGAAGAAACTGTGAAACTTACGCAGTAAGAGGCCTGCTCTTCTTGATTTCAAAAAACTGTGTTCCCGTGTGATTGTACCTGTAGGATATTGTTAAGTAAACTGTACCAAAATATAAATGCAACATGCAGATTTGACTGAGTTACAGTTCTTATGAGGAAATCAGTCAATTGAAATAAATGCATTAGGCCATAATATATATGAATTGTACATGATCGGTTCGTCACAGATACCTTTAAAAAAAAATGGGCCTCAGATCTCATCACGGTATTTCTGTGCATTCAAATTGCCATCGATAAAATGAAATTGTGTCCGTAACTTATGCCTGCCCATACCACCCTACCCCCACCATGGGGGACTGTTCACAACATTGACATCAGCAAACCGCTCCCCCAAATGACACCATACACATGGTCTGCGGTTGTAAGGCCGGTTGGACATACTGCCAAATTCTCTAAAATGACGTTGGCTTATGGTAGAGAAATGAACATTAAATTCTCAGGCAACAGCTCTGGTGGACATTCCTGCAGTCAGCATGCCAACTGCACGCTCCCTCAAAAATTGAGACATCTGTGGCATTGTATTGTGTGACAAATCTCCACATTTTACAGTGGCCTTTTATTATCCCCAGCACAAGGGGCACCTGTGTAATGATAATGCTGTTTAAATAGCTTCTTTATATGCCACAGCTGTCAGATGGATGGATTATTTTGGAAAAGGAGAAATACTCACTAAGTGGATGTCAAAAAATTTGTGAGAAATTAGCTTTTATGAGAATGGAATATTTCTGGGATCTTTTATTTCAGCTCATGAAACATGGGACCAACACTTTACATGTTGCTTTTATATTTTTGTTCAGTGTAAATACAAATGCAGAGGGAGTGAAACAATATGGGAAATGTCCAAACAACAGACCATCTGGGTTGTGCACTGAACGTATTCTCATGGGGAATGAACCCTGTTAAGTGCTTTCTGATATTCATAGTTCCTCGTTTGTGAATTATGGATGAGCTCCTTGAGCTGAGAGATACTAATGTTTATGCTCAAAATAGATTATAGTCTAAATATGGTCTACATTCTGAGATGTGACATACATTGATATTGTCGTAAAATAATGAGTAAGAGTAAATAATAGTAAACTATGTTACTGGTTATATATATATATATATGCCATTTAGCAGACACTTTTATCCAAAGCGACTCAGTCATGCTTGCATACATTTTACATATGGGTGGTCCCGGGAATCATACTCACTACCCTGGTGTTACAAGCGCCATGCTCTACCAACTGAGCTACAAAGGACCTCAGTGAGTTACCAATCACCATAATCTTCTTCAGTACATCTACTGTGTGGCCCAGTTTCCATTTGCATGAAATCAGCCTGTTCCTATATCTATGAATTATTTATAAATACATAGAGTGCATGGCTAACACATATTTCAGGAGACATATCTTGAATTCCAACCCAGAGCATAGCGTGTTAGCATCAGGCATGGAATTTAACATATCTACACATTTATTAATGTATAATCAACCTACTGTACATTTTGTTGACGTACCTAAACTGTTATCTAGACTGACAGGTTGGGATAAACAATCATACAGAGACTGACAATGACCAACAACAGCTCCAATGAACAGTCTCAGCTTTATCTAGGCTACCTGGGCTATTCATCATTGGTCCAGAGCTTGGCAATAGTGACCAAGCAGTTCTACCATTCCAGGCAAAGGATACTGCAGGTCCCTGATGTATTTCTGTATGGCTTCCAGGCGCTGTGGGATACTGGTGGTTGGCTGGTATGTAGGCACACTCGGTGTAGGAATCTATGGGGGAGAGGCAAAGCACAACAAAAAGCATTAGTATCACACAATCCCTATATTCACAGAGCTGGAGAATATCCTGTTGTTTAACTTAACAACCATCCTTTATGGGCATGGTCATTATCTTAATTGTTCCATATAGCAAGTCTCACAATGCTACATTAATTGAATATATAATGGAATTCATTATGAGCACAGACACAGCATTTAACTTCATCTGGACAGCACAGCACGTGTACATCCAGTGGCATGTTAGGACTGCATGTGTATCTGTGTGGTTTGAAATGCTGCATATTTTGACAGCTTCATCCACTTGTTATCTGAGGAGTCGTAACTGTGTCAGTTACAAACATTCTGCATAGTTGGTTATCTTCACTCCATCTCTAGTGTGAATCGAATTAAGCATGTAGCATCATATACTAGGCCTATGCTATGGGACAATATATCCTCCTGAATAGTTTACTGCATGTTTATCTTGAATGATAGTTTATGGTAAATAAATGTGACTAGGATACATATTGAACACTATATACTAGTGGGAGGAAAAGCTGATTCTTTTTTACTTTCACATTGTTGAAATAGACTGAGTGTAGTCCGTAGAGCTGTCAAACTGAAAACAACAGAGTAGGGTGTCTAGGTGAGGACTTCACCAGCTCTTACCTTGGGCAGATCACTGGCTCCCCGGATGCGTGTCCCTATGGCCTCCCCATCAGGGTGAATCCGAGCCACATGCCTCCACATCTGCTCCCAAGTCTCCTCATCCACCGGTAGGCCTCCCCTGTTTACGAAGAAGGGCACCCCTCCGTCCCGCAAATCCTCTTCACCTTCATCCTCATCTCTCTCCTCCACCCCCACACACCCCACTGTGGTCCTTAGCATCCCCCCACACAAGGGACCCCAGTCCTGGAACCTGGCACAGATGGTTTACAGCCTATGTGCCCTGCCCTTTAACTGTCAATCTGATTGCAGTTTCTCAGCAAGTAACACTCCCACAGCAGGTGAGAAACATGAGCAATTCATGACACGCTGGATATGTAGAACTTTGCAAAACTGCAGGCTGTATCAGTCTCCAAATTCAAATACTGTACCTCTTATGAACAAAATTGCACACAATCATATGTTCCACCCAAATGCAGAGTTAAAGCTACAGTAGTTGTTACAATTGTCCACTTATGTCAGATGAGGTCTTTTTTTTTTTTTTTTTTGCAAAAGCAGGGATTAAAGGGTATTATAGTTAGCCTACATCAAGTCATGTCTGAACGATAATGTTATTGGCACTTTAGAAACATCACAACGCAGGTTAAGTCAAGTAAATCATTGAAATACTGAAACTAGACAATATATTATTAAAACTAGAAAATGCGTGAATTTTTAGGCATCATGAAAATAAGGCTTCAACAATGAAGTTGAACTAAACACATTGGGAAATGATGAATACACATAATGCCTACAACATAAGGGGGGAAAATAGCATCTTCCAAAAGGGTATACAGACAAACAGTAGTTTGTATTAAAAACCACCAATACCCGCCGGCACCGTTATCCCAGAGGTCATTCGGTCTATATCCAAAACGCCGGGATAGATTGGATACGATCACATTTCTTCGACACTCCGCTTAGTTAGTGCCCGCATTCCAGTCTAGTCCATTTTACGACACAATATTGTTCGTTTCAGTCCAAATCAATCCAGTTTGAACGCCCATGGCTACAGAGTAGCGAGAGCTAATCTCATGCCTGCTACAATATTGCGCCGCTCAGACACTCCCAGATCTATAGCAGCTGCGCATGCGCAGACGGTTTCAACGAGCTTCACATTTCCTCCGCTGTAACAGACAGCAAGTCAGTCAAGAACGAACACTTATTTTCAATGACGGTTTAGGAACAGTGGATTAACTGCCTTGTTCAGGGGCAGAACGACAGCTTTTTACCTTGTCAACGCGTGGATTCGATTTGCAACCTTTCGGTTACTAGTCCAACGCTCTAACCACTAGATAGCCTATGAAATGCAGCACAATTTAAAGGTTTATAATAAATGCACTCTCCATGACTAATGACGTATAGCCTACCTCTTCACACTATGATAGAAAGAATACTGGATACATTCGACTATTCTTCCATTAATTTATTTCAATTTTCACACCTTGACAGAATGCATTTGTACTTTTTTGGAACAAAGTGAAAAACAGTTTCAGAATAGTAAGAAATACACCAGTCATTAAATTTGCAAAATTATTACTCTGTCATCCATTTCTGCTAAAAATGTAGAGCATAAACTCAAGTCCTTTAACAATATACAATAAGCAGGTAAACAAATTAAAACCTTCTCGACAAAAGCCACAGTCCAACTTTTAAATTCCATCAACTGAATATTAGAATCTTGGAGCACCATAGTCATCAGGCATTCTTTCAATGTTGAACCTGTGAAAAATATTACAGTTAGACATGGTTTAAAGATCATGGTATAAGACATTTTATATGAGTGAGAGATAAACTAACTATAAAACACAGTGATAACCACAAATGACCAATTGAACACTGATAATCTGATGTTAATTCTGACCTATGGTTGGAGATGTACATGATGGGTACTCCTGGGATCTTTCTGACCCTTCTCTTCAGGTCCCTGTCCACAGTTGCCAGGATGTAGCACTTGTGCTGTGAAAGATACATGATTGAATTGGTGTTCTTCTCTGGTATAAAACCACAGTGCTCTAATGACTAAAGAGTTTCCCTAATGTAATACATTGTCAATTTAGTAGATTAAACTACATTACCTGGGTTACCCTTTGAACTAAGCAGTCATCAGCGTATGTTCCTTTGTGGGTGCATGGCAGTCGTTCGAACCGAGGATCCTTGGCTATCCTACAGAGGCAGAAAATGCATCCGTCATATACCTTCCCTATGGAACGTTGATAATACCCTCAGAACGTGTGTGTGCGTCTGAATGGCTGTAGTGTATCTGGATGTTGGTCTTCACAACAGCTAGTTACCTCAGAGCTACTCTATACTTCATCCCCAGTTTCTCTATCTCAGCCATTACACAGTCTGTGATGCATGGGATACCTTGAACAAGCAAGAGTATAATTTAAAAATACACCGGTTATTCCTTAGTTACATTAACTGAGTTCACACTGAATAAACTTTGCTAGATACTCACACTTGGCATACAGGCAGTCCATCATTGACTGAACTATGTCCAGTTTAGCCTTGATGGAGAAGTTAATGAAATTGGTGTCGACCAGGATGTGATAAGGGGGACCAAGCTGAGTGTTGTACTGGAAGAATAGGCACGATGGATATTTTGGACTGCAGGTAGGAAAATAAATGTGTGAACACACAGTAAGAAGGTATTGACCTATAATCAATCATTTGTCCATAATATACTGAATATTAGTTAAGAGTTATGGGTGCATTTGTTCTGATATTTGTGAAGTAGTCTGGGTACCAGTCTTTTTAGCTAACATTCCACTCCTTGCATTTGCCAAAGAGACTGGCCTTTCGGCATCCATTGCTCAAAGTGGCTAGAGAGACCTCCGCAATGAGAGAAATAATAAGGAAAATATTAGCCTACAAGATTCTATCAAGCTGTGTTTTCTTCAGCTACATCCCATTAATGAGAAAAGAAACGCAAAACTGGCACCTGTCGTCATTCATCGCACATATGCTGATCACCATGACTTGGGAGTACAGACAGGCTACTTTAGAAAACTTTCTGAATGGATATTGAGAGAATCCAAACTCACAGCCAACGTAAAATGACCCACCAATCATAGCCACCAGCATCTGATACTCACAAATCATATTTCTTCCTAGAAACGTATTCATAACCTAGGCTCGCCTTCGAATCTTGGCTGTAGTCCATCAAAAAGTAGGCATATGCTACATTATACATAATGCTAAACTATAGTAAGCTAGGACTAATACACAGGCTAGCATACAAATGGTGGATTAATAGCCCAGCCAATGAATTAACTTACACGTCTTCACTGTTCCCTTCTTGCGCAATTGATGCATCTCCACATCACACAAGAACTTCTCGTGTGATGAAATCACATTGGCTGGTGGCAAAAATGAAATGACCGGGAATCCTCTATTCTCCATGTGCCCAATGTTTACGTTTACAAGGAAATGTAATACATCATAATGCCCAATGTTCTAATGTTTACAATCAAATGTATGAATTAAGTTAGAATGTTTTCCCAAGTGTAATCTGTATAAACGTGATTAGATGATAGCTGTGAGAGTTATCAAATCAGGATAAAATCCTCTGATCTCCTCGGGCTCATTAACCATAGAATGTTCCTATTTGATGATTGCTGAAAGGCCAGTCTCTTTGGCAAATGAAAGGAGTGGCAAGGAGTATATTCTAATAGCTGAACAGAGATGGCAACCAGCCTACTTGTGAAGCTACTTACACTTCTTTTTCCTTTATTTCTGATGGATCCTTTTTCTTTGTCTCTTGTACTTTGGCACGATCTTTCTCGTTTCTAAAGAAACTCAAGAGTCAATACCACGAGGACTCAACTGGAATATATCATGATAAAGTATGTCTTAGTCAAACTGACAATCCATGCCAATTTGTTAGCTTGACGTTTAGCTAATCCACAGAATTGACATGGTTTATCAGTCAAACTAGACGGTGTGAATGATTCATATTCGTGCTAGCTAACATCATTGGCAGAAACTCACATTCTCTGATCTTTCAAGCTTATCATTCTCTTCATTGATGCAAACTTCTTTGTCTTCCGTTTCCCCTAAAGTAAACATATGGAAATACAAGTCAGAAGTAAAGAATAGCGTTTGCTAAGTTTATGCAAAAATGCACACTTCAGTTAGCTCAAGTCAAGCTAGCTAAGCTAGCAGAGCAAAAAAAGGCATACGAACTCCTATCAATTGAAATAGATTTTAAATTATTCCAACTGCCGAATCAAGAACCACGGTCTATATTTAAATGATGGCCTTGTATTTTGATCAATTATCGTACGACTTACCATGTTTTGTTTTTAAAAATACAACAGCTGACTTGTATAACTGCCTACAGCCCTCGTGTAACTGTGTCTAAACGTCATCAACAATCGACGTTTGTTTCCCTGCGCATCTCGGCTTCCGGTTGCCGCTAGCTAGTTAAATATAATAAATACATTCAAGGTAGGACTGTTATTCTTAAAATTAAAATTGATTTATCTGATGTATTTGAACGTAGCTATGCGTGAGCGGTGAATTATTACATGTAACAATGAATTTGGCTTTGGAATACCACATTTCGATTTTGAGTTGACATTGACGGCTTAACGTACGTCGTAGGTAGCTAACGTAGGCTACAGTATCAGCAACAAGCTAGCTTGTTAGTCTTTACTTGTCCTGAAGGAATTTATGTTGTAGCTAGCTGACTATAATCCCTGCCAGTGTGCATAGCCTAAAACATATGAATCACTTTGGTTGTCGATATTGATGTATTATCTAAACACACATGGAGTATTGAGCTAACGACAGTTAGCTGCTGCTGTCTCATTAATTGATCGACTTTTCCAACCAGCCAGGTAACGTATCACGTACACCCAAGGAGCCAGCATTTAGCAAGGCATATTGATTACTTAAACTTTCTTCATTTTACAGCGTTCCTGGAGTTATCAGGTCTGTGATCTGCTGCCCAACAACCTCCTTATTGATAGAGAGCTTCCGTGACCTAGTTGTCATTCATTAGGGGTCATATGCAAAGCAGGTATAATTTCACCCTTGAAGGTTTCCCCCATCGGAAAAATAGCTCAAAGAAACTAAGGGGATGTGTGGGAGGCAACGCAATGGGCGTGTCTGCAAAAACACAATGAGAGGGTAGCCATTTATTAAATCAGGATGACAGTTGGAATAGGCTGCATCAGTACAACAGAATGAATAATAGCTAAACACGTCATATATATATATATATATATATATATATATATATATATATATATATATATATATATATATATATATATATACACACACACACAAAGGTAGCTCAACATTGACGAAAGCAAGCTAACAAAGGCAGTTGTCAAACACCATGCAAATACATCACACTGACCAAGGACTTCAACACCAAATGGAAAGACGACAAACTTAGTAAATAAATCATCCAGGTGAAAATAATAGGAAAAGTCTATATTAGCACATAACATCTCCCAAGCGGTATCAACATTGATTAAGTGCAGGTGTGCTTACTTAATGGTGTAGGGAAGGAAGTACCACCCCGCAGCGTTGACTGGACGTGGGTGAGGAATTTTCTATAGCTGCCCCAAATGTGGAACATACTTTAACGCAAAACAAATACAGCCTAGTGGATGAGGGGCTGTGTGGAAAGGGCTAAGCCCCCCCCCCCGAAAATCAGTGCTGTCATCCAGGACCTCTATACCAGGTGGTGTCAGAGGACTGCCCTAAAAAGACTTCAGCCACCCTAGTCATAGACTGTTCTCTCTACTACCGCACGGCAAGTGGTACCGGAGCGCCAAGTCTAGGTCCAAGAGGCATCTAAACAGCTTCTACCCCCAAGTCATAAGACTCCAGAACATCTAATCAAATGGCTACCCAGACCATTTGCATCCCCCCCCCCTCTTTTACGCTGCTGCTACTCTATCTGTGCATAGTCACTTTTAATAACTCTACCTACATGTAACCTCAATTTCCTCCACTAACCAGTGCCCCCGCACATTGAATCTGTAATGGTACCCCATGTATATATATAGCCTCGCTATTTATATTTTACTACTGCTCTTTAATTATTTGTTGCTTTTATTTCTTATTTTTTTGGGGAAAACGGCATTGTTGGTTTTGGGCTTGTAAAGTAAGCATTTCACTGTAAAGTCTACACCTGTTCTATTCGGCACATGTGACAAATCAAATTTCATTTAATTTTCCAGTACATTTTCCTCGATAAACTAGCTATCAGCAAAGTCATAGGTAGTAAGGGGGGGATCACGGAACAAAAATATAAAGCGCAACAAAGTGTTGGTCCCAAGTTTCATGAGCTGAAATTAAAGATCCCAGAAATGTTCCATATGCACAAAAGACTTATCTCAAATACTCTACAAAAAAATTGTTTACATCCCTGTTAGGGAGCATTTCTTATTTGCCAATATAATCCACCCACCTGACTGGTGTGACATATCAAAAAGCTGATTAAACAGCATGATCATTACACAGGTGCACCTTGTGCTGTGGATAGTAAAAGGCCACTAAAATATGCAGTTTTGTCACACAACACAATGCCACAGATGTAAAGTTGAGGGAGTGTGCAATTGGCATGCTGACTGCAGGAATTTCCAACTGATCCGTTGCCATAGAATGTCATGTTTATTTCTATACCATAAGCTGCCTCCAACGTAATTTTAGAGCATTTGGCAGTACGCCCAACCAGCCTCAAAACTGCAAAACTGTATGGCATTGTTTGGGTGAGTGGTTTGCCGATGTCAACATTGTGAACAGAGTGCTCAATGGTGGCTTTGGGGTTATGGTGTGGGCAGGCATTTTTTAAATACATTTGATGTGATTTGAATATATGGCAATTTGAATACACAGATACTGGGATGAGATCCTGAGGCCCATTGTCATGCCATTCATCCGCCGCCCTCACCTCATGTTTCAGCATAATACACAGCCCCATGCCTCAAGGACCTGTACACAATTCCTGGAAGCTCAACATGGCCTGCATTGTCACCAGACATGTCACCCATTCAGCATGTTTGGAATGCTCTGGATTGGCAGCCTGTTCCAGTTCAGTAGATTACGGCCTAATGAATTTATTTAAATGGACTGATTACCTTTAGAACTAACTCAGTAAAATCTTAGACATTTTTGCTTTTATACTTTTGTTCAGTATAGTTCACAAAAGGCAAAAAAGGGGGGGTGCTGTGACATCATTTAAGATGCTCTGAAGAGATAGGGTTTCAGAAGATGGGCAGGGACTCTGCTGTCCTAGCTTCAGGGGGAAGCCAGTTCCATCATTAGGGTGCCAGGACGGAGAAGAGCTTGGACTGGTCCGAGTTGAGCTGCCCTCCTGTTGGGGTGGGAGGGCCAAGAGACCAGAGGTGGCAGAACAGAGTACTCATGTTGGGGTGTAGGGTTTGAGCATAACCTGAATTTCGAGAAGGGCAATTCCTCTTGCTGCTCCATAAGCAAGTGCCATGGTCTTGTGGATGCGAGCGTCGACTGGAAGCCAGTGTAGTATGCAGAGGAGCGGGGTGACATGGAAGAACTTGAGACAGTTGAACACCTGGCAGGCTACAGCATTCTAGATAAATGGCAGGGGTTTGATGGCACAAGCGGGTCGCCCAGCCAACAGTGAGTTGCACAAGTCCAGATGGAAGACAAGTGTCTGGATTAGGACCTGCGCCGCATCCTCAAGCCGCTTCCTGTGTGAGGTAGGGTTGTACTCTACGGATGTCATAGAGCATGAAGCTGCAGGAGCGAGTTCCTGCTGTGATGTGTGCAGAGAACGACGGTGTTGTCCAGGGTCAGGGTTCTTTGCACTCTGCTATGGGGACACAGTGCAGTTGTCAATTGTGATGGAGAAGTTGAGCGGGCAGGCCTTCCCCGGGAGGAAGAGGAGCTCCGTCGTGTCGAGGTTGAGTTTGAGGTAGTGGCAAGTCAGTTAAGAACAAATTCTGGGCCAATTGTGCGCTGCTCTATGGGACTCCCAATCATGCCCTGTTGTGATACAGCCTGGAATCGAACCAGGGTCTGTGGTGACACCTCTAGCACTGAGATGCAGTGCCTTAGACCGCTGCGCCACTCGGGAGCCAATGACTTTTGGTGTCCATTACAGGAAAGCCCCATACAAACCGCCACCGTAGATTTTTAAACTAACCTGTTCATGGAGATACTTACTTAGTTTTTGAGTCACTTTTAAAAGTATCTTAGAAATGTCAGTTTCCAGTGGCAAGTGGTTCTACAAAAGCCAGCAAACCACATCTAGCATTTCCCAGCATCTTTGCAGGAACTAGACATTTCTAAGCAACGCAGCCACGTGTAGAAGTAGATGACGGTGCGACCAAAACAAAGATCTACACGCATGCAAGAGGAAGATCTTACTCTGTACAAAACAAGATCTTACTCTGTACAAAACAAGATCTTACTCTGTACAAAACAAGATCTTACTCTGTACAAAACAAGATCTTACTCTGTACAAAACAAGATCTTACTCTGTACAAAAAAACTTGATTTAATATTTTTCTGAATTTATGTTTTTTTGGTAGAACCACCTGCAACTGGTATCCCTCCCATATTGGCTGGGGGTAGCTGGCCGGCGGCTCAAGGTAGGTGTAGGGGGCCTGGTAAGGCTGAGCTGGTTGTTGGACTTGGGCCTGGCAAGGCTGGACTGGTAGCTGGCCCGGGTAAAGCTTAGCTGGTTGGTAGCCCCCTCCCCCATTGCGTTACCAACCCAGGTTTCGGCATCATGAAAAATAGGTAAAAGAAACTAAGGGATGGGTGGGAGGCAATGCAAATGGGTGTGTCAGCAAGAACACAAAGAGAGGGTAACCTTTTGAGCTTTTATTAAATTACGATGACAGTTGGATGGTTTCTGGGAATCAAATAAGGAATATGCTACATCAGCACAACGCATAAGTATTACTCCTAACACCACAGATGTGTACTAAGAACTGTGATAATATAACGTTAGTATAATGGCTAAGGCAAGCTAACAAAGGCTGTGGTCAAACAAAAGACAAACAAATCACACTGACCAAGGAAGTCAACACCAAAAGGAAAGAGGACAAACTTAGTAACTTCATCCAGGTGAAAGGAATATATTAGCACATAACACATCTTCCAAATGCATCACACTACCAGTCCATGAGGTATCAACATTGATTACTTCTTCAATGAGGGTAAGGGTGGTTGGCATCTAATAAATGTTGCATTACTGCCACCTACTAGACTGGAGTACAACTCCCATATACATTGCTTGGGGAAGAAAAAGAAAAAAATCACTACACACAAAAACTTTAAAAAATACCACACTACTCCACTATTTAAATCTATTTAGTCCTACTTCAGACCAACAACCTGAAAGGATGGGCCACCATCACTTAACACACCATGTAACTCTTCTGATGTCAAGTCTCGCACACCCAAATACTCTGCAGCTGCCACCACAACCTCAAATTTCTGCAAATGACCTTCCATCCCTGCAGTAGAGTTGATAACCATTGCTATAAATCCAGTCTTACTGAAACATCTATCACTTGTTATCCTATCCCTCTGTACTGGTACAGATCTACTACTGACACCACTCCAGGATCCCTCCCCCTTGACCCATCTTCCTCTACTTTCTTCACTGCCGCAGCATATGACAACTTCTGCACTACTCTATCCCTGGAAACCTCAACCTGCCTCTCGCACAGGACATTTCTGATCCCCAGGCCCATGGGCACCCCTACAATTGCCACATGCCACTACTTTCCCCATTTCTACACAGTCCTTTGTCTAATGCCCTTCTGCACACCTAGGAACCTCCCTCCTACACACTGCTGCCACATGCCCATAAGCTTGACACCTGCAACAACGTAATGTAGTCGGCACAAAACCTCGTACAGTTTAACTTACATATCCTAACATCACTTTGTCTGGCAAAGACTCAAACAAAACTCAAAAGAACAGACAACGACTTCTGTTTCACCATTCACACCACCCTGTCTGCGTCGCACCAAACAACGAGCATCACAAACACCGGAATCTTCCCCTTCGGTTAGGTAACTTTTACATTTACTGCTATTCCAGTAATCACTTTTTTTTCTTGAGCAAAACAAATCTCTTACCCACATTCATTTAATGCGGAGCGCCTGCTCCCTCTGCCCAGCAGAAACACAAACAATTATCACAAGACCACTTCTGGTTACCCTCACTGACTCCACAGCACCCACCTTGAAACCACAAATGGATCAGCCAAAAGGCAAGGGTGCACTTTTTCCAAATACTTCACTCCTACTGTCACAGACTCATCTTTATCCTGACCTCAACACTGATTAGTTACCGGTGTGCCTACTTAAATGTGTGGGGGAAGGAAATAACGCCCCTGCAGGAAGTGGGGGTGACTGGTGGTTGGTGGGGAGTCTGGAAATGTGTGGGGAATTTTGTACACCAATCATTAGGTGTGCTGTAACAAATATATATCTTGTGGGGATGTTGTTCTTGTAGACAATCTATGTCTATGGGTGTTGCCAATGCATTTATTCTATGTTTTTGTCGCTGTGGACTTTGGTGGTCTTTAGTTTAGATTATGAGATAAAAGTAATGAGACATTTTAAGAACCTTGCCAGTTCATGCATATGTCATCTGGATTACATGTCCTATCCCATCATTCAACACTCCTCCAGTGTGAGACATTAACATTCATGCATGCCTTCTCTGGCTATGCTGCTACTGTATAATGAAAGCACCTTAGTTGCTAGATGAGCATGGTCACAACTTTTTAATTGTCTTAGTCATTGTTTAGGCTTACCTTTCATGAGCTGCCTGACTTAAACCTGTGATGTTTTTGTTGTTGTTGCTATAGCTCTTTACCAGTGAAGAAGCTGGAGAATGAACATGATTTGCAACTTTTTATTTTATCCTGCAGTATTTTGGACCTGGCCCAGCCTATGTGGGGAGCAGAAGAGTCTGAGTCAGAGCTGAAGATGGTCTGATGGACCTCCGCTTTTTGCTGACTTTCCTCTTCTGCTCAGTCTCGTGGATCTTCTTCTGGGAAGTGCGCTGGAAGAAAGGCAAAGAAAGTCAGATTGAAGAATGGATTCAAGGCCACAGTCTCTCCGAATACAAACACTTATTTGAAGGTCAGTTGACAAAATATCAGCAACTTGATTTGATCCAGCGTTTATGAATGACATGGAACAGTGTCAGTTTGGTATCTCTGAACTATTGCTGATGTAAAGAAGCCAGAGGCTAATGTGATTGCAACCAAACACAGTAACATCTTCATTGATTCACAGCATCCCAGTTCTTTTACAACAAGGGGAATTGATCATCTTTGAATTTACTCATCCATTGGAGTTTGTACAAAAGCCTACACAGTTCAAAGGATATTTTCTTGAATGTTCAGCCAATGGGTGAAATGATTTAGCTCATTCTCTGCTGTTGAAGAGGTATAGGTCTTGGTTTTATGTTAGTGTAATTTCCCAAAGCTCATGATGTTGTGGTTTTAGTAATTTAGGGCCTGCCTGTTTGCAGGTAGGAGTATATTCTTATCTTGGCCTCAATCTGGTGTTGTTGAGGTGAATTTATTTCTGATAAGGCAGGCTATAGACTAGATCCTTCTCTGCTCTGGCTGATTTGTCTGTGTCTGTCTTTGCCTGTGTGTGTAGATGTGGAGACTCTGGAGGAGCTGAGCCTGAGTATTCTGACTCGTCTGGAGTACGTGGTGAGAGAGAAGCGGCGCTGGAGGGACATCGCAGAGGCTCATATCCAGCTGCTGCGAGACTTTGCCTTCCAGGAGTGGCTCTGCTCTCAGAGCCTTGAGCACTACTATCATACGTAAGCATACCACCACCATGTTGTCAGTGCCACTACACAAGCATGCAACTAATTATTACCAGCATAGCACTACCTACCTCTCACCTGTCATGGGCAGATTCAAACCCATCACATAAACACAATTAACATTACTAAATGATTCTGCATGACTTTTTTTCCATTTGAGTCATTTAGCAGATGCTCTTATCCAGAGAGACTTACAGTTAGTGCACTAACATCTTACTGAATTCACTCATTTTGTGAAACACTGAGGTCCCTCTTTCACTTTCTGTCTTTCTCTGAGAGATAGAATAACAGCCTTAGAAGATATGTGTTTTTATGTCCACTTGGGGGCAGCATCCCCATTCATGGCTGGCTGCACTTGGTGACATTAAGCTCAGTGGCTGCAGTGTTTCCGAGCAGCATTTCCCAAACTCGGTCCCGGGGGGCCCCCCTGGGTGCACGTTTTAGTTTTTGCCCTATCACTACACAGCTGATTTAAACAATCAAAGCTTGATGATGAGTTGGTTATTTGAATCAGCTGTGTAGTGCGAGGGCAAAAACCAAAACGTGCATCTAGGGGTTGGGCCCTAGGACCAAGTTTGGGAAACCATATTTCAGAGGGTCACTTAAAGAGGCAATCCACAGTTGCTACAGCCAACTTAGAAATGTATTATATGTACCCATTTATTCTTGAAAATATAACTTATAATTGTCTCATGAGCTAGATTCAACTGTGGTATAAGCTTGTTTTACTCCAATGTTTGTAAATTAGTAAGTGTAAACAAACACTATAAAGCCTCAACATGGTTAAAAATTGTGATCTCATGGATGGTCAGTCATTGCATCCATAGCTCTGTCTATGAATTTGAGACTGGTTACATTTCTCCTGCCCCATCCTTCAGCTTTTTACCGAAACGGGGCGGGGAGCCGGCTTTGTTATTGTTTGAACTGCTGAATGCCGCTTTAAGGTGTTGTTACACATACAATATGGTAGATGTTATGCAATGCTGCGGATATGGGGGTAGCTCTCAGTGGACGGAGTAGCAGACCCTTTTCAGTTGCATCACATTCAGACATTTCAATTGTGATCCATGGGCTAGTCATACAAATGGGATTGTTAACCGACCTCCTCTGCATATTACTGTAGTACAGTATGAGTTCACCTCTGTCTGATTAGTGACACTCACTCCCTACCTGAAGTAATTGTGAACATGAGCAGCTGGGGGTTATAGTGGTTACTATACTTTGTTTCTTGTAGCTACAGCAGCTGTCAACTATGGGAAGCTTTTGTTCCTTGAGTAGATTACCCATATACCATTTTATACATCTGTCAGTGGAGGAAGCCATTTCATCATGACTCAATACATACCACACTATTTTACTTTAATGTTTATATGAACCTTAAAGGGGCAATCTGCGAGAGCTACGTACATTTTTTGACATTTCAATTCATGATATATACTATATTTGATTATTGAAGAATATACAGTGGCAAGAAAAAGTATGTGAACCCTTTGGAAATAACTGGATTTCTGCATAAATTGGTCATAAAATGTTATCTGATCTTCATCTAGGTCATAACAATAGACAAACACAGTCTGCTTAAACTAATAACACACAAACAATGATAATTTGTCATGTCGATTGAACACACCGTGTAAACATTCACAGTGCAGGGTGGGAAAAGTATGTGATTTAATAACTGGTTTACCCTCCTTTGGCAGCAACAACCTCAACCAGGTTGTTTTCTGGAGTTGCGGATCAGACTTGCGCAACGGTCAAGATGAATTTCTCCTTACAAAACTGTTTCAGTTCAGCAATATTCTTAGGATGTCTGGTGTGAACCGCTCAAGGTCCTGCCACTGGATTTTAAGTCAGGTTGAGGTCAGGACTGACTGGGACACTCCAGAAGGTGTATTTTCTTCTGTTGAAGTCCTTCGTTTGTTGATTTACTTCTGCGTTTTGGGTCGTTGTCTTGTTGCATCACCCAACTTCTGTTCAGCATCAATTGGCGGACAGATTGCCTAACATTCTCCTGCAAAATGTCTTGATAAACTTGGCAATTCATTTTTCCGTCGATGATAGCAAGCTGTCCAGGCCCTGAGGCAGCAAAGCAGCCCCAAACCATGATGCTTCCTCCACCATACTTTACAGTTGGGATGAGGTTTTGATGTTGGTGTGCTCTGCCTTTTTTTATAGTTTCATCTGTCTACATGAATATTTTGCCAGTAGCGCTGTGGAACATCCAGGTGCACTTTTGCAAACCTCCGACATGCAGCAATGGGGCGGCAGGTAGCCTAGTAGTTAGAGCGTTGGACTAGTAACCAAAAGGTTGCAAGATCGAATCCCCGAGTTGACAAGGTAAAC
Organism: Oncorhynchus kisutch; assembly: GCF_002021735.2. Classification (NCBI taxonomy): domain Eukaryota; kingdom Metazoa; phylum Chordata; class Actinopteri; order Salmoniformes; family Salmonidae; genus Oncorhynchus; species Oncorhynchus kisutch. Next base: position 33,595,111 of record NC_034180.2, read on the forward strand.
ATGTAATTCTGCCCCTGAACAAGGCAGTTAACCCACTGTTCCTAGGCCATCATCGAAAATAATAATTTGTCCTCCCATGAACACCATTCTTGTTTCGTGTTTTACATGTCGTATACTCGTCAACAGAGATGCTAGCATGTTCCAGAGATTTCTTTAGCTGACACTCTAGGATTCTTCTTAACCTCATTGAGCTGTGCTCTTTTGCAGTCATCTTTGCAGGACAGACACTAGTAGCAACAGTGCTGGACTTTCTCCATTTATAGACAATTTGTCTTATCGTGGACTGATGAACATCAAGGCTTTTAGAGATACTTTTGTAACACTTTCCAGCTTCATGCAAGACAACAAGTCTTAATCTTAGGTCTTCTGAGATCTATTTTGTTCGAGGCATGGTTCACATTAGGTAATGCTGCTTGTGAATAGTAAACTCACATTTTGTGAGTGTTTTTTATAGGTCAAGGCAGCTCTAACCAACACCTCCAATCTCATCTCATTGATTGGACTCCAGGTTAGCTGACTCCTGACTCCAATTAGCTTTTAGAGAAGTCATTAGCCTAGGGGTTCACATACTTTTCCCAACCTACACTGAATGTTTAAGTGATGTATTAAGTAAGGATTTCACTGTTGTATTTGGCGCACGTGACAAATAAACTTAGATTTGAATATAGACAAGAAAAATACAATAATTTGTGTGTTATTAGTTTAAGCTCACTATGTTTGTCTATTGTTGTGACTTAGATGAAGATCAGATCAAATTTGACGACCAATTTATACAGAAATCCAGGTCATTCCAAAGGGTTCACATACTTTTTCTTGTCACTGTAATTTATAAATAAATCCCTAATGGGCAATTTTCTTTCCCCATCAGAACCCAAAATATAAACTTGTTTTACTCCTTTGTTTTCAAACAAAGTAATTGTAAACAAACACTGTATAGCCTCAAAACATGGTTGAAACTGTAATCTCATGGATGGTCAGTCCTTGCATCCATATCTCTGTCTATGAATTTGAGAGTCGCTACATTTCTCCAGCCCCATCCTTCAGCAATTAACACTATTTAGACTTCATCACTGGAGACGTCCCTGCCTCAGACCTGGATGTGCATGAGATGTGTATCTGGCCATAGGGCCATTACAATGTCTGTGAATACTCCTGCACTTCAGCTCTGCTATAAGCGCACTATTACATTCAAAAACAACAAGTCCCTTGACACGTCCGTCTTCCAGGGGTCTGTTTGCCCTGCCCTACAAGCTGACTGTCATGAGTCTGATATCCCTGATGAGATAGATGGTTGACCTGTATAACAGCACTCTAAGGAACACCTTAAACAGCCTTGTCCTTGAAAAAGTATCCTTCCAAATATCCTTCCAACAGTTCTCCCCATGGTTCACAGAGGAGCTGCTTAGCATGAAGACCCATGGCCACAAGCGAGAGCGTCTGTGGAGAAGTGCTGGCCTATTTGTCCATCTACTGGTCTATAAAGACTACCAGGCTTGTTATTTAAAAGCATTTAAAGCAGCCCACTCCACCTTCTACTCTGACAATGACCGAGGAAATAATTTTGTTTTCCACCATCAGTCGTCTTCTCCATCCTACAGACTCTGGCCCTCCGACAGCAACTACTGAAAAATGCAACAGATTTTCTGAGTTCTTCAAGGCTAAAATCAACACCATCCGAGAGAACATTGTATCCTCCAACTCTAACCCCACTCTGACTCCTCCTTCTTTTGGACCTTAGTACTGCTTTCGACACAGTTGATCACACATTCTACTGCAGCGCCTCAGAGAGCACACTGCCATCTGTGGGACTGCCCTAAACTCTAATCAATTCGCCGAATACAACAGGGAAAAGCTTATTTACAAGCCCTTAATTAAGGATCGCACCCTTTATTTTGATTTTTGCCTAAAATGATATACCCAAATCGTACTGCCTGTAGCTCAGAACCTGAAGCAAGGTGGCAGACATAGCAGAAGTTCAAACTGTAGAACCCAGTTCCTACATTTTAATATAAAAATAGATTTTATTTGACAAAACTATGCTACATTTTAACTCTGGGACCCTCAGAATGACAAATCAGAGCAAGATTGCTGAATTTAAGTACGTTATTTATCTTCAGAGGTGAATGTATCAACCAGTTGCCATGATAAAAGTTTTTTGTTGTTGTTGTGCACTCTCCTCAAACAATAGCATGGTATTTTTTCACTGTAATAGCTACTGTAAATTCGACAGTGCAGTTCGATTAACAATAATTTAAGCTTTCTCCCCATATAAGACATGTCTATGTCCTGGGAAATGTTCTTGTTAGTTACAACGTCATGTTAATCACATTAGTGCACGTTAGCTCAACCGTCCCATGGGGGGACACTAATCCCGTAGAGGTTTTAACCAACAGTGCAGAGTTTTTAAAAAGTTTGCTGAACTAAAGGAAAAATTGTAACACAATAAAATAGCAATAATGAGGCTATATACAAGGGGTACCGGTACTGTCACTGTGTGGACAATGTTGTCGATACATTAATGAAGCCAGTGACTGATGTGGTATACTCTTCAATGCCATTGGATGCATCCCTGAACGTATTCCAGAAACAGTCCTGTAGCTTAGCATCTGCTTCATCAGACCACTTCCGTATTGACCACGTCAATGCTACTTCCTGTTTGAGTGTTTGCTTGTAAGCAGGAATCAGGAGGATATAGTTATTGTCAGATTTGCCTAATGGAGGGCGAGTTGCACATGTGACATGGGTTTTAGTTTTCCTGCCTTAAAGTTCCCGGCACAGCCTCTGGATAAGCATTTTCTTGTTTGCTTATGGCCTTATACAGCTCGCTGAGTGCTGTCTTAGTGCCAGCATCGGTTTGTGGTGGTAAATAGACCGCTATGAAGAATATAGATGAAAACTCTCTTGGCAAATAGTGGGGTCTACAGCTTATTATGAGACACTCTAATTCAGGCGAGCAAAACCATGAGACGTCCTTAATATTTTGAGATTGCGCACCAGCTGTTGTTATCAAAGAGACACACTACCCCTCCTGATCTTACGGAGCTCATCCAATTTATTCTCCAGTGATTACACGTTTAGCAGTAAAACAGAGGGTAAAGGCGGATTATCTACTCGCCAGCGCAGTCTCGCCAGCCATCTGGCTCTTCGACCTTTGTAACGGCGTCTCCTCTTCATATAAATGACAGGGATTTGGGCCTGGTCCTGGAGGAGCAGTATATCCTTTGTGTCTGACTCATTAATGAAAAAATCCTAGTCCAGTTCGAGGTGAGTAATCGCAGTACTGATGTTCAGAAGCTCTTTTCAGTCATAATAAACGATGGTGGAATAATTATGTACAAAAAAAGAAGAAAACTACTAAAAAAACACACAAAATAGCACAATTGGTCAGGAGCCCGTAAAACTGCAGCCACCCCATTTGGTACCATTCTCTATGGTTTACCTCCTACATCTCTAACCGCAAGTAGTGCGCCACCCTTGGTGAGGCAAGATCAGTGGAATCCACCATAACCTGTGGTGTCCCACAGGGGTCGGTGCTAGGACCCATTCTCTTCCTGCTATGGCCACCCAGGCCCACCCATGGCTGCGCCCCTGCCCAGTCATGTGAAATCCTTAGATTAGGGGCTAATAAATGTATTTCAATTGACTGATTTCCTTATATGAACTGTAACTCAGTGTAATCATTGAAGTTGTTGCATGTTGAGTTTATATTTTTGTTCAATATATATTGATTTAGTTTTTTTAACTGTTTTTCTATTTAAATTGTTATTTTATGCACTTTGAGATTATTCCTGGATAATGAAAAGTGCTTTACAAATGTAATAAATTATTATTATTATTTACTTGCCCCTTAAAGGCTTAATGTAAATGTAACCTAGTAGATCATGTTAAGGTTACTGTGGTACAGTGCAGAACAGGGTGATAGATCAATATTTGCTTTGCATGCATGATATAGTACACAATATTTAAAGCAATAACAGACTACAACCCAGCTTTAAAGTCAGGTTCTTCTTGTTCAGTCGTTCTGTGTATTATCCTGTTTGAGACTGTGGCCATGCTAGAGGTGAATGAATACAATTGACTGTTTTTTCTCTGTGTTTGATCATATTGCACTGTGGTCCAACTGAAGACTGAAGACCTTGGGTTGTATGACTCTGGATGATCTAGCCCAGTTTGACAGCCAGTTGCAGCTCTCTCTTGCTGCGTGGGGATACTACTACGAAGACTACATCAAGCTGTCCACGGGCGTCAAGGTTCTCCAGGCCTCTAGGGGGAGCCGAGACCAGGACTACGAGATCCAACTCGTGCACAGCCTTGCTGAAAGGCGCCTGAATGAGAAGTGGTCTATCGGTGAGTGCAATGCGTCTGCCATGGATTAAGAGTGATTTTAGACACTGGCTGTAGAAGATACTGATGCGTTGCAAGTAGGGCTGTGACTGGCGGCCTTTGCAAGTGTATCCATAAGAGCAAAGCAGGAAGTAAAAGCAGGAATTGTACCCTTCAATATGTGCTACACATCAGTTCACATAATTTGAATGAACAGTCTACATTACCATGGAAATTATTGCATGCTACCCTATGATAGGTATATTCTCTGATGCCAAGAATAGCTTAAGTCCTATTTCTGGAAAAACTTCTCCAGTGAAATTGCCAAAGTTAGTTCCAAGCCTGTTATATTCATTATATTCATTATATTCATTATATTTCTATTTGTGTTGCTGCTGCGTTGAAGACTTGTTTGTTGCTACTTTCTTCAAGGAGCAACAACGTTTCATGAATGTTGTTAATAGTGATGGGGATATTATTTTTGACGTTATCGTATCGTCGTCAAGATACAATATCGCAATATAATGTTAGTGCCAGTTGGATGTACCTGCACCAACACTCCAGTATTTTTCCTTCATAGCTTGTTCTCTTATCTTTTTAAATATGCAGCAAATTTGTTTTCAGCACTTTTATTTCCATGACTGATCAAAACTAGTTTTCTCATGGCTCTCTCTTGTCCCTCTGCAACAGACATGTGGTGAGCAATATGTCTGGAACATCGATTCACAATTAAATTCACTGTATCGAATCGCAACACATATAGAATCGTGAGAATCACAATAAATATCGTATCGGCACCTAAGTATGGTGATAGTACTTCAGTCAGCTGTTCGTTATGACAGTTATTTTATTTTCATGGTGGTCTTCATCCTAACCATCGGTTACACGGTTATATGGTAATTATGCCAGCCCTAATTGCAAGGACCTACAGTGCCTTGCGAAAGTATTCGGCCCCCTTGAACTTTGCGAACTTTTGCCACATTTCAGGCTTCAAACATAAAGATATAAAACTGTATTTTTTGTGAAGAATCAACAACAAGTGGGACACAATCATGAAGTGGAACGACATTTATTGGATATTTCAAACTTTTTTAACAAATCAAAAACTGAAAAATTGGGCGTGCAAAATTATTCAGCCCCCTTAAGTTAATACTTTGTAGCGCCACCTTTTGCTGCAATAACAGCTGTAAGTCGCTTGGGGTATGTCTCTATCAGTTTTGCACATCGAGAGACTGAATTTTTTTCCCATTCCTCCTTGCAAAACAGCTCGAGCTCAGTGAGGTTGGATGGAGAGCATTTGTGAACAGCAGTTTTCAGTTCTTTCCACAGATTCTCGATTGGATTCAGGTCTGGACTTTGACTTGGCCATTCTAACACCTGGATATGTTTATTTTTGAACCATTCCATTGTAGATTTTGCTTTATGTTTTGGATCATTGTCTTGTTGGAAGACAAATCTCCGTCCCAGTCTCAGGTCTTTTGCAGACTCCATCAGGTTTTCTTCCAGAATGGTCCTGTATTTGGCTCCATCCATCTTCCCATCAATTTTAACCATCTTCCCTGTCCCTGTTGATGAAAAGCAGGCCCAAACCATGATGCTGCCACCACCATGTTTGACAGTGGGGATGGTGTGTTCAGGGTGAACGGCTGTGTTGCTTTTACGCCAAACATAACGTTTTGCATTGTTGCCAAAAAGTTCAATTTTGGTTTCATCTGACCAGAGCACCTTCTTCCACATGTTTGGTGTGTCTCCCAGGTGGCTTGTGGCAAACTTTAAACTACACTTTTTATGGATATCTTTAAGAAATGGCTTTCTTCTTGCCACTCTTCCATAAAGGCCAGATTTGTGCAATATACGATTGATTGTTGTCCTATGGACAGAGTCTCCCACCTCAGCTGTAGATCTCTGCAGTTCATCCAGAGTGATCATGGGCCTCTTGGCTGCATCTCTGATCAGTCTTCTCCTTGTATGAGCTGAAAGTTTAGAGGGACGGCCAGGTCTTGGTAGATTTGCAGTGGTCTGATACTCCTTCCATTTCAATATTATCGCTTGCACAGTGCTCCTTGGGATGTTTAAAGCTTGGGAAATCTTTTTGTATCCAAATCCGGCTTTAAACTTCTTCACAACAGTATCTCGGACCTGCCTGGTGTGTTCCTTGTTCTTCATGATGCTCTCTGCGCTTTTAACGGACCTCTGAGACTATCACAGTGCAGGTGCATTTATACGGAGACTTGATTACACACAGGTGGATTGTATTTATCATCATTAGTCATTTAGGTCAACATTGGATCATTCAGAGATCCTCACTGAACTTCTGGAGAGAGTTTGCTGCACTGAAAGTAAAGGGGCTGAATAATTTTGCACGCCCAATTTTTCAGTTTTTGATTTGTTAAAAAAGTTTGAAATATCCAATAAATGACGTTCCACTTCATGATTGTGTCCCTCTTGTTGTTGATTCTTCACAAAGAAAATACAGTTTTATATCTTTATGTTTGAAGCCTGAAATGTGGCAAAAGGTCGCAAAGTTCAAGGGGGGCGAATACTTTCGCAAGGCACTGTAGCATTGAACTTTTTATTAAGCAATAGCCACACAGATGAACAAAACTAGGTGTTGTAAAGGAGAAGTTGACTGTTACTACAGGGCCATATTAAGACAGTTAAGACATAATGTGAAAGAAAGTAGCCTAGGCCTATGTTGTTACATTACAATTCTCATGTACAATTTCTTAGCCTATCCTAATTTACATACTGTAGTACACACCGATTCTCATTGGCTTGTACACTCCCAATAAGCAAATAGCTATGCTACCTATGATAGGTATCTTCTCTGATGCCAAGAATAGCTTAAGTCCTATTTCTGGAAAAGCTTGATTTGGCTTTGTGGTGTGACGCATCGGTGAATACACAGATTGTCCACACACTACTGTGCTTGGCTAGTGCAGGACAACATGGACCAATTAGACTTTCGGATTAATGTCCTGGATGCAGAGTCCAACATGGGTATGTGTTCTAGTTTCAAAGGTTTATTATCTACAGGTATATGAGAAAGCAAAAGTGAAATAAAAAGGTCAATCCTCCAAGCCTGTGAGATTGAAGGGCGTAGGCAGTGCTCTAAATAAATAAGAAATCACTTAAAATGTCAAATCTAGGAGCACCAGAAGGTATATATATTTTTGAATTGATTGAGATCTAGCATATTGGGTGTATATGAATTCTTGCTACTTGTTACATGTTGTGCTCTAGAAACAAATATTTAACCCGGTAAAGACATTTCATTATTATAAAAAGCTAAAATGTTGATAATTACAGTCATTTGTGTAATATTAGGTTTCTACATTGTGCAAAAGCACTATCTATTGAAGCGCATTACATCGAAAATTCTAAACCGTCTCTTTAAGGTCGTCAAGTTTGTGAGTGATGACATGCAAGTGATCAGTCATTCATTCATTGCTATGATCATTGATCTTATAAAGAAGCTATCCCTTTTCACTTCTTTTTTTTGCCTCCAAATGTTTAGATATACTGATAAAGTAACCAGGTTGTTAGCTAGCTAGCTAGCTAATGAGGTAACATGACTGAACAAGGTGTAAACAAATGCTGGTTTTGGAATGACCTGTGACATGGTTTATGAACAGGGCCTAAAAACTAACTTTTTGGTCCAACAGCCACTGTGGCAGGTAGATTTAAAAACAATCTACCAGCCAATACATGTATTCTCCCTAATAACACCAAAATCCACAACAAAAACATTTTCTCGGTTTTGTTTTTCCAGATTTCAAAATTCCACCAGTTCTTTTTTCAGATTTCACTCTCAAAATCACACTTATTTTAAAATTGGATGTTCTAAGTCTGAAGTAAAACTTTTTGATTGGGTTTTATTATGCCACAAGCATCTGTATAGACTTGTAGCATCATACTTTGAATTGTTAAAGAGTTCATTCTGGCACTCCAATTAAGTGATCTGTAGAGAATATATCATTTGAATTGCACAACCATTTTAACCATATCAGGAGAACACTTTTGAGGTCTAAGGAAGAAAAGAAAAACATAGTTTCCCTTTCATTTCAATTGAACTCAAGAGACTGGTGTTTGGCTGGCGGTGTTTCTGTACTGCATGCTCAATAGCAGAGTTTGATAGAAAAAAAAATAGCATCCGATTGATACAAATCATCATTATATCATATCATTCTGCCAGGTAAGCCTGCCTCCATTTAATATGGAAAGTTTTATGTTAAAGCCTTTATAAATGACTGTTTTGGCATGTGGTACACATCTGGCGCCGACAGAGAAGGCTGCCTCGCTTCGCGTTCCTAGGAAACTATGCAGTATTTGTTTTTTTACGTGTTATTTCTTAAATTGGTACCCCAGGTAATCTTAGGTTTTATTACATACAGTCGGGAGGAACTACTGGATATAAGAGCAACGTCAACTCACCATCATTACAACCAGGAATACGACTTTCCCGAAGCGGATCCTGTGTTTTGCCCAGGACAATGGATCCCAGCCGGCGAACCAAAACAACGACGCTGTAAAAGGGGCAGACGAAGCGGTCTTCTGGTCAGGCTCCGGAGACGGGCACATCGCGCACCGCTCCCGAGCATACTACTCGCCAATGTCGAGTCTCCTGACAACAAGATAGATGAAATCCGAGCAAGGGTAGCATTCCAGAGAGACATAAGAGACTGTAACGTTCTTTGCTTCACGGAAACATGGCTCACTCGAGACACACTATCGGAGTCGGTACAGCCAACTGGTTTCTTCACGCATCGCGCCGACAGAAACAAGCATCTTTCTGGTAAGAAGAGGGGCGGGGAGGGTATGCCTTATGATTAACGTGACATGGTGTGATCATAACAACATAAAGGAACTCAAGTCCTTTTGCTCACCTGACTTAGAATTCCTCACAATCAAATGTCGACCGCATTATCTACCAAGAGAATTATCTTCGATTATAATCACAGCCACATATATTCCCCCCCAAGCAGACACATCGATGGCCCTGAACGAACTTTATTTTACTCTATGTAAACTGGAAACCACATATCCTGAGGCTGCATTCATTGTAGCTGGGGATTTTAACAAGGCTAATCTGAAAACAAGACTCCCTAAATTCTATCAGCATATCGATTGTTCTACCAGGGTTGGTAAAACTCAGGATCATTGTTATTATAACTTCCGTGACGCATATAAGGCCCTCCCGCGTCCTCCTTTCGGAAAAGCTGACCACGACTCCATTTTGTTGCTCCCTGCCTATAGACAGAGACTAAAACAGAAAGCTCCCGAGCTCAGGTCTGCTCAACGCTGGTCCAACCAATCTGATTCCACGCTTCAAGATTGCTTCGATCACGTGGATTGGGATATGTTCCACATTGGGTCAAACAACAACATTGATGAATACGCTGATTCGGTGAGCGAGTTTATAAGCAAGTGCACCATCGATGTCGTACCCACAGCAACTATTAAAACATTCCCAAACCAGAAACCGTGGATTGATGGCAGCATTCGCACAAAACTGAAAGCGCGAACCACTGCTTTTAACCAGGGCTAGGTGACCAGAAACATGACCGAGTACAAACACTGTAGCTATTCCCTCCGCGACGCAATCAAACAAGCTAAGCGTCAGTATAGAGACAAAGTAGAGTCGCAATTCAACGGCTCAGACACAAGTGGTATGTGGCCCATTGCGGACCAGGATGTCTTGCTCCCAGACAGACTAAACAACTTCTTTGCTCGCTTTGAGGACAATACAGTGCCACTGACACGGCCCGCTACCAAAACCTGCGGACTCTCCTTCACTGCAGCCGACGTGCGTAAAACATTTAAACGTGTTAACCCTCGCAAGGCTGCAGGCCCAGACGACATCCCCAGCCGCGTCCTCAGAGCATGCGCAGACCAGCTGGCTGGTGTGTTTACGGACATATTAAATCAATCCTTATCCCAGTCTGCTGTTCCCACATGCTTTAAGAGGGCCACCATTGTTCCTGTTCCCAAGAAAGCTAAGGTAACTTAGCTAAACGACTATCGCCCCGTAGCACTCACTTCCGTCATCATGAAGTGTTTTGAGAGACTAGTCAAGGACCCTACCTGACACCCTAGACCCACTCCAATTTGCTTACCGCCCCAACAGGTCCACAGACGACGCATTCGCAACCACACTGCACACTGCCCTAAGCCATCTGGACAAGAGGAATACCTATGTGAGAATGCTGTTCATCGTCTACTGCTCAGCATTTAACACCATAGTACCCTCCAAACTCGTCATCAAGCTCGAGACCCTGGGTCTCGACCCCGCCCTGTGCAACTGGGTACTGGACTTCCTGACGGGCCGCCCCCACCCAGGTGGTGAGGGTAGGTAACAACATCTCCACCCCGCTGATCCTCAACACTGGGGCCCCACAAGGGTGTGTTCTGAGCCCTCTCCTGTACTCCCTGTTCACCCACGACTGCGTGGCCATGCACGCCTCCAACTCAATCATCAAGTTTGCAGATGACACTACAGTGGTAGGCTTGATTACCAACAACGACGAGACGGCCTACAGGGAGGAGGTGAGGGCCCTCGGAGTGTGGTGTCAGGAAAATAACCTTACACTCAATGTCAACAAACAAAGGAGATGATCGTGGACTTCAGGAAACAGCAGAGGGAGCACCCCCTATCCAGATCGACGGGACAGTAGTGGAGAGGGTAGTAAGTTAAGTTCCTCGGCGTACACATCACGGACAAACTTAATTGGTCCACCCACACAGACAGCGTGGTGAAGAAGGCGCAGCGGCACCTCTTCAACCTCAGGAGGCTGAAGAAATTCAGCTTGTCACCAAAAGCACTGAAAAAAAAATACTTTTACAGATGCACAATCGAGAGCATCCTGTCGGGCTGTATCACCGCCTGGTACGGAAACTGCTCCGCCCACAACCGTAAGGCTCTCCAGAGGATAGTGAGGTCTGCACAACACATCACCGGGGGCAAACAACCTGCCCTCCAGGACACCTACACCACCCGATGTCACAGGAAGGCCATAAAGACCATCAAGGACAACAACCACCCGAGCCACTGCCTGTCCACCCCTCTATCATCCAGAAGGTGAGGTCAGTACAGGTGCATCAAAGCAGGGACCGAGAGACTGAAAAACAGCTTCTATCTCAAGGCCATCAGACTGTTAAACAGCCACCACTAACATTGAGTGGCTGCTGCCAACATACTGACTCAACTCCAGCCACTTTAATATTGGAAAAGATTATGTACAAAATGTATCACAAGCCATTTTAAACAATGCCACTTAATATGTTTACATACCCTAAATTACTCATCTCATATGTTTTTAATGTACTCGATACCATCTACTGCATCTTGCCTATGCCGTTCTGTACCATCACTCAATCATATATCTTTATTTGCATATTCTTAATCCCTTTCCACTTGTGTGTATAAGGTAGTTGTTGTGAAATTCTTAGGTTAGATTACTCGTTGGTTATTACTGCATTGTCGGAACTAGAAGCACAAGCATTTCGCTACACTCGCATTAACATCTGCTAACCATGTGTATGTGACAAATCAGATTTGATTTGATTACTGGCTACACAAAGTGGTAGACACAGGCATTCCCCTGCCGTTACATCTTCAGAAAGTTGCAAGAAATACAAGTCACTGATACATTCTTTAATATTTTTGTATATTCTTTACATGTAGGCTTTGGACTGAACAAATCTGTGCTCACTTTTGTCTCTTAAGGTACTCAGAAACAACTGCACAGTGAAACCTATCATTACAACAGTCATTATCAGGGTAATTTTTGTCCTGGTCGCACTGGTGCTCCCAAAATAAAATGTCAGGTCACACAGCAAAATATGTAGGAGCTTATGCGACCACTTTAGTGCCCTGGGCGTAGGGCACATAAGATTATTATGAAATGTCTGTCAAAAGCTTTTTCTGTGCTGTGAAAGTCAAGTAAAGCATGATGCCTGTCTTTGTTTCTCTTTCAGCGGGAGCTTTTATATTTGGCTGTACTGTGGCACTGTGCTTTCTGATAAGGGACCTCATGTTTTACGTGATTGGTGAGTGAGTTCTACTGACAGTAGCCATTTGAAGTAGGGGATGGGCGCCTGTCAGCAAGGCCTGGGGCCTAAACTAACCTGTCATTAGAATTATCAGGAAGTACTTGTTGAAAATATTAGTACAGTTGAAACTTGCCTAGTAAAATAAAGGTTACATTTAAAAACATTTTTTAATTTTTTATAATAATAAATAATCAAAAAAACATTCAGATATACTGTGTGTATATATATATATATATGTGTGTGTATATATATATATATATATATATATATATATATATATATATATATATATATATATATATATATATATATATGTGTGTGTGTGTGTATATATATATATATATATATATATATATATATATATATATATATATATATATATATATAAAATATATTTGAACTACAGATATTGTTTGTGTGTCCCAAGATTTCCAGGCTTTACCCATACAATTACTGCTTCTCCACAGCACATTCAAGGAAATAGACCTTAAAGGTATAGTTCACTCAAATATACAAAATGGGTTTCCTTACCCTGTAAGTAGTCTATGGAGAAGGTATGATGTCAATCCATGCTCTGGGTTCATTTCCCTGGCACTGTTTCCACATGGTTAACTTTTGGCATTGGTGGCACAAATCCCAATCAAGTCATGGGTTCGATATTCGCTTTGTTCAAAGCTTCTATAAGTGACTGTTTGAGCTTCAGAATCAATGTAGATACTTTTGGATGAAAGTGAACAATCCCTTTAAAGCATTCTTTGAAGTAATTTTTCCACAATTGCATTGCAAATGGTCTCTCCACTAATAAGATCAGCATGAGCCATTAGATCTTCACGGGTCCAAAACGTTGGATGGATCCGTGGCTTTCCCACCCAACCCGATATGCATACATTTATTTTCCAAAAACGGAGACCCGTTCCGAAGGGACCCGAGGACAGTCAGACCCTTTCCGAAAAGACCATGGAAAACAGACCCATACTGGTTCGGAGCCGAGAGACCCGTTCAGATCCGATAGTAGAAAGAAACCTCCATCTTGGCGCTGCCAGCGCCATTAGTAAAAAAGTGATATTGGCCAAATTATCCACTGTTTGTCCAAACGCCAAATAACCAATTACAAAAAAACTAAATTTGTTGTTTCAAAGTTCAAAACTTTATAGTGTCCAGTAATTACCACGAGCCAGTCCTACTCAATGAAGGTGCCACCAACCTCCTGTGATTGTTAGATTAAAGGAGTAAGTCTGGTAGGCCTAAAACATTCTGCCTCACCACAAGTTCAACTGTCGGAGTCACTTGGAGTGCCAGTGCACACCGCAGTCAAAGGCCTGCAGTATCTAAGCCTAATAATAGTCATACCACACCAAACCGTCACAAAAGTTGGTTACCTTTATTAGGATAATATCACAAGTAAGTCAAGTCATTGTTTCTAGTGAAAATATGAACAGGTTATTATATTGCTGCATTAAATAAAGTTTTGCATTTTGCCCTGTTTGGTTCTTCCTTTTCATGGTTTGTGTGCGAGTAGCATAGTAGGCCTACCGGGAATACTGGTAATTTTGTTATATTGCGGCAAACACAACATTACAGCTGGAACTTAATTTGGCCATCGAAAATGGCTCAACAGAATAAAACATTCCAAAAAGTTTTGAACAGGCTTACACTGCCTTCGGAAAGTATCCAGACTCCACATTTTGTTACGTTACAGACTTATTCTAAAATGGATTCAACACAAAACAATCCTCAGCAATCTACACACAATACCCCATAGTGACAAAGCGAAAACAGGATTTTAGACATTTTTGCAAATGTATTAAAAATAAAAACAAAAATATCTTATTTACTTAAGTATTCAGACCATTTGCTATGAGACTCAAAATTGAGCTTAGGTGCATCCTGTTTCCATTGGTCATCCTTGAGATGTTTCTACAACTTGATTGGAGTCCACCTGTGGTAAATTCAATTGATTGGACATGATTTTGTAAGTCACACACCTGTCTATATAAGGTCCCGCAGTTGACAGTTCATGTCAGAGCAAAAACCAAGCCATGAGGTTGAAGGAATTGTCCAAAGAGCTCCAAGACAGGATTTTGTTGAGGCACATATCTGGGGAAGGGTACCAAAACATTTCTGCAGCATTGAAGGTCCCCAAGAACACAGTGGCCTCTAACATTCTTAAATGGAAGAAGTTTGGAACCACCAAGACACTTCCTAGTTCTGGCCGCCCGGCCAAACTGAGCAATTGGGGGAGAAGGGCCTTGGTCAGATGGGTGTCCAAGAACCCAATGGTCACTCTGACAGAGCTCTAGAGTTCCTCTGAGGAGATGGGAGAACCTTCCAGAAGGACAACCATCTCTGCAGCACTCCACCAATCAGGCCTTCATGGTAGAGTGGCCAGACGGAAGCCACTCCTCAGTAAAAAAGCACATAACAGCCCTCTTGGAGTTTGCCAAAAGGCACCAAAAGACTCTCAGACAATGAGAAACAAGATTCTCTGGTCTGATGAAACCAAGATTGAACTCTTTAGCCTGAATGCCAAGCGTCACATCTGGAGGAAATCTGGCACCATTCCGCACAGTGAAGCATGGTGGTGGCAGCATCATTCTGCCACCACCATGGAAAATTACCCTAAGGACACAGCCAAGACAACGCAGGAGTGGCTTCGGGACGAGTATCTGAATGTCCTTGAGTGGCCCAGCCATAGCCGGGACTTGAACACGATCGAACATCTCTGGAGAGATCTGAAATGAGCTTTGCAGCAACGCTCCCCATCCAACCTGACAGAGCTTGAGATGATCTGCAGAGAGGAATGGGAGAAACTCTCCAAATACAGGTGTGCCAAGCTTGTAGCGTCATACCCAAGAAGACTCAAGGCTTTAATCGCTGCCAAAGGTGCTTCAACAAAGTACTGAGTAAAGGATCTGAATACTTATGTAAATATGATATTTCTATTTTTAACAAATTTGCAAAAATGTGCTATTTTTTTTGCAGTTTTTGCTTTGTCATTACGGGGTATTGTGTGTATGGGGTATTGTGTGTATGGGGTATTGTGTGTATGGGGTATTGCATGTAGATTGATGAGGGGGAAAAAAATATTTAATGAATTTTAGAATAAGGCTGTAACGTAACAAAATGTGGAAAAAGTCAAGGTGTCTGAATACTTTCCAAATGCAATGTATATTGCAGCTAATACCAACAAAGGTCATTGCCTACCGTAGGCCTACTCAACAGCAATAGGTTAATGCTATTTAATTTACAAAGGGCCTACTTTTAACCTTAAACTAAATACGGATCACAAAATTGAAAAGACAAACTTAATTTAGCCAATGAAAATGTCTCAACAAAATGAAAAAAAAAACTTGCATAGGCTATGCAGAGAACCCGTTTAGATGATAAAATAGGCCTACAATAATAATACAAAGTATTTACAGTAATAATAATGACTAAACATTCAATAATAAATATGGAAATAAATTTATGTTAGGTAGACAATTGCATCAAACCTGAATAGTGAGTTGCACACAGTCCATTTGGCCACCAACATTCTTCTCATCTTTGTCCACTATAATATTAAAACTTGTCCCCGAGGACATTACCCTTGTCGGCTTCTTTTTACTGTACTCTTTCTCCTCTAACTTAGTTTTACTTCAATGAAAAATAACTTCATCTTCACAATCAACAGTAGCCTAGGCCAAGGCTCATTTTACTGTCTCTCTCCAGCAGGTGAGGTGAGCTTCTGGAACCATTTTCAGTCGAACATAACTACACAATTTATTGAGTTGCAATTGGCTAACAGAGATAACAAGCTCGCGCATTTCTCATCACACAAACAGTAAATTAACAGAGGACAGGTCCAATCAGGTCCAGTCGGTAAATCTATTTGAATTGCACATACCCGAGACCCCTGCCAATTATATCAGACTCGTCACAGATCCGAGACAAAAGTCTGAATTTAGGACCTGGACCCGCTTGGGTCCCGTGTCAGATCTCCAAATTGTGTGGTCTGTTGGACCCGTGAAGACCTCTATGAGCCATCCTCAGTATGCTGTGCATTTAATCACATTCAGTGTGTTCAAACAAGGTCTCTGACTGAATGTCTCCCCCTGGCAGGTGGAATTACTGTTTCCATCATAGCGTTTGTCTTTACCATCAAGTTCCTATGTGAGCTTGCTGCGCGGGTGGTTAGCTTCCTGCAGAATGAGGATCCCGGGAGAAGGGGTGACCGCAGCATCTACGACTATGTACGAGGGAACTACCTGGACCCGCGCTCCTGCAAGGTGTCCTGGGATTGGAAGGACCCACAGGAAGTGGGCCAGACTATGAGCTTCCGTGTTCACGTAAGATCCTTTCCTACCTATCTGCTTGAAATCACATATCTAGGATACTTCAGTCATTTCTGCATTTTAAGAGTTCAATTTCTGAAACTACAATTCTGAAACTACGATTAGAGCACAACCACCCACCTCAAATATTAAAGGTCCAATGTATATTTCTGGGTAACAATGCTCAAAAATAAACAAAAGAATTCTACTTAGCAAAGAGCAATTTCTCAAGCAATAATGTTGCTAGGACTGTCTGTGAGTGGTTTGAGTGGGGAGGGAAAAACTGAGAACAAGCTGTTATTGGCAGAAAGGTTTGGAGAAGGGTTAAAGTTCTCCCTCACATTTTGGGACTATGTCAACAATGGACTAATGAAACAAATACCAAAATATTGTTTTGGGGTGGAGTTTTCCTTTAAGTTTCAGTCATGCGATATGTTTTCTTCTTTGTGAAACCCCAAGGGGGGTTTGGAACTCTCTATTAACTAATTGGCAAAAACTCCATCCCACTAAATCTTCAGATATTCTTTTTAAGCAGGTCTCACACTAAAAAGGCATTATCATAATTTTCACAATTTCACAGTATTATTCCAACCTCATAGTGTAGAGAGAAAAAAACAGGAAAATCAGGTTTTACCGCAATGGGCCTTTAAAGAGAATGTAGATGAGGGATACACTTTTTTGTTTCTGCGGATTTTAGTCAGTGATTCTGTTATTTGTCTTGTCGGTTGGGTTTCTATTGGGGACATAAAGCACACAATGAAGTTTCGGGTTTATTTGTCACGTGCACGGAACACAGCGGGTGTAAAACAGTACAGTGAAATGCTTACTTGCTAGCTTTTTCCCAACAATACAATATACAATTCAATATCAAGGTGAGAATAGACTGTTGGCACAAGTTGTGGTACTAGACATCCTGCCATGGTTTCTCATGGTTTGCTCTGACTCTCTACCAAAGCTCTTCTACAAGAACGGTCAGCCCTTCCCTGCCCACCGACCCGTGGGGTTAAGGGTCAACATCACTCACATAGAGCTGGCCCTAGACATCCCCATCACCCAGGAGGTTCTGCAGGAGCCAGAGTCCAATGTGGTCAAACTGGCCTTCACTGTCCGCAAGGCCGGACGCTATGAGGTAGCTGTCAAACTGGGAGGACTCAACGTGGCCTACAGCCCTTACTACAAGATATTCAAATCAGGTAAAGAAAGTCATGACCTTTTGGACTGTGTGACTAACCCATCTCAGGACTGGACTGTGCTACATTTGTAATATAAATGCAAAGCATGGATGACAGGACGTTTAAGTAATTGATATTGATCATTGTGTTTTTGCTTATGATAAAGAACAGAACTATGACGTTGCGCAGTAAGAATTATTAATGACCACCCAGACCAGAATTGATACCACTGAACGTTTCTTCCAATGTTCTTTCCATTGCTTGTCCTCATAACATGATAATAATTATGTTAATAGTATTCATCATCACAATATGTTTTCTAGTTCGGCTTTGCTTACGAAATATAGCACGAGGTGATGATGATCATAACATTTAATTAAGGCAATATCGATATTTTCCTGAACATTTTATTTTAATCTGATTGTTTATTACAATTTTTGGAAATATTTGCATTATGCTCTACAGCTTTGCTCAATTAGGTTTAATAAGTGTTGAAACCCTTCCCTTCACATGGAAGCAACTTGGAACTTTGTGTAAATGAAAACTGTTTTTCCTCTGTTGTCTCAGGCCCTATGTATGTATTGTACTGGTAAACACTACATACTTTAATTTGAGATATCCCCTGAATGCTCATCTCTTCCCAACATGTTCTGTGTCCATTTCAGGGACAGTGGACCCGTCCAAAACGAAGATAGCCTACCACTTCTCCACCCTGGTCTTAGTATATGGCCAGCAGCATACCCTGCAGATCGAGCCTCGGGACGAGTATGGCAACCCCACCAGTAACTCCACTTCACTGATAGACGAAGTCAACTACAGCGTCCACGTCCACTCGGTAAGAACCCAATATCATGACACAACACTCATACAACAGAATAAATGAATTTGTTTCCTGATTTTAGACTGTGGAATTGGACAATGGGAATCCATTTTGTGTCTTCCTTCTCTCAGCTGGGCACGGTGGATGACGACAGCCTGGAGGAGTACTACTGTAAGTCAGTGTCATCCAACAAGCAGCTGTGCCAGGTACTGCTGAAAATCACCCTGAGGAAGAAGGGCTGTTTCCGGGCACGCATCTCCTATACCGACCTGCCCCTCAGCAACGGGGAGTTCGACATCATTGTTCTCAGTGGTGAGTAAGGGTCCTATTTTAGGGTATGATTGAACAGGCCCATGTGAAGGAAGGTGATAGGATAGTGGATCAAATGGTATTTCCCCAAGTTGCTACATGTATTTTCA
This sequence comes from Oncorhynchus kisutch, assembly GCF_002021735.2. NCBI lineage: Eukaryota > Metazoa > Chordata > Actinopteri > Salmoniformes > Salmonidae > Oncorhynchus > Oncorhynchus kisutch. The sequence continues at coordinate 33,614,210 of NC_034180.2, forward strand.
GCCTATCATACTCAAAATGAGATACTCCACAGTGAAATACATGTAGAGTCTAGACTTTCGTCTTGGTGGAGGAAAAGCTGTGGTTGTAGGGTTCTCATATCACTCTTTTGTTTCAATTGCTACCCTTCCACCAAACAGAGAATGAGAAGAAGTGTGTGGAGAAGAACGTGTCCACCACAGGGATCAGCATCTACTTTGAGGCGTACCTGTATGGCTCAGGGAACTACAGTAACTACAGTAACTCCTCGTGGCAGCTCCCAGCCTCGGCTCTGATGGCCCCTCAGAGACGGCCCTCCATGGGGGACGAGGAGGACGAGCATGACTCCCCTGTAGAGGGCCAGCCGGACAAGGTCAAGAAACCAAAAAAGGTCTACTGCTACATATCGCCAAAGGTGGGTGAAGAGAGGATAGAAAGGATTTTGATTTGACCAGACATACCACAGGTTCTACAGCCGGGTTTGTTGCAGACTTCTGTCATTGACTGGACCATTTACTTTTCTGCTACACAGCAACTGTCAGTGAAGGAGTTTTACCTGAAAATCATTCCATGGCGCCTTTTCACCTTTCGAGTTTGCCCAGGGACAAAGGTAGGACAAGCAGCCATGCTGTGAAACACTGTGTGATTTCCACATAATATTGTCTGACCTTTAGCAGTAGGTTTAATGAGCTTGTGTGTTCACCCTCGTCTTTCTGTCCCTTCAGTTCACATACTATGGCCCTGACCCCGTTCACAAGTACTTGACTCTTGTGGTGGATGATGGGATCCAGCCGCCAGTGGAGCTGAGCTGTAAAGACAGAAACATCATGGCTGCCACCTTCATCCGTTTCTTGCACAAGAATATCGGTTGGTATCCCTCCTTTTCCAGTTCAGTAACACTGGGGGGTGTACCTGGTATAGATCGTTTTTGGCCTCTGTAGAAGCATTGAGACTGGATGGTTTTTGTGCCGTTGACAGGTGGCTCGGAGACATTCCAGGACAAGGTGAGCTTCTTCCAGAGGGAGCTCAGACACATCCACTCCAAGAGACCTCGCACCAAGACCTGCCTGAAGATCACACGCCACTGCATCCTGGACTCTGTGAGTGAACCCACCGTGTAACTATTTTCCGAGCCGCAGTGAGATTAAGAACTGCTCCTGCAGACTCGTACGGTGATATTGAGTGTGAAAATGACAGTGTTTTAACATGTCTATCTCTCCCCAGTCTCTGAAAGCCACCCGGAACTTCTCCGTGTCGGACTGGAGTAAGAACTTTGAGGTGGTGTTCCAGGATGAGGAAGGTAAGATCAGCAGATGACAGGCCAGTCAGCTGGTGTTGTGTGGGGAGGGCTGTTGAATGACGCAGTATATGTGTTGTGTGGGCCCCTAGCTCTGGACTGGGGAGGGCCGCGAAGGGAGTGGTTTGAGCTCGTCTGTAAGACCCTGTTTGACACCACCAATCAGCTGTTTACTCGCTTCAGTGACGACAACCAGGGCCTGGTAAGACCTCCCTTCTCACCAGCACAACTAGAACAATACGGCTACGGCCAGGATTCAGTGACCTAGTGCTGGGGTTAGCCAATAGGATAGTGAGGTACTGTGTCTGTCCGTCTATCTTCTCAGGTCCACCCCAACGCTGAGCGGCCGGTCCACCTGCGTCTGAAGATGTATGAGTTTGCGGGGCGCGTGGTGGGGAAGTGCCTGTACGAGTCAGCCCTGGGCGGGGCCTACAAGCAGCTGGTCCGCGCTCGCTTCACCCGCTCCTTCCTGGCCCAGCTCATCGGACTCAGGATGAACTACAAAGTATGTCCTCCGTCTCAGTCCCACATCCTCTGAGGACCTAGAGATGGACCTCTCTCCCAATGCTTACCTCTCTCACAATGCCTACCTCTCTCCCAATGTTTACCTCTCTCCCAATGCTTACCTCTCTCCCAATGTTTACCTCTCTCCCAATGCTTACCTCTCTCCCAATGTTTACCTCGCTCCCAATGTTTACCTCGCTCCCAATGCTTACCTTTCTCCCAATGTTTACCTCTCTCCCAATGTTTACATCTCTCCCAATGTTTACCTCTCTCCCAATGTTTACCTCGCTCCCAATGCTTACCTCTCTCCCAATGCTTACCTCTCTCCCAATGCTTACCTCTCTCACAATGCCTACCTCTCTCCCAATGTTTACCTCTCTCCCAATGCTTACCTCTCTCCCAATGTTTACCTCGCTCCCAATGCCTACCTCTCTCCCAATGCTTACCTCGCTCCCAATGCTTACATCTCTCCCAATGTTTACCTCGCTCCCAATGCTTATCATGTTTACCTCTCTCCCAATGCTTACCTCTCTCCCAATGCTTACCTCTCTCCCAATGCCTACCTCTCTTCCAATGTTTACCTCTCTCCCAATGCCTACCTCTCTCCCAATGTTTACCTGTCTCCCAATGCCTACCTCTCTCCCAATGTTTACCTGTCTCCCAATGCCTACCTCTCTCCCAATGCCTACCTCTCTCCCAATGCTTACCTCTCTCCCAGTGCCTACCTCTCTCCCAATGCTTACCTCTCTCCCAATGTTTACCTCGCTCCCAATGCTTACCTCTCTCCCAATGTTTACCTCGCTCCCAATGCTTACCTGTCTCCCAATGCTTACCTCTCTCCCAATGTTTACCTCGCTCCCAATGTTTACCTCTCTCCCAATGCTTACCTCTCTCCCAATGCTTACCTCTCTCCCAGTGCCTACCTCTCTCCCAATGTTTACCTCTCTCCCAATGCCTACCTCTCTCCCAATGTTTACCTCTCTCCCAATGCTTACCTCTCTCCCAATGTTTACCTCTCTCCCAATGCCTACCTCTCTCCCAATGTTTACCTCTCTCCCAATGCTTACCTCTCTCCCAATGCCTACCTCTCTCCCACTGCCTACCTCTCTCCCAATATTTACCTCTCTCCCAATGTTTACCTCTCTCCCAATGCTTATCTCTCTCCCAATGTTTATCTCGCTCCCAATGCTTACCTCTCTCCCAATGTTTACCTCTCTCCCAATGCTTACCTCTCTCCCAATGCTTACCTCTCTCCCAATGTTTACCTCTCTCCCAACGTTTACCTCGCTCCAAATGCTTACCTCTCTCCCAATGTTTACCTCTCTCCCAATGCTTACCTCTCTCCCAATGCTTACCTCTCTCCCAATGCCTACCTCTCTCCCAATGTTTACCTGTCTCCCAATGCCTACCTCTCTCCCAATGCTTACCTCTCTCCCAATGCTTACCTCTCTCCCAATGCCTACCTCTCTCCCACTGCCTACCTCTCTCCCAATATTTACCTCTCTCCCAATGTTTACCTCTCTCCCAATGCTTATCTCTCTCCCAATGTTTACCTCGCTCCCAATGCTTACCTCTCTCCCAATGTTTACCTCTCTCCCAATGCTTACCTCTCTCCCAATGGTTACCTCTCTCCCAATGCTTACCTCTCTCCCAATGTTTACCTCTCTCCCAACGTTTCCTCTCTCCCAATGTTTACCTCTCTCCCAATGCTTACCTCTCTCCCAATGCTTACCTCTCTCCCAATGCTTACCTCTCTCCCAATGCCTACCTCTCTCCCAATGCTTACCTCTCTCCCAATGCTTACCTCTCTCCCAATGTTTACCTCTCTCCCAATGCTTACCTCTCTCCCAATGTTTACCTCTCTCCCAATGCTTACCTCTCTCCCAATGCTTACCTCTCTCCCAATGTTTACCTCGCTCCCAATGCTTACCTCTCTCCCAATGTTTACCTCTCTCCCAATGCTTACCTCTCTCCCAATGCTTACCTCTCTCCCAATGCTTACCTCTCTCCCAATGCTTACCTCTCTCCCAATGCTTACCTCTCTCCCAATGCTTACCTCTCTCCCAATGCTTACCTCTCTCCCAATGTTTACCTCTCTCCCAATGCTTTGGCTGGTTAGAAAGGCGATCTGTTTATTTCATAGCATATGAGGTGTATATTGTGGTGTTTCTAGAACATATTAAGAGCTCATCCTGCCGCTCTAAGTGGATAAGTCATCCTTGTTGTTTCACCGAGTTAGAATGACACCTTTATTTTAAATCTATTTTCCTGTATTTGTATTTAATTTTCCACGGCAGTACTTTGAGACGGATGATCAGGAGTTCTACAAAACGAAAGTCTGCTTCATCCTAAACAATGATGTCAGTGAAATGGACCTGGTGTTTGCTGAGGAGAAGTACAAGTCAGGACAGCTGGAGAAGGTGACGAGGGAACCTTTCTGTTTGACATGACTTCCCTTATCCACCATGTCATCTCACAGAAAAAAGAAAGCACTAACAAAACAGAATAAATATTTCCTTGGCAGAATGCTTAGTTCTCCTAGAAAGGCAGTGCGGGGTCTGTGTGTGGGTGTGTTGTCAGTCATGTCCTGAGCTCTGTTACTCTGTCACTCTTCAGGTGGTGGAGCTGATATCTGGAGGAGCTCAGATTGCTGTCAACAATGAGAACAAGATGCATTATCTGAACCTGCTGGCCCAGTACAGGCTCGCCAGTCAGGTGCGAGACGAGGTGGAGCACTTTCTCAAAGGTAGGGATACAAACACCCATATATTATGGAGTCATTTCACATTCACCCCTGTATCTAATCTGGAATGTCTATAAGGGGATAAGCAACCAAGCTTTTGGCAATGAACTGTTTTGTGAATTGCAGGTTTGAATGAACTTGTTCCGGAGAACCTCCTGGCCATATTTGATGAGAATGAGCTGGAGGTATGTTGAATGAAACTCAAACTGAAAAACAAACTGATTTTGTCTCTAATTACATCCCCTATCAAACTTTCCAAGCTTGCAAGTCTTGTCCTACTTTCTAAATCTCAGGCCTATGGCACTGTAATGTCTAAATGTCTGTTTGTCCCCAGCTGTTGATGTGCGGTACAGGGGACATCAATGTCCAGGACTTCAAGGCCCATGCTGTGGTCGTAGGAGGGTCGTGGCACTTCAGAGAGAAGGTGTGTGACACCACCTGGTCAGAGCCATAGTAGATGGTGAACGACACTGCTTTGCTACAGCGTTATATTGATTGAGATGTGTCAAACGTGTTAGTGTTGTGCACCATGCTGACTGTGTTGTGTTGTGCACCATGCTGACTGTGTTGTGTTGTGCACCATGCTGACTGTGTTGTGTTGTGCACCATGCTTACTGTGTTGTGTTGTGCACCATGCTGACTGTGTTGTGTTGTGCACCATGCTGACTGTGTTGTGTTGTGCACCATGCTGACTGTATTGTGTTGTGCACCATGCTGACTGTGTTGTGTTGTGCACCATGCTGACTGTGTTGTGTTGTGCACCATGCTGACTGTGTTGTGTTGTGCACCATGCTGACTGTGTTGTGTTGTGCACCATGCTGACTGTGTTGTGTTGTGCACCATGCTGACTGTGTTGTGTTGTGCACCATGCTGACTGTGTTGTGTTGTGCACCATGCTGACTGTGTTGTGTTGTGCACCATGCTGACTGTGTTGTGTTGTGCACCATGCTGACTGTGTTGTGTTGTGCACCATGCTGACTGTGTTGTGTTGTGCTAGGTGATGAAGTGGTTCTGGGCCGTGGTGTCCAGCTTCACCCAGGAGGAGTTGGCTCGCCTGCTGCAGTTCACCACCGGCTCCTCCCAGCTTCCCCCTGGGGGCTTCAACACCCTCTGCCCCTCATTCCAGATCATTGCTGCTCCCACACACAGCACCCTGCCCACCGCACACACCTGGTGAGTGGACGGGCATGCACGCACCCTCACAAACACACACACACATTCAGACACACACACACACACACAAACACACTCAGACACCGTATACACATACACATGCACTCTTACACATTCATATACATGTGCTATACAGTCGGTTTCAGTTCTTTACTTGACTAATGCACAGACACACTACTTGTCTCGTAAAAAACTGTAAAGTGACTGACTATCTGTGAATTCTTCTCTCTCTAGTTTTAACCAGCTTTGCCTCCCCACCTATGATTCCTATGAGGAGCTGCACAAGATGCTGAAGCTGGCCATCAGTGAGGGCAGTGAGGGCTTCGGCATGCTCTGAGTGGCCCTATCCCTGGAGCTCACTCCCAGACTCTGAGTGGCCCTATCCCTGGAGCTCACCCCCAGACTCTGAGTGGCCCTATCCCTGGAGCTCACCCCCAGACTCTGAGTGGCCCTATCCCTGGAGCTCACCCTCAGACTCTGATTGGCCCTATCCCTGGAGCTCACCCTCAGACTCTGAGTGGCCCTATCCCTTGAGCTCACCCTCAGACTCTGAGTGGCCCTATCCCTTGAGCTCACCCTCAGACTCTGATTGGCCCTATCCCTGGAGCTCACCCCCAGACTCTGAGTGGCCCTATCCCTTGAGCTCACCCTCAGACTCTGATTGGCCCTATCCCTGGAGCTCACCCCCAGACTCTGGTCACACTGTGGTCCTGCTCATACAGCAGTGGGGTACCAATGACACCAGCGCCAACCAGGCCCCTGGTACGCCTGTTACCCGCTCCATCCGCTTTGGACAATGGACATCCCTCCTTGACTCACACGGACTACCCATGATCCTCTTTCAGCGGTAGAGGGCATTAAAGCAATTCCACAGGAAGTCCAGTAGGCTCTGGGATGTCGTCAGGTGTCTGCACTATGTGTATATACTGTACAATGTTTGCTTTTCTAATGAAGAACATGACCTAGTGTTAGAAAAGGCTGGGTAGTTTTATTCTAGATGTTAGAGTTGTTTAATTTGACGTTTTTGAGACAGAATATAGAGCTAGTTAAAGAGCCTAGTGAGCTTGGTGTTTTTTTGGGGGGGGGGGGGGAGCTGAGGAAGATTTAAATGCAAAAGCAGCCTACACAAAGTGTGGAGAAGCTGCACACCCCATAGCACTTTGGCCTTACCTGATCAGGGAAGGATGTGTGTGTATATACTGTGAAAAGTATGAAAATGGATGTACTCATACTTTAAGTCGCTCTGCTAAATGATTAAAATGTAAAATGTATATACAGTATATATTATATCCCTCTTTCATTTCAATGTGTACATGCATGTTAAAGGGTTGTCATAGCAACAGTTCAGATATAGTTTCAAACAGAAGGGACGAAAGGTACCTGATAGATCTTTGAGGTCATACTTTTTTATTGGTGGGAGTTTAACACATTACAGCTGATTTCATTTATTTTTTAGTTATCATCGTTTCACATCCACAATTGACTTCAGTTTACAAATACATGGGTTTTCAAAAGAACTAACCGTTTGCTACCCCATGTCAGTGTGTCTGTTTTAACTTATGGACTGATTTATGTTGTTTTCACCCATACCGTTGATGACAATGCTATTTGTCTTGAGCCATAACAGTTTTTTGTTTTAAAACCTGCCTTATTCAAGCCCTTTGCCTCTGACTTAATCTGGAGAAGTGTGTAGTTAAACGAAGCCTAGACTAGCAAAAGTATGACAACAGGGATATTACTGTTGGTAGTTTTTGCAGTGGAAGTTTGACATGGGAATATCAATCGGATGTTAACCTTGAGTTTCCGATCTCTTCACACGTTATCTTGATAGCTGTCATGTCTTGTGCTCTTGACTGTTGGGTTTCATTCACTGCCTTGTCTGGGTTTACCTCCGAATCTCATCTATGCATCCCCTGTGTGTGTGTCCCAGCCCATGGTTGTGTGATCTCAGTTGCCTCCTCTCTAACTACTACCCATAGTGTGCTGTCTCTGACTCCTACAACTCGGTAGATAAGCCACCTGAGTAAGGGATACTGAGACAGGAAACACAAGATGAATATTTCTTCAGGATTGGAAAAAGTACCCAATTTTCATACTTGAGTAAAAGTAAAAAAATATTTGAGTTAGTATATTTTAAACATCAAAAGTAAATGTAATTGCTAAAATATACTTAAGTGTCAAAAGTAAAAGTGTAAATGATTTCAAATGAAGGTAACAAGATGGCACCATTTTATAGTTGTTTTATTTATTTAGGCATGGCCAGGGTCACACTCCAACATTCAGACATCATTTACAAACTAAGCCTGTGTGTTTAGTGAGTCCACCAGATCAGAGGCAGTGATGGGATGACCAGGGATGTTCAATGGATAAGTGTGTGAATTGGACCATTTTCATGCCCTGCTAAGCATTCAAAACGTAACAAGTACTTTTGTGTGTCAAGGTAAATGTATGGAGTAAAAAGTACAATATTTTCTTAAACAATGTAGTGAAGTAAAAGTAGTCAAATATATAAATAGTAAAGTACAGATACCCCATATTGCAGTGTGCAGCTACCCACATGTACAGGCTATTTAGGAAAGCCAACATCTAGAACATAGCACAGTAGCCTAAAGCAGACACATTCTTATGCAATATTATTGTATTTTTTGTATTCACCTGAATCTTTAGCCTCACAACTTACCACAAATGCAAACCCACGACGGGTTACGTTATTGTTATTCAACTCTCCTAGCATTTGCAGCCACTAAGAGATTTGCACTTAATTTAACATCACCTCACTCTTGTTGAACAGGATACACATATCACTTCCCAAGCTCCTCGTACTAACAGAATAACTTTACCTTATTGGGAACCTCTTAAGGGTGCTGGGTTTTTGTTATTGCTGCTGGGGTTGACTGCACACACCTCCCAGTCACTCAGAATTTCTCTTTTGAGACACAGTGAGCTTTCATCCTCCACCATGATTTGCCTAGGGCAAAGTCTTATAGGGATACTTCTGGATTTTGGCAATGAGGCTCTTTGTCTACTTTCCCAGAGTCAGATGAACTCGTGGATACCATTTGTATGTCTCGGTGTCCAGTTAGAGGTAGTTTCCCGATGCTAACTAGCTTCAGTGCAATGACTGAAAGTCTATGGGTATTGAAATGGTAGACTAATCAGATGACCTAGTCAACTAAAATGGTAGCTGCTGTCAGACACAAGACTTGGCAGAAGTAGCATTGCATTGTACTATAGGAATCGCGATATTAAATATTCTTATACAAAACATGTGCATTTACAAAAGTGTAAATAGTTGAAATGCAGTTCAGATTTTTAAAAATGAAGATGTAAAAAGAAACTGATTTTAAAGTTATTGTTCAGATAGTGTTTCACTCATAAGCAGGTCCTGCTCTCAGTGTTTAAGATTCCAGTTCAAGTGATGGGGAAAGCTCAGTGGTTGGTGTGGTTTGGTTTTGGATCGATGTACATATTGTGACATAGTTGCCTACAGCTTGGAGGTGGGAATTTTTTATGTGTCAAATAAATGACAACACTGTGGGCTGATGGATGGCAGGGTTCCTGCTCTGCAGTCCCTTTATTGTTCATGGAATTAAAACGTGATGGAGATTATTACATTTTGTGTCAATTTGTCTTTGTTTAAGGAGGCTGAGATTTGCTGGTGACTGTTTCAAGGATTCCTAGCTGGACACAAGCAGAAGACCACATGAAACTTAAACGTCCCTTTTTCAGGACCCTGTATTTAAAAGATAATTGGTAAAAATCCATATAACTTCCCAGATCTTCATTGTAAAGGATTGAAACACGTTTTCCCATGCTTGTTCAATGAACCATGAACAATTACTGAACATGCACCTGTAGAACGGTCGTTAAGACACTAACAGTAGGCAATTAAGGTCACGGTCATGAAAACTTAAGACACTAAAGAGGCCTTTCAATTGACTCTGAAAAACACCAAAATAAAGATGCCCAGGGCCCCTTCTCATCTGTGTGAACGTGCCTTAGGCATGTTGCAAGGTGGCACGAGGACTGCAGATGTGGCCAGGGCAATAAATTGCAATGTCCGTACTGTGAGACGCCTAAGACAGCGCTACAGGGAGACAGGACAGACAGCTGATCGTCCTCGCAGTGGCAGACCACTTGTAACAACACCTGCACAGGATCGAAAAAAGAAACTGATTTTAAAGTTATTGTTCAGATAGTGTTTCACTCATAAGCAGGTCCTGCTCTCAGTGTTTAAGATTCCAGTTCAAGTGATGGGGAAAGCTCAGTGGTTGGTGTGGTTTGGTTTTGGATCGATGTACATATTGTGACATAGTTGCCTACAGCTTGGAGGTGGGAATTTTTTATGTGTCAAATAAATGACAACACTGTGGGCTGATGGATGGCAGGGTTCCTGCTCTGCAGTCCCTTTATTGTTCATGGAATTAAAACGTGATGGAGATTATTACATTTTGTGTCAATTTGTCTTTGTTTAAGGAGGCTGAGATTTGCTGGTGACTGTTTCAAGGATTCCTAGCTGGACACAAGCAGAAGACCACATGAAACTTAAACCTCCCTTTTTCAGGACCCTGTATTTAAAAGTTAATTGGTAAAAATCCATATAACTTCCCAGATCTTCATTGTAAAGGATTGAAACACGTTTTCCCATGCTTGTTCAATGAACCATGAACAATTACTGAACATGCACCTGTAGAACGGTCGTTAAGACACTAACAGTAGGCAATTAAGGTCACGGTCATGAAAACTTAAGACACTAAAGAGGCCTTTCAATTGACTCTGAAAAACACCAAAATAAAGATGCCCAGGGCCCCTTCTCATCTGTGTGAACGTGCCTTAGGCATGTTGCAAGGTGGCACGAGGACTGCAGATGTGGCCAGGGCAATAAATTGCAATGTCCGTACTGTGAGACGCCTAAGACAGCGCTACAGGGAGACAGGACAGACAGCTGATCGTCCTCGCAGTGGCAGACCACTTGTAACAACACCTGCACAGGATCGATACATCCGAACATCACACCTGCGGGACAGGTACAGGATGGTAACAACAACTGCCCGTTACACAAGGAATGCACAATCTCTCCATCAGTGCTCAGACTGTCTGCAATAGGCTGAGAGAGGCTGGACTGAGGGCTTGTAGGCCTATTGTAAGGCTGTTCCTCACCAGACATCACCGCAACAATGTCGCCTATGGGCACAAACCCACCGTCGCTGGACCAGACAGGACTGTCAAAAAGAGCTTTTCACTGATAAGTCGCGGTTTTGTCTCACCAGGGGTGATAGTCGGATTTGTGTTAATCGTCGAAGGAATGAGCGTTACACTGAGGCCTGTACTCTGGAGCGGGATCGATTTGGAAGTGGAGGGTCTGTCATGGTCTGGGGCAGTGTGTCACAGCATCATCGCACTGAGCTTATTGTCATTGCAGGCAATCTCAATGCTGTGCGTTACAGGGAAGACATCCTCCTCCCTCATGTGATTGGCATGTGGGACCCTTCCTGCAGGCTCATCCTGACAGAACCCTCTAGCACGACAATGCCACCAGCCATACTGCTTGTTCTGTGCGTGATTTCCTGCAAGACAGGAATGTCAGTGTTCTGCCATGGCCAGCGAAGAGCTTGGATCTCAATCCCATTGAGCAAGTCTGGGACCTGTTGGACCGGAGGTTGAGGGCTTGGGCCATTGCCCCCCATAAATGTTTGGGAACTTGCAGGTGCCTTGGTGGAAGAGTGGGGTAACATCTCATACCAAGAACTGGCAAATCTGGTACAGTCCATGAGGAGGAGATGCACTGCAGTACTTAATGCAGCTGGTGGCCACACCAGATACTGACTGTTACTTTTAATTTTGCCCCCCCCCCCTCCCCTTTGTTCAGGGACACATTATTCCATTTATTTTAGTCACATGTCTGTGGAACTTGTTCAGTTCATATCTCAGTTGTTGAATACTATGTTCATACAAATATTTACACATGTTAAGTTTGCTGAAAATAAAAGCAGTTGACAGTGAGAGGACGTTTCTTTTTTTTTTTTTTCAGAGACACTGGTCTCAGAACAGAGGGCCTACTAGCTGTCATGAACAACAGAGAGCTATGGCATTCCATCATCCGACACATTGCACCACCATAAGCAAGCAATTAATTTACTCCATTATGGTATGGCAAAAAATATATCAAGTATGCTTAGTTACATTGGTCAAATAATGTTCACCTTCATTGCAAATACCATGAATAAAAAATGAGGGGGGAAATTATGCAAAACCAGACATTGATTTGAACAATGTTTGGGTGTAATTTAGTGATCAAAGCATTGAATTGATTCATTATTACCGTTCAAAAAGAGTTCAGGGACCAATCCATGGCCCCCTGAGTAGTGACTCCAAACTTTGAGGAGAGCCCTGTGTCTGACCCTCTCTGATGAGTGAGATTAATGCCATGAGTATGAGAATCCGGACAAGGCCCCAGCTCTCTGACTGCTGACTGAGCAGAGTGTGGTGGAACTACATGACAGTAATGAACGCAGCAGCCTGGCTGGCTAGTCGATACAGCATGTGCCCTTTCACTGCAGCCTGGACGCACCAACCATCCTCTCCACAGTCCAAAATGAAAGATTATTCCCAAAGACAGACAGGGTCTTGCTCCTTCCAGGATGATTTCTATTTTATGTGACATCCCAGCGGTCTGTCCTTGGACACAATCAAAGGAACAGAGAGGAGAGGAGATTCCATCCGGAAGCCTCACCATAGCCTGGCCTCAATTATCCCATCTAGTGACAGGCCAGTCTCCCGGTGCAGAAATGGGAAGGCCTAATGTTGCATTAGAATTTCATTAAGATTACATGTAGAGCATAACCAGATGTTGCCTGACTGCCACATGCTGAGAATATCTGGAGCCCTGCTCTTCACCTGGATTGGAGCTTCTAGTTTGCTACCAGACTGCTTTCACTTCCCTCCTACTATTGATATATTTATTATGCCTGTCATTTGTGTGATTGGCATATTATGTTTACCTAGTGCATAAAAAATGACCTTCATAACAATGGACACACTTTCTTTCATCATTGCCTTGGCCTGTAGGCCTGTAAAGTAGTATGCCATCTCATCACTTTAGTCATTAGAGGTTTTTTGCTTTGTATTGGTGGAACATACTTCAAAATGTTCTTCAATTTGATGTTTTGGTGCTTCTAAAGAAAGCTGATTGAGGACCTTATTATTGATGATGAATGTGTTTGATTTTCAGGGCGGCAGGTAGCCTAGCAGTTAAGAGCATTGGGCCAGTAACTGAAAGGTTGCTGGTTTGAAATCCAGACCTGACTAGGTGAAAAATCGGTTGATGTGCCCTTAAGCAAAGCACTTCATCCTAATTACTCTGGATAAGAGCTTCTGCTAATTTATAAACATTTCCGACTGTGTTTTCTTACATTATGTATTTGTTTATCGATGTGTGTATTTCTGTTTTTTTTCTGTAATTCAGGGCTCATCTGTAAAAGAAACATTGGTCTCAGTACAACTCCCTGATAAAGGTAAAAAATAAATAAATAATGAATCACATGATTCCAACAGAATACGATGTTCTCTCAAACACAAGGGGGCAGTATTTCTACATGAGAAGTAAAGCAGCAACAGCATGGCAAGACTCCCTCCAGTCAGCACAGTTTACCGCTAACTCTAGAGACAGATCCCACTAAGAGTAACGGATGAGGGGCCTTCCTCTCTTCAACTGGCCAACACGCCTGTCCTGAAATCTCCAGTCCTGCACAGTCAGGAAGAGTTAGAGTCCAATGATTAATGGTCCAGATTACCGATGTCTGATTTATTTATCTAGTGAGTTGATTCACTTCAGCGAACCAGCCCACTCACACCTCATTGCTGTTTAAAAATAAATACACCTCATTCAATAAGACTGGTTTCCCATCAGTTAAATACTTCATTAAGTCAACCAATTGAGTGTTCTACTGTGCACTGGAATGTGATACTTGAGTATACAGAAGTGATAACTGGTGCCAAAAGAAGGATTGAATGTAAACTTGTGGCTGTAAAATGGCAGGTTAAGACAACCATCACTGTGCATGGACTACATATATCCAGTTTAGAGCCAAGCCTAGCATTCAATGGTTTTGTTGTTGGAATGGGGAGTACTCCAAACATGCAAACCCCCTGGCCCTCCACACTAGATTCACATGCTCACAAACTGCCTGCCTCCCACCATTGTTGTGTAAATCCTATCAGAGCTAGGCGAAGGCATCTTGAAGCACTCGGAAACAGGGGTTCAGTCCCTCAGTCTTGGCATGCACCTGGGTATTTGCATAATGGCCCCTTTCAAATTCCCTGCAGGAATGCTCGAAACATAAGGACCACAAAGCAAAATGGCTGCCTCTGGCCCTCCATTGTGATATTGTGCCATATTTGTTTGTTTGTTGATTTGTTAATCCCCTACCATGAGCAATATCGTGTGAAGATAATCTATGATGTATACAATGAATTCACAGAATCATCTTCATCAATAGGAATCCTTTGGGACATCATCAATTTCTGACAATGTTTCAATTCTTAGGCAATGGTCTAAACAAGTGCAGTTGTGGGTGGTTAGCTGAAACCATTGGATTGCCTTGAAAGGGTTGAGCTCCATTTCCTCTCCCGACTTAGACTTCCCCTCAGGAATAGAACGGTTATCTGTTTGTCTGCTAGCCCATTGCAGGATAATTGTACACAGACAGTACTGTACCGTGTGGAACAGAGAGTAGAAGTGTGGCCCGGCAGTCTTAATGTTTGAAGAACATGACTGATGTTTTCTCCTGCTGGACAGCCTCAGGGCCGTCTGTTCCCAAATCCAACATGGGCTCCTGATTACCTGACTGGACAGCGCTGATTAACTGGCAACTTGATTGGCTGTAGGTATTTATCATTCATGCTGATTGAGGGGCCAGTCTCAATCAGTATTAAAGGATAGGACAGGCAGGCAGGCGCTCTCCAGGAGCAGCCTTGGCAAGACTTCTCCATGGGCCTCCATCCTCCTCTCCTCGCAGGCACTATGGAGGACTGACTTCATGTGACCGGATCCTTAGGCCTAGGTCCAAACTGTGGAGAACGTCAGCAACATGGAGCATCCTCCTCAAAATGAGACCAAATGCTCTCAGCACGGAGTAGAGCAAATCAAATTTATTTATATAGCCCTTTGTACATCAGCTGATATCTCAAAGTGCTGTACAGAAACCCAGCCTAAAACCCCAAACAGCAAGCAATGCAGGTGTAGAAGCACGGTGGCAATGAAAAACTCCCTAGAAAGGCCAAAACCTAGGAAGAAACCTAGAGAGGAACCAGGCTATGTGGGGTGGCCAGTCCTCTTCTGGCTGTGCCGGGTGGAGATTATAACAGAACATGGCCAAGATGTTCAAATGTTCATAAATGACCAGCATGGTCCAATAATAATAATAAGCAGGCAAAACAGTTGAAACTGGAGCAGCAGCACGGCCAGGTGGACTGGGGACAGCAAGGAGTCATCATGTCAGGTAGTCCTGAGGCATGGTCCTAGGGCTCAGGTCCTCTGAGAGAGAGAAAGAAAGAGAGAAAGAGAGAATTAGAGAGAGCATACTTAAATTCACACAGGACACTGGATAGGACAGGAGAAGTACTCCAGATATAACAAACTGACCCTAGCCCCCCGACACATAAACTACTGCAGCATAAATACTGGAGGCTGAGACAAGAGGGGTCAGGAGACACTGTGGCCCCATCCGATGACACCCCCGGACAGGGCCAAACAGGAAGGATATAACCCCACCCACTTTGCCAAAGCACAGCCCCCACACCACTAGAGGGATATCTTCAACCACCAACTTACCATCCTGAGACAAGGCTGAGTATAGCCCACAAAGATCTCCGCCACGGCACCACCCAAGGGGGGGCGCAAACCCAGACAGGAAGATCACATCAGTGACTCAACCCACTCAAGTGACGCACCCCTCCTAGGGATGGTATGAAAGAGCCCTAGTAAGCCAGTGACTCAGCCCCTGTAATAGAGCACAGCGGCTGGGCAGTCACAACAGCTCTGACAAGGTGATGGATTGACTAAATTACTTTGGTGGATATTTACCACCACCGGTTCCGTCCCCTCCAGAAATTCCTGCTGGACTGCTGCCAGGGCCAGCAGTGTGTGGCTTTATGATATGATCCTGGGGAAGATGGGCTGCCAGCTGATGATGGCGCTCTGGCAGATCACTGGGGGAGGAATGTGTGGATAGGATGCGGCTGATAAAGACTTTGTCTCCCTCTCTTTCTCTTTTTCTCCTTCTCTCTCTTTCTTTCGCTCTCCCTCACGCTCTCTCTATCTCTCTCTTACTCATTACTTCCTTTCTCTTGTTTGCACTGAGACCTGGAACTCATCACCCTTATTGGGACGCTCGGAATGACTCCAATCTAAACAAGGCCTGGAGCAGAGACCATTCCTGCTGCTCTCGCTGACCTCATAGCAGGAGCTATGTACCAGGGTGAGAGATTTCCATACCCTCAGCTACACCACCACTACTTGCCACCATACAGTACAATAGACTATAGGTGATGCAAGTGGCTGTGAACGCTTTAAATACAGAGATTTCTCATGCTAATCCACGGGAGGTGAAGTCACTACAGTGTCTACAGAATGTGAGATATTTATGGTGTTTAAATGTTAATGTCAAAGAGGGAAAGAGAGGGGCCGTGAAGAGGCCACACACAGCTGTTCTCTCTCAAATGTAGCCTACGTCCTCGTTAGAAAACAACCAACATGGGTTATCCAAAACCTTGCATAGTGCAGGCTGAGGTCAGACATATACAGATTCTTTCATCCTCTTTCATCCAAAATATTTTTTTTAAACTAGCAATGGACTTGGAAAGATGTTTGGAGTTAAGAGTAAATGGAATGCTCCCCAGTCTGTCACTGTCTGTGTTATATATTGTGTTGGAGGAGGCCACCTTGATTCATGGGGTTGGTGGTCCTGCTGGGATGTGCAGCCGTATTATTTTCTGTGTCGGGAAACATTTAATGTGCTCATATTTCCTCTGCACTGCCTGGCTCTCTGAAGCTCAGTCCTCCATTGTTAGACGTCCTCAATTGTCTCTCTCTCCCCAGCATACAGGGTCCCCCACCACCACCATATCAGGTATGAACGGGTTATAAAGTGGAAACAGGAACTGTGTAAAGGTAAGTAAAACAAACACCATGGAACAGCACAGTGTTTTCTCCTGGTCACATAAACATGTCCATGTCAAATTGTCCCTTATGCAGCAAACGCATATTAAAACACTTCATATTCACCCATGCAGAAGGACATGGCACAGTTTAAAACATGTTCTCCTGGTGTGTGTGCGAATGGCGGGGACCTTGGCCATGGGACGGCTATGCTTAAGTTCAAGGTCACAGTCAAAGTCAATGTCATGAATTCAATCTGCACAATGAGAGCCTTTCTGCCTGCTGGTATCACAAGTCTTTGGGGATGTTTACTTCTCTGAGGGCCTCGACATGCACCAAGGTCTGGCTGGCAGTGCACAGGAATGGGTTTGGCACAAGCCCCTAATCCAACCACAGTGACTGACTGCAGGCTTACAGAGTGATCCCGGCCACTCAGGAGGACCTGAACCCAGCCAGGTCGGAGCACTGCTGCTCTTCAAAGAGTTTTGTTCAGACTTAACACAAATACTGTATGAGAGAGTGGATGTATCCGGTCTTGGATCTGAAGGGAGAGTACAGTACAAAGTGGTGCTATATAGCTATATAGTATAGCTGTTGTATATTTCCTGCTTCTGTTGCAGTTTCCCTGGTGACACACAGGGCTTCATTTACAGTATATTTGTTTTACTACCCTCAGTAAATCCTTGGAATGAGGTTCTGCTGTAACAGTTGATGACAATGAACATTGTCCTGACCAGGAACCTTATTTTATGGAAATTCAAAGTAGTGTTGGTTTAAGTTAGATTTAGTGCAATCTGCACTCGTAAATTAGCGAGATATACATTCTCTGTCTCTTGTAACGGAGCCTGCTCTGCCTGGATTATTTTTAACGCCTGTTCCTCATTGAGAGGCTGAGCCTGGTTCTCTACTGTAGAAACAGACACACCACAGTGGTTGTGTTGTGGTCTGTGGATGAGTCTCTCCAAGTCAAGGAGCTATGGTATGTGCCAGAGAGAGGAGTGAGTATGTGCAGCACCAAGTGTCTCTGTGAGAATTGTAATCACACAGTTGATCTAGTCTGTGGAGAATGTATTCATAAAGTCTGTGGAGAATGTATTCATAAAGTCTGTGGAGAATGTATTCATAAAGTCTGTGGAGAATGTATTCATAAAGTCTGTGGAGAATGTATTCATAAAGTCTGTGGAGAATGTATTCATAAAGTCTGTGGAGAATGTATTCATAAAGTATGTGGAGAATGTATTCATAAAGTCTGTGGAGAATGTATTCATAAAGTCTGTGGAGAATGTATTCATAAAGTCTGTGGAGAATGTATTCATAAAGTCTGTGGAGAATGTATTCATAAAGTCTGTGGAGAATGTATTCATAAAGTCTGTGGAGAATGTATTCATAAAGTCTGTGGAGAATGTATTCATAAAGTCTGTGGAGAATGTATTCTTTGCCCCTGCTTTCCCCCAATTAGAGAATAGGAGGTTTTAAATGGATAAATATGTCAACAACTGAACAACCACAACAATAGCAACATCTGGTGACCACATGTATCATAAGCCCACTATCAGTGGCACCTCTTTGTGTGGGTCAGTCAGTAATGGTACTGTACTATGACACCCTCTCCCAATCACATTTTGTTGCTAGAGCAATCGCACACAGTGTAGGAAGGAGGGGAAAATAGACAATCACATTTTGTTGCTAGAGCAATCGCACACAGTGTAGGAAGGAGGGGAAAATAGACAATCACATTTTGTTGCTAGAGCAATCGCACACAGTGTAGGAAGGAGGGGAAAATAGACAATCACATTTTGTTGCTAGAGCAATCGCACACAGTGTAGGAAGGAGGGGAAAATAGACAAACACATTTTTTACAGGGGTTTGAAAGGAGCACCAAAGACAGGATGTAGAAATTTGCAAAATAAGGAAGCTGCTCAGCCTTGCGTTTAGCTCGGCCAGGACAGTGGTGCATGTGTCTGGACTGGCACTGAGCAGGGCTGGAGCTACGCAGGGGGAACTGAGGGACTTGGGTGGGTTTGGCTGGACAGAGGGACCAGGGGGAATACACCTGCTGGAAACGGCTGAGTCAGTGAAGGACGTTCCGGTCTGGCCCTGGCGTGGGTGATATCCTCTGCCAAGCCTTCTCAACAGCCTACAGATCCATGGGACCACCCTGGTGGTGCGGTAACAGAGAACAGGGTGAGGCTCTGTTCAACACGACTGAAAGATTGACTGAGTACTATTAGGTAACTATACTGCCTCCATGCCCACCACCACTCAATCTGTATAAAGCTATAATGTGTGGTAAGGCTGATTTGAGTCCAGCCATTTGTGTCTACACGCATAGGTTAGTTCAGAAGTGTTTCTGCTTGACAGATTATGTAATGTATTTTGAGGGTGAAGACCCAAAATGACCCAGGTGCAGACACAGGAGGCGGATAGTACGATTCTCAGAATATTTATTATAACAAGGAGGACATGCAAAAGGCAGGTCGAGGGCAGACAGAGGTTCGTAAACCAGGTCTGTCGCGAATCCCGCCGAATATGGTTCCTCTTCCTGTTCTGTCGGCGCTCGGTGCTCGTCGTCGCTGGCCTAGTAGCTGCCACGATCCCCTTTTCTGCTTCAGTTAGTTTTGTCTGATTAGTTTCACTACTCCTAGAAGCCGTGACAAGGTCAGAGTCAGGCAGGTACGGGACGGAAGGCATGCTCAGGGTCAGGACAGGCAGAAAGGTTAGAACCAGGAAGACTAAAAAACAAAAACTTGAGAACAGGAAAAACAGGAAACACTCTGGTAAACCCTGACAAGACAAGACGAACTGGCAACGGACAAACAGAAAACACTCTGGTAAACCCTGACAAGACAAGACGAACTGGCAACGGACAAACAGAAAACACTCTGGTAAACCCTGACAAGACAAGACGAACTGGCAACGGACAAACAGAAAACACTCTGGTAAACCCTGACAAGACAAGACGAACTGGCAACGGACAAACAGGAAACACTCTGGTAAACCCTGACAAGACAAGACGAACTGGCAACGGACAAACAGAAAACACTCTGGTAAACCCTGACAAGACAAGACGAACTGGCAACGGACAAACAGGAAACACTCTGGTAAACCCTGACAAGACAAGACGAACTGGCAACGGACAAACAGAAAACGCAGGTATAAATACACAAGAGATAATGTGAAAAAATGGAAGACACCTGGTGGGGGGTGGAGACAAACACAAGACAGGTGAAACAGATCAGGCAGTGACATGCAAGGTAAATTAGCATGTGTATAATCTCACTGCTTGGAAGTATTTATTTCACAAGAAAATTAACAGGTTAATGAATGTCCTTGATTTCCACTGTCCTCCCAGTGCTGAGCTAATTCCTGATTATTGTATGAGGGCAAACTGGACAATTTCCATGCTTCTCTCCATCTCTCAACACATTATGACACTGTTGGTCCCTTAGTTATTACCAGGTGCCAGCAGGATGTGATATAACACTCACACCATCCTCTCTGCTAACTGTGTTAGTGCTGCGGGTCAGTGCAAGAGCCTCTTCCTGTTTAAAAGTGTCAGCCACCCAATGTGGTGATGAGGATAACATCCAATGCCCTCTGGGGAGGACATTAAAGGCCAGATACATGTGAGATACATGAGAAGGCCCACAGCCATGGCAGACTGTGTTGACTTTGTTTGGAGTGGGAGCCGTGAAAGGAGCTGGCTGTATATTTTTCTTTTATGGTGATTGGAAGAGAAGCCTCAGCAGCAGAGGTCCTCTGAGAGTCGTCACACTGTTCGAACAGGAATATCAGGGAGAAACGTGTAAAAAAAGATCTGTCTTTTTAATAACTACCTTTACTCTTTCAGGAAGATGATCCGTGCCTATTTCAAAGCTTTTTTCTTCTTTACCAAGAAAGGTTTCTTGGATCCATTTCAGACTTTTTAGTAAGCTAAATTAAAACGTGTAAGAAGGTTGAGTAAAGTTGACAGACGGCATTGTTATTAGCTTATATATTAAAGAAGTTGTGATTTCTCAGGCATTTTGACTGATTTGAGTGGTAGAATGGTCCTTGAATCAGACATCAAAGATGAGAAACATCTGGAGATGACTTCACTTTAAAATGTATTATTACTCTAATAATTACCAGTGACAACATCAAAGTCAGATTAATTATCTTGATGTCTAAAAGAGGAAGACATGTTGCCCGGGAATGTCAGCACGTAAATTCATGAATTGAAAATACATACAGTATATTGCCCTTCTGTGTTGATTGACAGAGGAGAGTCTGACAGGCTCCTGATGTAGTTGCTTCCTTTGGACAGGGCTGTAGTTCAGAGAGGCCCGTTGGTGTTTCTTATCCAGGCTGCAGAGATGCCGAACCTGGTCAGAGGGACGTTAGGTCCTTGTGGGGTGGAGGCAGGTGGAAAGGAACTAGTAACAGCTGCTGGAGGCCCTGACTGAGAGGACTTGTGGCAGGAATAGATGGAGTAAAATGCAAGTTCTTAGTCCCTCTCCCTATCTTTCTGTCTGTCTCTTTCTCTCTCTCACACACGTGCACACACTCTTGCAGGATGGAGCCATTCTGACATCAAAGATTTGACCCTTCTCTCTCTGTTTCTTTCCCCCAGTGTCATTCTCCACAAAGCTAGTTAGCAGCGATAATTCCTAAAAGTCATTAAAATTGCCTTTTGAAGCAGCCCATTCCACACTGCTGCTGTCACAGAGGGGGCTCAACCTCCTAGCCGGGCTCTCAGCATGGGTCAGCCCAGCCTGGACGAAGATTAAAATTTGGTCAGATATGCCACACTGTGCAAACACACCAGGGTTTGAACATGTCCTTTTCCGTCCGACGAATCAATCTTTGATCCGTGTGTTGCTTCTTTAGAGAACTCACTTGAGGTCTGGCATGGACATTAAACAGAATAAATTAGTTTATTTGTAACGTGTGCACTGGGAGTCGGGAAGCAAGTTCAGAGAGTGCATAATTGAATAAAAAAATGAACAAAACAACAAACACGAACAGCGCACAGACAGGAAACAGAAACAATGACGCCTGGGGAAGGAACCAAATGGAGTGACATATATAGGGAAGGTAATCAGGGAAGAGACAGAGTCCAGGTGAGCGTAACGATGGTGATGGTAAATTACATTTTAATGGCATCGGACCGAGGCTCTGCATCTGTCCTCGTGCTCCTAGACCTTAGTGCTGCTTTTGATACCATCGATCACCACATTCTTTTGGAGAGATTGGAAATCCAAATTGGTCTACACGGACAAGTTCTGGCCTGGTTTGGATCTTATCTGTCGGAAAGATATCAGTTTGTCTCTGTGAATGGTTTGTCCTCTGACAAATCAACTGTAAATTTCGGTGTTCCTCAAGGTTCCGTTTTAGGACCACTATTGTTTTCACTATATATTTTACCTCTTGGGGATGTTATTCGAAAACATAATGTTAACTTTCACTGCTATGCGGATGACACACAGCTGTACATTTCAATGAAACATGGTGAAGCCCCAAAATTGCCCTTGCTAGAAGCATGTGTTTCAGACATAAGGAAGTGGATGGCTGCAAACTTCCTACTTTTAAACTCGGACAAAACAGATATGCTTGTTCTAGGTCCCAAGAAACAAAGAGATCTTCTATTGAATCTGACAATTAATCTTAATGGTTGTACAGTCGTCTCAAATAAAACTGTGAAGGACCTCGGCGTTACTCTGGACCCTGATCTCTCTTTTGAAGAACATATCAAGACCATTTCAAGGACAGCTTTTTTCCATCTACGTAACATTGCAAAAATCAGAAACTTTCTGTCCAAAAAGGATGCAGAAAAATTTATCCATGCTTTTGTCACTTCTATGTTAGACTACTGCAATGCTCTACTTTCCGGCTACCCGGATAAAGCACTAAATAAACTTCAGTTGGTGCTAAATACGGCTGCTAGAATCCTGACTAGAACCAAAAAAATTGATCATATTACTCCAGTGCTAGCCTCTCTACACTGGCTTCCTGTCAAAGCAAGGGCTGATTTCAAGGTTTTACTGCTAACCTACAAAGCATTACATGGGCTTGCTCCTACCTATCTCTCTGATTTGATCCTGCCGTACATACCTACACGTACGCTACTGTCACAAGACACAGGCCTCCTAATTGTCCCTAGAATTTCTAAGCAAACAGCTGGAGGCAGGGCTTTCTCCTATAGAGCTCCATTTTTATGGAACGGTCTGCCTACCCATGTCAGAGACGCAAACTCGGTCTCAACCTTTAAGTCTTTACTGAAGACTTATCTCTTCAGTGGGTCATATGATTGAGTGTAGTCTGGCCAGGAGTGGGAAGGTGAACGGAAAGGCTCTGGAGCAACGAACTGCCCTTGCTGTCTCTGCCTGGCCGGTTCCCCTCTTTCCACTGGGATTCTCTGCCTCTAACCCTATTACAGGGGCTGAGTCACTGGCTTACTGGGGCTCTCTCATGCCGTCCCTGGAAGGGGTGCGTCACCTGAGTGGGTTGATTCACTGTTGTGGTCATCCTGTCTGGGTTGGCGCCCCCCCTTGGGTTGTGCCATGGCAGAGATCTTTGTGGGCTATACTCGGCCTTGTCTCAGGATGGTAAGTTGGTGGTTGAAGATATCCCTCTAGTGGTGTGGGGGCTGTGCTTTGGCAGAGTGGGTGGGGTTATATCCTTCCTGTTTGGCCCTGTCCGGGGGTGTCCTCGGATGGGGCCACAGTGTCTCCTGACCCCTCCTGTCTCAGCCTCCAGTATTTATGCTGCAGTAGTTTATGTGTCTGGTGGCTAGGGTCAGTTTGTTATATCTGGAGTACCTCTCCTGTCCTATTCGGTGTCCTGTGTGAATCTAAGTGTGCGTTCTCTAATTCTCTCTTTCTCTCTTTCTCTCGGAGGACTTGAGCCCTAGGACCATGCCCCAGGACTACCTGACATGATGACTCCTTGCTGTCCCCAGTCCACCTGGCCGTGCTGCTGCTCCAGTTTCAAATGTTCTGCCTTATTATTATTTGACCATGCTGGTCATTTATGAACATTTGAACATCTTGGCCATGCTCTGTTATAATCTCCACCTGGCACAGCCAGAAGAGGACTGGCCACCCCACATATGCTCTCTCTAATTCTCTCTTTCTTTCTCTCTCTCGGAGGACCTGAGCCCTAGGACCATGCCCCAGGACTACCTGACATGATGACTCCTTGCTGTCCCCAGTCCACCTGACCGTGCTGCTGCTCCAGTTTCAACTGTTCTGCCTTATTATTATACAACCATGCTGGTCATTTATGAACATTTGAACATCTTGGCCATGTTCTGTTATAATCTCCACCCGGCACAGCCAGAAGAGGACTGGCCACCCCACATAGCCTGGTTCCTCTCTAGGTTTCTTCCTAGGTTTTGGCCATTCTAGGGAGTTTTTTCCTAGCCACCGTGCTTCTACACCTGCATTGCTTGCTGTTTGGGGTTTTAGGCTGGGTTTCTGTACAGCACTTTGAGATATCAGCTGATGTACGAAGGGCTATATAAATACATTTGATTTGATTTGATTTGACAGGTGTGCGCCATCACGAGCAACCTGGTGGCCTAGAGGCAGGAGAGGGAGCACACGTGACACTATTACACAATGGCATTCATTTAGAAATACCTTTAGTCCAAGGTTCTGGTCCTGTGTGTGGTTGTATTGTATAAGCTATTGTTAAGATACAAGCATTACCAGTTAGCTACACTATACAGTTGAAGTCGGAAGTTTACATACACTTCATTAAAACTCGTTTTTCAACCACTCCACAAATTTCTTGTTAGCAAACTATAGTTTTGGCAAGTTGGTTAGGATATCCACTTTGTGCATGACACAAGTAATTTTTCCAACAATTGTTTACAGACAGATTATTTCACTGTATCACAATTCCAGTGGGTGAGAAGTTTACATACGCTAAGTTGATTGTGCCTTTAAACAGCTTCAAAAATGGCTTTAGAAGCTTCTAATAGGCTACTTGACATAATTTGAGTTAATTGGAGGTGTACCTGTGGATGTATTTCAAGGCCTACCTTCAAACACAGTGCCTCTTTGCTTGACATCATGGGAAAATCAAAAGAAATCAGCCAAGACAGAAAAAAATTGTGGACCTCCACAAGTCTGGTTCATCCTTGGAAGCAATTTCCAAATGCCTGAAGGTACCACTTTCGTCTGTACAAACAATAGTACGCAAGTATAAACACCATGAGACCACACAGCCGTCATACTGCTCAGGAAGGAGATGAACGGACTTTGGTGCAAAAAGTTAAAATCAATCCCAGAACAACAGCAAAGGACCTTGTGAAGATGCTGGAGAAAACAGGTACAAATGTATCTATATACACAGTAAAACGAGTCCTATATCGACATAACCTGAAAGGCTGCTCAGCAAGGAAGAAGCCACTGCTCCAAAACCAAAATAAAAAAGCCAGACTACGGTTTGCAACTGCACATGGTGACAAAGATTGTACTTTTTGGAGAAATGTCCTCTGGTCTGATGAAACAAAAATAGAACTGTTTGGCCATAATGACCATCGTTATGTTTGGAGGAAAAAGGGGGAGGCGGGCAAGCCGAAGAACACCCTCCCAACCGTGAAGCACGGGGGTGGTAGCAGCATGTTGTGGGGCTGCTTTGCTGCAGGAGGGACTGGTGCACTTCACAAAATAGATGGCTTCATGAGATAGGAAAATGATGTGGATAAATTGAAGCAACATCTCAAGACATCAGTCAGGAAGTTAAAGCTTGGTCGCAAATGGGTCTTCCAAATGGACAATGACCCCAAGCATATTTCCAAAGTTGTGGCAAAATTTCTTAAGGACAACAATGTCAAGGTATTGGAGTGGCCATCACAAAGCCCTGACCTCAATCCTATAGAAAATGCATGGGCAGAACTGAAAAAGTGTGTGCGACCAAGGAGGCCTACAAAACCTGACTCACTTACACCAGCTCTGTCAAAAGGAATGGAACAAAATTCACCCAACTTATTGTGGGAAGCTTGTGGAAGACTACTCAAAACATTTGACCCAAGTTAAACAATTTAAAGGCAATGCTACCAAATACTAATTGAGTGTATGTAAACTTCTGATCCACTGGGAATGTGATGAAAGAAATAAAGCTGAAATAAATCATTCTCTCTACTATTATTCTGACATTTCCCATTCTTAAAATGAAGTGGTGATCCTAACTGACCTAAACCAGGGAATTTTTACTAGGATTAAATGTCAGGAATTATGAAAAACGGAGTTTAAATGTATTTGGCTAAGGTGTATGTCAACTTCCGACTTCAACTGTATATGTGCCATTTAGAAGGTGAATGGGCAAGACAGGGTATGGTAGAAGGTGCCAGTCGCACGCTCAACAATTTCCCTTGTGTGTCAAGAATGGTCCACCACCCAAAGGACATCCAGCCAACTTGACACAACCATGGGAAGCATTGGAGTCATCATGGGCCAACATGCTTTCGACATATTGTAGAGTGTATGCCCTGACGAATTGAGGCTGTTCTGAGGGCAAAAGATGGTGCAACTCAACATTAGGAAGGTGTTCCTAATGTTTGTTGTACTCAGTGTATATTTGGTCTACATATTTGGATATGGGAGAATGCTATATGTCTGTTATGATATATGTACAACATACTATACATTCCCAAATTACTTGGTTAACCTGTACAGCATTTATTGCAGTTCTAATTTTCATAATTAATTTGCATACTTTTTTCATTCCCCCTTCACTCAAGAACAAAGATTTCATAACAATAGAGATACTTTAAAAGTTGACCTAATGTAGTACTTTTGCGCCTTTGCCAAAGCTATTGAGTGTTCTCTGTTTAGTTAGGTCTTGCACAGTCCACACCACAGGTTGAATCCAGATCTGGTCCCGCATGCCTTTCTGAATATAATGAATAATACTTTGAAATGATTTCCAATTTAAAAGATACATTTTAGCTGACACCATCCATCAGCATTAAACATGATGCAGTGATCTGATAAGCAGACCAGTCTCCATCCAGCAAACATGTCACTCCTCAGCAGACTGCTGGACAGATGATCTGACCCCTCACCAAGTGATCACAGCCAGCATTTATTCAGCTTCTCATCACAGTCACAGGCTATCCATAAGGGGGATGAAAACACAAATGTGGTTGAAGGAAACAGTAGGACAAACACAAACATGGCCACTACTACAGCCCTTATGGAAATCACGTTTTTTCTCTGCCAACTCTCCTCTGCTGTCCATTTCATGAGTGAGGTAATTCTGTCTTGTTAGAATGTGCATAGTCACGGTGCCAAACGCGACTGAGTCTGTGTTTATTTTCAAAGGGATCCTGAAAATGCTCCGAATACATCCATGTTTAACAGGGCTGTATATTAGTGCCACAGGCCAGTCCTAATATGTGAACACTGACTGGCTTTCATCAGCTCACTCAAAACACACTATATTTTGTAAAACATTGACAGCCTTATGGTCCTACTTCCACAGACACACACTTCATTTAAACACACTCTTTTCTGAATGAAAGGTATGATTCCCAACAGCCATGGGGCAGCTGAAGAACATTAACCCAACACCTCCCAGACTGTACATTAAAAGTTGTAACCTACAGTATATTTGTAAAGTGTGTCACCGTGTATCTGTAACTCTTCTCATTCGCAGTAGGAAGTATAGCTACACTATCTGAGGATCAATACAAAATATTCATATTTGAGAGAAAATGATGTAAATCAATGTAACAAGGTAAAATGCTTGTTTCATTTCTCAGGGTTTACCTGTGTGGCTGCTTTCTGCCACATTCCAGGAGTCAGCCCAGTTAAGTACAACATTTATTTATTTATTTTACCTTTACATGCTGAAAGATAATTGTGAAATATTATTTTGTTCGTTCACAGGTTCTGATATTTGTTTTGTCTGTCGTCAGGTGCCTGTCTCCAGCTGTCATTCTGTACCTTTTTAACCAACCTTTTCCCTACAGTCTCAATAGGACAGTTCCCAGCATGGGCCAAATTTGAAAAGGACCATGAAAGGACTGTAACTGGGTGACTCACTTTGACTGGAGGTTGTTTTGAGACCATCCTGGATGGTCTAGTGGTAATGCCACAGCCTCCTTGCCTACTCCCCTTTGATCCAACTGTTGACACAACCTCTCTCTTTCCCCACTGTCATCCTCTCTTACTGTCCATCCACCATCAGTGCATACAGTGTAACAGATGACTGTTATAGTACTACTTCTCTAGCACAGTTATATTACACTCCTGGTTCTGGCATTTGCCCCTGGACCATAGGTTTTATAGTGTGTGTATTTTTAAGTTTTATCTGAATTGAGAGCTATTCAAAGTATTCCTGCGGGGTGAAGGTTATGGTATACAGTACATCTAGTGTAAATTTGTGAGGGAGTGGGGATGGATCTGAGAGGCCTTTGAGCAAGGAGGCAGCCTGACACCCTACTGATGTGTCCATGTTCCCACCACTTTCCAAACCTGCCTTCCTCCTTTTATCAGGAAGACACTAACAATC
The DNA here is from genome assembly GCF_002021735.2 of Oncorhynchus kisutch. Lineage (NCBI taxonomy): Eukaryota > Metazoa > Chordata > Actinopteri > Salmoniformes > Salmonidae > Oncorhynchus > Oncorhynchus kisutch. The sequence continues at coordinate 33,642,567 of NC_034180.2, forward strand.
TTATGACTACTGGGTCAACCCTTCCATGTAAGACAACGGCTACTGACAAAGTATCTGAAAAGCTACTGATCATCCTGTGTTACGGGTGAATGTTGGAGACTGAGCGGTGTTTGGCTGCAGGTCATTCACGATATCTGGAGTCATGAGGGAGAAAGAAGTGACTGAGTGCACAAAAGAAAATCACCTTTCCTGGCACTTGGGCTGTGTAGGAGCATGTCTGTCTGCAGGCTTATTAAAACTTTGCTCCTTAATGACCGTTCACCCTTGAAGCCTGCTGGGTGCTCAGCAGCACTCAAGGACCGAGACCATGGAGCACAGGGCCTCTCTTCCTGCTCTCTCCTGACTGCTCAACTCTGTAGCCGAGACCATGGAGCACAGGGCCTCTCTTCCTGCTCTCTCCTGACTGCTCAACTCTGTAGCCGAGACCATGGAGCACAGGGCCTCTCTTCCTGCTCTCTCCTGACTGCTCAACTCTGTAGCCGAGACCATGGAGCACAGGGCCTCTCTTCCTGCTCTCTCCTGACTGCTCAACTCTGTAGCCGAGACCATGGAGCACAGGGCCTCTCTTCCTGCTCTCTCCTGACTGCTCAACTCTGTAGCCCCGATAGGCTGCATGGGGACTTCTAATATAAATACAAAAACGGTACAGTATAGTAAACACATGGTGGTTGTTCGTCAACATGTTATGCAGATACAGTACCAGTCAAAAGTTTGGACACATTGACTCATTCAAGGATTTTTCTTATTTTTTTTACAATTTTCTACATTGTAGAATAATAGTGAAGACATCACAACTATGAAATAACACATATGGACTCTTGTAGTAACCAAAATAGTGTTAAACAAATCTAAATATATTTTAGATTTTAAATTATTCAAAGTAGCCACCCTTTGCCTTGATGACAGCTAAGCACACTCTTGGCATTCTCTCAACCAGCTTCACCTAGAATGCTTTTCCAACAGTTTGGTGAGCACTTGTTGGCTGCTTTTCCTTCACTCTGCGGTCCAACTCATTAGTATTTCATTTTATTTCACCTTAATTTAACCAGGTAGGCTAGTTGAGAACAAGTTCTCTTTTACAACTGCGACCTGGCCAAGATAAAGCAAAACAGTGCGACACAAACAACAACACAGAGTTACATATGGAATAAACAAGCATACAGTCAATAACACAAAATAAAAAAAGAAAGTCTATATACAGTGTGTGCAAATGGCATAAGGAGGTAAGGCAATAAATAGGCCATTGTAGCGAAGTAATTTCAATTTAGCAAATTAACACTGGAGTGATAGATGTGTAGGGGATGATGTGCAAGTAGAAATACTGGTGTATCAGTCATGGCGTCAGCGGGAGTCGACTAGGGGCAAGCCTATGTGGACCAATCCTTCCCATGTCACCCTTGCCTCCCATCTAACCCAAACTCACACCAGCTCTTGGCATTCTCTCAACCAGCTTCATGAGGTAGTCACCTGGAATGCATTTTAATTAACAAGTGTGCCTTGTTAAAAGTTAGTTTGTGGAATTTCTTTCCTTCTTTATGAGTTTGAGCCAATCAGCTGTGTTGTGACAAGGTAGGGGTAGTATACAGACGATAGCCCTATTTGGTAAAAGACCGAGTCCATATTATGGCAATAACAGCTCAAATAAGCAAATAGAAATGACAGTCCATCATTACTTTTAGACATGAAGGTCAGCCAATCCAGAAAATGTCATGAACTTTGAACGTTTCTTCAAGTGCAGTCGCAAAAACCATTGAGCGCTATATTGAAACTGGCTCTCATGAGGACCGCCACAGAGAACGAAGACCCAGAGTTACCTGCTGCAGAGGATACGTTAATTAAAGTTTCCAGACTCAGAAATTGCAGCCTAAATAAATGCTTCACGGAGTAACAGACACATCTCAACATCAACTGTTCAGAGGAGACTGCGTAAATCAGGGCTTCACGGTCGAATTGCTGCATAGAAACTACTAAAGGACACCAAAAAGAAGAGACTTGGTTGCACCAAGAAAGACGAGCAATGGACATTAGACATGTGGAAATCTGTCCTTTGGTCTGATGAGTCCAAATTTGAGATTTTTGGTTTCAAGAGCTGTGTCTTTGTGAGATACAGAGTAGGTGAACGGATGATCTCCGCATGTGTGGTTCCCACCGTAAAGCATGGAGGAGGTGGTGTGATGGTGTGGGGGTGCTTTGCTGGTGACACTGTTAGTGATTTATTTAGAATTCAAGGCACACTTAACCAGCATGGCTACCACAGCATTTTGCCACGATATGTCATCCCATCTGGTTTGCACTTAGTGGGACAATCATTTGTTTTTCAACAGGACACTGATATATTCTTGATACCATTTGAAAGGAAGCACTTTGGAAATGTGAAATTAATGTAGGAGAATACAACACATTACATTTGTTACATGTTTATTTTATATACATTTTTTATCATCTTTGAAATGCAAAAGAAAGGCCATAATATACTATTGCAGTCTAGGCAGTCTAGGCAGTTTTGGCCACTAGATGGCAGCAGTGTAAGTGCAACGTGAACCATTGCAATACGTCAGAAAATGTTGTATCAAGTCTGCCCAAATGTGCCGAATTGGTCAATTGATACATTTTCAAGTACATAACTATAGAGAACATACAAAAATGATATGGTAATAAAAAAATTAAGTTTACACACTCCCAGGAAGGTCATACATGATGGAAAATTAGCTTCCAAACAGAAAAGACACAAACGTTCATACATCTAGATTGATGGGGAGGGGTGGTTCAAACTTTAGAACCGTTCTTACATTTGAATATAAAAATGTATTTTATCAAACAAAACGATTATTGAATGTAAGTACATTATTTACCTTCAGAGGTGAATGTATCAAGCCAGTTGCCGTGATAAAAGCATGGTATTTTCTCATTGTAATAGCTACTGTAAATTGGATAGTGCAGTTAGATAAACAAGAATGTAATCTTTCTGCCCATATGAGACATGTCTATGTCCTGGGAAATGTTCTTGTTACTTACAACGTCATGCTAATCACATTTGCCCACGTTAGCTCAACTGTCCAGGTGGAGGGACACCGATCCTGTAGAGGTTAATGTCGTGTGTGGAAATCCCAGATTGGGTAATGAAGTTGTGAAAAAGGCTGTGAGTTGTATTTCCCGCTTCACAGAACACTTTGGTTTTGATGGTGGGACATAGCCTGTAGCATCTAGCAGATAAAGGTCATAGCCTGTAGCATCTAGCAGATAAAGGTCATAGCCTGTAGCATCTAGCAGATAAAGGTCATAGCCTGTAGCATCTAGCAGATAAAGGTCATAGCCTGTAAGCATCTAGCAGATAAAGGTCATAGCCTGTAGCATCTAGCAGATAAAGGTCATAGCCTGTAGCATCTAGCAGATAAAGGTCATAGCCTGTAGCATCTAGCAGATAAAGGTCATAGCCTGTAGCATCTAGCAGATAAAGGTCATAGCCTGTAGCATCTAGCAGATAAAGGTCAGATCCACAGCTCCACAGCCTGAGTTGATAAAGCTGCCTCTGCACTGACTGATACAGGTTGACACAGAATAAAAGGAAGTTCAAAGAGCTGCCATTAAAGTGGCATGATGAATGGAGCCCTTTTTCCTAACATCTGTCTGAAGCACTGGGAAGGGAAGGGTCTAGAGTGTCTTCCTGCCTGGAGGCCTCTGCAGCAGACTAGAGAGAGGGGCCTGTTCCCCAGCCTTAGAAACACTGCCTTCCCCATCACACTTCTCCACTCCCATTCCTCTCAGACTGTCCTCTCACCCAGGATCACATGACCCTAACAAGGTTTAATTGATTTTCATACACAGAGACAGAGAGCTTCACTCTTAGTGTTGCTGTGGAGACAGCGCTTCACTCTCAGTGGTGTCGCTAGCTATCAGTGTTAGCCTTCTGAGCTCTGACCTGAAGGGAACCTTACCTCCTGCTCTTCTGGAGTCGAATGATTAGTTATGTTTAGTGACAGAAATCCCTGTTGATCTCTTATTTGTGGTGTCATCCCTTGTTACTGTAAGCAAGCTCTCAGACGGCAAATCCTAACTTTCACTTAAGTCAATTCACTTTGTCATGCGTTGATGTCAATGGAAGACAAAGTGATTCGTCCTGTGATCAAAGCTCAAGAATACCTCGTCAGCACATTGTGCTGAGTAAGCCTAAGTGGGATGTGTTAAGGTTTAATGGTTTGAAAAAGAATGAATTTATGATACTTAATGGGAACCTATTAAGGTCAAATTTGCCTCATGTTGTGGGTTAAATCTCATCAAAATGTTCTGACACTTAAACCTTATTGTTAATTGGGTTCAATTGAGGCTTATACTTTGTTGAGATCTCCTCCAATGGGCACTGAAGAAAGCACATGATGAACCTCAGCTTACAGTTAATCAAGCATGGGTTCTTTCTAAAACAAAATAACATTGTGGGAATGATTGATAAATCCATATGGAACCAAAATTAAACATTTTTGTTGTTGAATGTTACATACTATAAACATCTACCATAGTATGTTAAATGGATTGTCAAATAAAATAAAATAGTATTTGTCACATGCGCCAAATACAACGGGTGTAAAATAATAACACAAGAGGAACAAAAATACACAAGAATGGAGCTATATACAGGGAGTACCAGATCAATGTGGAACTATATACAGGGAGTACCAGATCAATGTGGAACTATATACAGGGAGTACCAGATCAATGTGGAACTATATACAGGGAGTACCAGATCAATGTGGAACTATATACAGGGAGTACCAGATCAATGTGGAGCTATATACAGGGAGTACCAGATCAATGTGGAGCTATATACAGGGAGTACCAGATCAATGTGGAGCTATATACAGGGAGTACCAGATCAATGTGGAGCTATATACAGGGAGTACCAGATCAATGTGGAACTATATACAGGGAGTACCAGATCAATGTGGAGCTATATACAGGGAGTACCAGATCAATGTGGAACTATATACAGGGAGTACCAGATCAATGTGGAGCTATATACAGGGAGTACCAGATCAATGTGGAGCTATATACAGGGAGTACCAGTACCAGATCAATGTGGAGCTATATACAGGGAGTACCAGATCAATGTGGAACTATATACAGGGAGTACCAGATCAATGTGGAACTATATACAGGGAGTACCAGTACCAGATCAATGTGGAGCTATATACAGGGAGTACCAGATCAATGTGGAACTATATACAGGGAGTACCAGATCAATGTGGAACTATATACAGGGAGTACCAGATCAATGTGGAACTATATACAGGGAGTACCAGATCAATGTGGAACTATATACAGGGAGTACCAGATCAATGTGGAACTATATACAGGGAGTACCAGATCAATGTGGAACTATATACAGGGAGTACCAGATCAATGTGGAGCTATATACAGGGAGTACCAGATCAATGTGGAGCTATATACAGGGAGTACCAGATCAATGTGGAGCTATATACAGGGAGTACCAGTACCAGATCAATGTGGAGCTATATACAGGGAGTACCAGATAAATGTGGAACTATATACAGGGAGTACCAGATCAATGTGGAGCTATATACAGGGAGTACCAGATCAATGTGGAACTATATACAGGGAGTACCAGATCAATGTGGAGCTATATACAGGGAGTACCAGATCAATGTGGAGCTATATACAGGGAGTACCAGTACCAGATCAATGTGGAGCTATATACAGGGAGTACCAGATCAATGTGGAACTATATACAGGGAGTACCAGTACCAGATCAATGTGGAGCTATATACAGGGAGTACCAGATCAATGTGGAACTATATACAGGGAGTACCAGAACAATGTGGAACTATATACAGGGAGTACCAGATCAATGTGGAACTATATACAGGGAGTACCAGTACCAGATCAATGTGGAGCTATATACAGGGAGTACCAGATCAATGTGGAACTATATACAGGGAGTACCAGATCAATGTGGAACTATATACAGGGAGTACCGGATCAATGTGGAACTATATACAGGGAGTACCAGATCAATGTGGAACTATATACAGGGAGTACCAGATCAATGTGGAACTATATACAGGGAGTACCAGATCAATGTGGAACTATATACAGGGAGTACCAGATCAATGTGGAACTATATACAGGGAGTACCAGATCAATGTGCAACTATATACAGGGAGTACCAGTACCAGATCAATGTGGAGCTATATACAGGGAGTACCAGATCAATGTGGAACTATATACAGGGAGTACCAGATCAATGTGGAACTATATACAGGGAGTACCAGATCAATGTGGAACTATCTACAGGGAGTACCAGATCAATGTGGAACTATATACAGGGAGTACCAGATCAATGTGGAACTATATACAGGGAGTACCAGTACCAGATCAATGTGGAGCTATATACAGGGAGTACCAGTACCAGATCAATGTGGAGCTATATACAGGGAGTACCAGATCAATGTGGAACTATATACAGGGAGTACCAGATCAATGTGGAACTATATACAGGGAGTACCAGATCAATGTGGAACTATATACAGGGAGTACCAGATCAATGTGGAACTATATACAGGGAGTACCAGTACCAGATCAATGTGGAGCTATATACAGGGAGTACCAGTACCAGATCAATGTGGAGCTATATACAGGGAGTACCAGATCAATGTGGAACTATATACAGGGAGTACCAGATCAATGTGGAACTATATACAGGGAGTACCAGATCAATGTGGAACTATATACAGGGAGTACCAGATCAATGTGGAACTATATACAGGGAGTACCAGATCAATGTGGAACTATATACAGGGAGTACCAGATCAATGTGGAACTATATACAGGGAGTACCAGATCAATGTGGAACTATATACAGGGAATACCAGATCAATGTGGAACTATATACAGGGAGTACCAGATCAATGTGGAACTATATACAGGGAGTACCAGTATCAGATCAATGTGGAGCTATATACAGGGAGTACCAGATCAATGTGGAACTATATACAGGGAGTACCAGATCAATGTGGAACTATATACAGGGAGTACCAGTATCAGATCAATGTGGAGCTATATACAGGGAGTACCAGATCAATGTGGAACTATATACAGGGAGTACCAGTACCAGATCAATGTGGAGCTATATATAGGGAGTACCAGATCAATGTGGAACTATATACAGGGAGTACCAGTACCAGATCAATGTGGAGCTATATACAGGGAGTACCAGTACCAGATCAATGTGGAGCTATATACAGGGAGTACCAGATCAATGTGGAACTATATACAGGGAGTACCAGTACCAGATCAATGTGGAGCTATATATAGGGAGTACCAGATCAATGTGGAACTATATACAGGGAGTACCAGATCAATGTGGAACTATATACAGGGAGTACCAGATCAATGTGGAACTATATACAGGGAGTACCAGATCAATGTGGAACTATATACAGGGAGTACCAGATCAATGTGGAACTATATACAGGGAGTACCAGTACCAGATCAATGTGGAGCTATATACAGGGAGTACCAGTATCAGATCAATGTGGAGCTATATACAGGGAGTACCAGTACCAGATCAATGTGGAACTATATACAGGGAGTACCAGATCAATGTGGAACTATATACAGGGAGTACCAGATCAATGTGGAACTATATACAGGGAGTACCAGATCAATGTGGAGCTATATACAGGGAGTACCAGATCAATGTGGAACTATATACAGGGAGTACCAGATCAATGTGGAACTATATACAGGGAGTACCAGTACCAGATCAATGTGGAGCTATATACAGGGAGTACCAGATCAATGTGGAACTATATACAGGGAGTACCAGTACCAGATCAATGTGGAGCTATATACAGGGAGTACCAGATCAATGTGGAACTATATACAGGGAGTACCAGAACAATGTGGAACTATATACAGGGAGTACCAGATCAATGTGGAACTATATACAGGGAGTACCAGTACCAGATCAATGTGGAGCTATATACAGGGAGTACCAGATCAATGTGGAACTATATACAGGGAGTACCAGATCAATGTGGAACTATATACAGGGAGTACCGGATCAATGTGGAACTATATACAGGGAGTACCAGATCAATGTGGAACTATATACAGGGAGTACCAGATCAATGTGGAACTATATACAGGGAGTACCAGATCAATGTGGAACTATATACAGGGAGTACCAGATCAATGTGGAACTATATACAGGGAGTACCAGATCAATGTGCAACTATATACAGGGAGTACCAGTACCAGATCAATGTGGAGCTATATACAGGGAGTACCAGATCAATGTGGAACTATATACAGGGAGTACCAGATCAATGTGGAACTATATACAGGGAGTACCAGATCAATGTGGAACTATCTACAGGGAGTACCAGATCAATGTGGAACTATATACAGGGAGTACCAGATCAATGTGGAACTATATACAGGGAGTACCAGTACCAGATCAATGTGGAGCTATATACAGGGAGTACCAGTACCAGATCAATGTGGAGCTATATACAGGGAGTACCAGATCAATGTGGAACTATATACAGGGAGTACCAGATCAATGTGGAACTATATACAGGGAGTACCAGATCAATGTGGAACTATATACAGGGAGTACCAGATCAATGTGGAACTATATACAGGGAGTACCAGTACCAGATCAATGTGGAGCTATATACAGGGAGTACCAGTACCAGATCAATGTGGAGCTATATACAGGGAGTACCAGATCAATGTGGAACTATATACAGGGAGTACCAGATCAATGTGGAACTATATACAGGGAGTACCAGATCAATGTGGAACTATATACAGGGAGTACCAGATCAATGTGGAACTATATACAGGGAGTACCAGATCAATGTGGAACTATATACAGGGAGTACCAGATCAATGTGGAACTATATACAGGGAGTACCAGATCAATGTGGAACTATATACAGGGAATACCAGATCAATGTGGAACTATATACAGGGAGTACCAGATCAATGTGGAACTATATACAGGGAGTACCAGTATCAGATCAATGTGGAGCTATATACAGGGAGTACCAGATCAATGTGGAACTATATACAGGGAGTACCAGATCAATATGGAACTATATACAGGGAGTACCAGTATCAGATCAATGTGGAGCTATATACAGGGAGTACCAGATCAATGTGGAACTATATACAGGGAGTACCAGTACCAGATCAATGTGGAGCTATATATAGGGAGTACCAGATCAATGTGGAACTATATACAGGGAGTACCAGTACCAGATCAATGTGGAGCTATATACAGGGAGTACCAGTACCAGATCAATGTGGAGCTATATACAGGGAGTACCAGATCAATGTGGAACTATATACAGGGAGTACCAGTACCAGATCAATGTGGAGCTATATATAGGGAGTACCAGATCAATGTGGAACTATATACAGGGAGTACCAGATCAATGTGGAACTATATACAGGGAGTACCAGATCAATGTGGAACTATATACAGGGAGTACCAGATCAATGTGGAACTATATACAGGGAGTACCAGATCAATGTGGAACTATATACAGGGAGTACCAGTACCAGATCAATGTGGAGCTATATACAGGGAGTACCAGTATCAGATCAATGTGGAGCTATATACAGGGAGTACCAGTACCAGATCAATGTGGAACTATATACAGGGAGTACCAGATCAATGTGGAACTATATACAGGGAGTACCAGATCAATGTGGAACTATATACAGGGAGTACCAGATCAATGTGGAGCTATATACAGGGAGTACCAGATCAATGTGGAACTATATACAGGGAGTACCAGATCAATGTGGAACTATATACAGGGAGTACCAGTACCAGATCAATGTGGAGCTATATACAGGGAGTACCAGATCAATGCGGAACTATATACAGGGAGTACCAGATCAATGTGGAACTATATACAGGGAGTACCAGTACCAGATCAATGTGGAGCTATATACAGGGAGTACCAGTATCAGATCAATGTGGAGCTATATACAGGGAGTACCAGTACCAGATCAATGTGGAACTATATACAGGGAGTACCAGTACCAGATCAATGTGGAGCTATATACAGGGAGTACCAGTCTCAGATCAATGTGGAGCTATATACAGGGAGTACCAGTACCAGATCAATGTGGAACTATATACAGGGAGTACCAGTACCAGATCAATGTGGAGCTATATACAGGGAGTACCAGTATCAGATCAATGTGGAACTATATACAGGGAGTACCAGTACCAGATCAATGTGGAGCTATATACAGGGAGTACCAGTACCAGATCAATGTGGAACTATATACAGGGAGTACCAGATCAATGTGGAACTATATACAGGGAGTACCAGTACCAGATCAATGTGGAGCTATATACAGGGAGTACCAGTATCAGATCAATGTGGAGCTATATATAGGGAGTACCAGATCAATGTGGAGCTATATACGGGGAGTACCAGTACCAGATCAATGTGCAGGGGTATGAGGTATTTGAGGTTGATATGTACATGGGAGGGTGTGACTAGGCTTCAGGAAAGATAATAATAATAATAAGAGTAAAATAAAGAACTGAGTAGCAACAGCATATGAGTGTATAAGTGTTGCTTCCAGTAACCATATTCTAAAATACTCCGTTGATTTCCTGCCTCTTGTAACGGTCGTCGTATGAAGAAGGTGTGGACCAAAGCGCAGCGTTGTACGTGTTCATGATTTTTTTTAACTGAACACTGAAATACAAAACAACGTGAATAAATGAAAAACCGAAACAGCCCTGTAAGGTGCAGAAAACACTAAACAGAAAATAACTACCCACAAGACACAGGTGGGAAAAGGCTACCTCAATCAGCTGCCTCTGATTGAGTACCACACCCGGCCAAACACACAGAAATAGAAAACATAGAACACAAAAACATAGAATGCCCACCCCAACTCACACCCTGACCAAACCAAAATAGAGACATAAAAAGGATCTCTAAGGTCAGGGCGTGACAGTAACCCCCCCCCCCCCAAAGGTGCGGACTCCGGCCGCAAAACCTAACCCTATAGGGGAGGGTCTGGGTGGGCATCTATCCGCGGTGGCGGCTGTGGACCCCGCTCCACCTTTGGCTTGGCCCACTTAGGTCGGGACCCTCGCCGCTGACCCCGGACTGGGGACCCTCACCGCGGGCCCCGGACAGGAGGGCGACTCTGGCAGCTCCGGACAGGAGGGCGACTCTGGCAGCTCCGGACAGGAGGGGCTGTGGGGGAGCACTGGAGCTCTGGTGCGCAGCCTTGGCACCACTCCTTCAGGCTGAATGTCCACTTTAGCCCGTCCCCTCCAGAGTGCAGGCACAGGCACAGGTCGAACCGGGCTGTGGGGGAGCACTGGAGATCTGGTGCTTACCACTCGCATCTCTCCCTTAGGCTCAATGCCCACTTTAGCCTGGCACGGGCGGAGCGCAGGTATAGGGCGAACTGAACCCTCCCAGCACCCCGGAGACACAGTACGCAGAGCCGGCGCAGGATACCCTGGGCCGAAAAGGCACACCGGAGACCAAACGCGCTGAGCTGGCACAATCCGCCTGGCTGGATGGCACTTGCGGGGGGCTGGCATGTAGCGCTCCGAGTTATGAGCGCGCACTGGAGACACCGTGCACTTCACCGCATAACAACACGGTGCCTGACCAGTACCACGCTGCTTCCGGTAACCACGGGGAGTTCGCTCAGGTCTATTCCTTGACTCCACCAATCTCCCCGTGTGCCCCCCCCCAAATATTTTTTGGGGGCTGCCTCTCGTGCCTGCTGTGCTGCCTTGCCTCATATCGGCGATATTCCCCAGCCTGTCTCCAGGGTCCCTGTCCGTCCAATATCTCCTCCCAAGTCCAGGAGTCCTGAACCTTCTGCTCCCCCCCGTTACCACGCTGCTTGGTCCGTTTGTGGTGGATAGCTCTGTAACGGTCGTCGTATGAAGAAGGTGTGGACCAAAGCGCAGCGTTTTACGTGTTCATGATTTTTATTAACTGAACACTGAAATACAAAACCAACAACGTGAATAAACGAAAAACTGAAACAGTCCTGTAAGGTGCAGAAAACACTAAACAGAAAATAACTACCCACAAGACACAGGTTGGAAAAGGCTACCTAAGTATGGTTCTCAATCAGAGACAACGATAGACAGCTGCCTCTGATTGAGAACCACACCCGGCCAAACACACAGAAATAGAAAACATAGAACACAAAAACATAGAATGCCCACCCCAACTCAAGCCCTGACCAAAACAAAATAGAGACATAAAAAGCATCTCTAAGGTCAGGGCGTGACACCTCTACTTGTAAAATAGGTACTTGTCATCAATGAGTCAACCACCAAACATTGTGTATGCCTAATCTTTTTCCCAGAAGTAAAGGTAAACACACATTTATGTTCATTAGTCAACTGACTGCAATGCCTAGTAGTATCAAATTTGACTTGTTTCACAAATCCTTTCCTGCATTTGCTGCATTCCCCCTGTCCTACCCAGCTCTGTCTCTCTCTGACTTAAAGTATCAGGCTTTTGGCTGTTGAGTGGTGGGATTGGGAAAGAAAAGAATGGTGAAGAACCAACAGACTATGATTGATTACTAAACACTTTTCAGCTTCAGTAGATTACAATTACTGTCAGGACAGGTCGCTGGAACATTAAACTGTAATTTGTGTTTGTGTGCAGGGATCTAAATGAACATTTTTGATTGGTAGCACTGGTGCTCCCAACTTAAAACTGTTTAGGAGCACAACATAAAAATTAGGAGCACCAGAAATAAATATATTTTTTATTGATTGAGATATAGCCTATTTTATATACAGGGCCTGATTCATTCAGGGGCTTACTTGATTGGGTAACTGATTAATGCAACAACAAACCTGCGTAATAATGTGACTGGTCAATTGTGTGATTCAGGGTCTGGGACCAAGTCCGAAGGGAGCCCAACAGGCAAAAAATATATATATTATGCTATTTTAAATATTATTATAATTTTGTATCCAACCACAGGAGCCTGCTCTCAATGCTCAAAATAAACCAGAGCACATAATTTAGCCACAGAGGATCAATACTTTATCAGAAATACATACAGATATCTTAGAAAATTAAGGAAACACCAACATAAATTGCCTTGGCATAGATTCTACAAGTGGACCTAAACCATGCCAGGAATATGCAACTCACACCATAACCGATACTTTATCTTGTGAGAAAATGTGTACATATGTTTTATATTTGCATGAAAATCTGTCGCCAATTGGATGGAAACCTAGTTGCAATGTTGTAAATATGTGGAGATTTTAGGGGAATGTTTACACGTTTGACATCTACATTCACTCCTTTAACAACAGGAGTAATTTCTCTAAGTAACCAGGTATAGTACATGTTGGATAAGAAATACCACGACAGACCTAATGGAAACAGCACATTTGTCTGTAAACTTTCCAAATGTTGACTAAACAAAAGACGATAGGTGGGATCTTTTTTTGTCGGTAGAATTAATTACGCAAGAAATTGAGGTGCAAACACCTTTATTCACAAATATTGATAGTAGACTTGGAGTCACGCGATGATATTGTGTGGTCCTCCCACTACGATTTGGGAAAACATAATTTATTAGGCTACAGATGAAATTAGTTATGATTAACTTCACAGGGTGGTGAAAGTGCACGTTGATGATGTTGATGCTCCTTTCCAATAAATATCTAGGGTATTCTTCTGTTGACATGATGATCGATGATTGGCTGCCGTTTGACAAATAAACATTATATTGATCTTTATGTCCATAATATTGTCATCATGTAGGCTATACCTGCACTGTATCTGCCAGCTGTTGCCTGGAGCACGTGTCAAGACCAGAACGGGCACATTTGCTATATAACACAATATTGTTTGTGACAAAACCATCAGTAGAGTTGAAAATGCCCTGGAAACCCATTTAACTTGTATTTTTTATTCAGTTAATGAGAATTTAACCGCAAAAGTTATTTTAATTTGATGGAAACATTTCTCTGGTGGGAAAATACGCATATTGTTTTGATGTAGGTTTTAGAATATTCACATGAAAATCTGTCAGCAATTGGATGAAAACCTAGCTACTGGGTTAAAAACTGTACTGAAATGCGAGTAACCTGGAGTGTCACGACTCCCTCCGAAGTTGGCTCCCCTGCCTGTTTGGCGGTGCTCGGTGGTCGTCGTCACCGGGCCTACTAGCCGCCACCGATAGCTTTTTCCTTTTCTGTTAGTTTACTCTTATTAGTTGCACATGTTCCTATTTGTGTTTTCTTGATTTTCTAGCCTATTTAAGCTTGTTAAGCCCGCTCTAGTTTGTGCGGGTTTATTTTGTGTTCACATTTAGTGTTGGCTGTGGTTTTGTGCTCCGGACCATTTTACCCTGTGTTTTGGGTTGGTCAGGGTTTTCCACCCTGTGTTTGGGCATGACCGTTTGTGCTGGAATAAATAGCCTATTTTTTTTGGAACCCTCTGCTCTCTGCACCTGACTCCTACCTACCACTCTCTGCACCTGACTCCTACCTTCCACTCTCTGCACCTGACTCCTACCTACCACTCTCTGCACCTGACTCCTACCTTACACTTTCTGCACCTGACTCCTACCTTCCACTCTCTGCACCTGACTCCTACCTTCCACTCTCTGCACCTGACTCCTACCTTACACTCTCTGCACCTGACTCCTACCTACCACTCTCTGCACCTGACTCCAACCTTCCACTCTCTGCACCTGACTCCTACCTTCCACTCTCTGCACCTGACTCCTACCTTCCACTCTCTGCACCTGACTCCAACCTTCCACTCTCTGCACCTGACTCCTACCTTCCACTCCAATTCACCCATGACATGGAGATGATCAAGCAAATTATGTGAATCCAATATTTTTCTCCTCGCAGAAATTGTATTAAAATGCATTTTACTGCTCCTGGTTCAAGTATAACATCTATTTAATAAGGTCTTTATGACATTCATCATTGTGAGCTAAAGGAAAGGGGAAGCAGTCTTAATGTTTCTCCAACCTCAGTGGAAGCTTTATGGCCATGATGTTGTTTTACAACAAACTGCAAGGCAGCGAATTACAATTTGATCTAATCCTTGTGCCTTTTTAAAACATTAGGTGATTGTTTACACATTCTATGGAATAAACCTGGATGGCAGAGAAAAGGAAATCCATTAGAATTATGTGCCAGACAGTTGGCGTCTGTACTGCAACTTCTGTCTCACCTCTCCCCCATTTCTTTTACAGTACGAACCCTCCTTCTAATGGACTTCCAGATGTGAGTCATTCATGCCATTGGTTATGAAGTTACAAGGAGTTTATGAAATTATGCCGAATAGAGACATCAGTTGCCATTAGCCGTGGCCAGATTGTTGGGAGAAATAAGTGTGTGTTGTGTTTAGTGCTGAGCACATTTTTTTGGGGAGGGAATTATTACAACGCAGCAGATATCCATTTCTAACCTCCTGGGTAGTAAAGCTGCTAATGTGGAAAATGCTTGACCCAGATTTTCCATGCTCTGCTGGTGGAGCAGCGTGAATGGGGAGCATGGCTGTGATTTGAAAAAAGGAGCTAAAGGCAGCTTCAGAGTGCAAAATGACAATCTTATGTGGAAGCCCAGCAGTGGACCCATTCCAAATAGCACAGTTGACCAGGCCACAGCAGGGGCAGTGGAGAGGACTCACATGGGCTTGTACCACTGGGTATGTAAGTGTGTTGTGCTGAGGGTGAAGGGAGGAGGGAATGGGAGGGAGAGGGAATAGGAGTTCAAAGGCCCATCCATCACATCCCGTAAAC
The DNA here is from genome assembly GCF_002021735.2 of Oncorhynchus kisutch. NCBI lineage: Eukaryota > Metazoa > Chordata > Actinopteri > Salmoniformes > Salmonidae > Oncorhynchus > Oncorhynchus kisutch. The sequence goes on from NC_034180.2 coordinate 33,658,389, forward strand.
CCCCACACACCTCCCTCCTCCCTAGAACATGGGCTCTGGCAAAAGCCAAACAACACATGATGACTCTCATTAAGTATTTGGAGTTCACCAGGGACAATGCGACAGGGAACAATACCCCCATCCCACAGCACAGGATACTCTCTCCATCCCACAGCACAGGACACTCCCCCCATCTCACAACACAGGGCACTCCCCCCATCTCACAACACAGGGCACTCCCCCCATCTCACAACACAGGGCACTCCACCATCCCACAACACAGTGCACTCCCCCATCCCACAGCACAGGACTCTCTCCATCCCACAGCACAGGGCACTCCCCCCATCTCACAACACAGGACACTCTCTCCATCCCACAGCACAGGACACTCTCTCCATCCCACAGCACAGGACACTCTCTCTATCCCACAGCACAGGACACTCTCTCCATCCCACAGCACAGGACACTCTCTCCATCCCACAGCACAGGGCACTCCCCCCATCTCACAACACAGGGCACTCCCCCCATCTCACAACACAGGGCACTCCCCCCATCTCACAACACAGGGCACTCCACCATCCCACAGCACAGTGCACTCCCCCATTCCACAGCACAGGACACTCTCTCCATCTCACAACACAGGCCCCCCCCCCCATCTCACAACACAGGGCACTACCCCATCCCACAGCACAGTGCACTCCCCCATCCCACAGCACAGGGCACTCCCCCATCTCACAGCACTGGGAACTCCCCACAGCACAGGGCACTCCCCCATCCCACAGCACAGGGCACTCCCCCATCCCACAGCACAGGGCCCTCCCCCATCCCACAGCACAGGGCACTCCCACTTCCCACAGCACAGGGAACACGCCCCATCCCACAGCACTGGGAACTCCCCCATCCCACAGCACTGGGAACTCCCACATCCCACAGCACAGGGAACACTCCCCATCCCACAGCACTGGGAACTCCCCCATCCCACAGCACAGGGCACTCCCCCATCCCACAGCACAGGGCACTCCCCCATCCCACAGCACAGGGCACTCCCCCATCTCACAACACAGTGCACTCCCCCATCCCACAGACACTCCCCCATCTCAAGGCACTGGGAACTCCCCACAGCACAGGGCACTCCCCCATCCCACAGCACAGGGCACTCCCTCCATCGCACAGCAGTGGGAACTCCCCACAGCACGGGGCACTCCCCCATCCCACAGCACAGGGCACTCTCCCATCCCACAGCACAGGGCACTCCCCCATCCCACAGCACAGGGCACTCCCTCCATCCCACAGCAGTGGGAACTCCCCACAGCACGGGGCACTCCCCCATCCCACAGCACAGGGCACTCCCCCATCCCACAGCACAGGGCACTCCCTCCATCCCACAGCAGTGGGAACTCCCCACAGCACGGGGCACTCCCCATCCCACAGCACAGGGCCGTCCCACATCCCACAGAACTGGGAACTCCCCTATCCCACAACACTGGGAACGCCACAAAGCACAGGGCACTCCCCCATCCCACAGCACAGGGCACTCCCCCATCCCACAGCACAGGGAACACGCCCTATCCCACAGCACAGGGCACTCCCCCATCCCACAGCACAGGGCACTCCCCCATCCCACAGCACAGGGCACTCCCCGAGCCCACAGCACAGGGCACTCCCCCATCCCACAGCACAGGGAACACGCCCTATCCCACAGCGCAGGGCACTCCCCCATCCCACAGCACAGGGAACACGCCCCATCCCACAGCACAGGGCACTCCCCCATCTCACAACACAGGGCACTCCCCCCATCCCACAGCACAGGGCACTCCCCCCATCCCACAGCACAGGGCACTCTCCCCATCCCACAGCACAGGGCACTCCCCCAACCCACAGCACAGGGCACTCCCCCATCCCACAGCACAGGGCACTCCCCCATCCCACAGCACAGGGCACTCCCCCCATCCCACAGCACAGGGCACTCCCCCCATCCCACAGCACAGGGCACTCCCCTCATACCACAGCACTTGGCACTCCCCCCAATCCCACAACACTCCCCCCATCCCACAGCACTCCCCCCATACCACAGCACTTGGCACTCCCCCCATCCCACAGCACTTCCCCCATACCACAGCACTTGGCACTCCCCCCATCGCACAGAACAGGGCACTCCTCCCATCCCACAGCACAGAGCACTCCCCCCATACCACAGCACAGGGCACTCCCCCCATACCACAGCACTTGGCACTCCCCCCATACCACAGCACAGGGCACTCCCCCCATACCACAGAACTTGGCACTCCCCCCATACCACAGAACTTGGCACTCCCCCCATACCACAGCACTTGGCACTCCCCCATACCACAGCACTTGGCACTCCCCCCATACCACAGAACTTGGCACTCCCCCCATACCACAGAACTTGGCACTCCCCCCATACCACAGCACTTGGCACTCCCCCCATACCACAGCACTTGGCACTCCCCCCATACCACAGCACTTGGCACTCCCCCCATACCACAGCACAGGGCACTCCCTCCATACCACAGCACTTGGCACTCCCCCCATACCACAGCACAGGTCACTCCCTCCATACCACAGCACAGGTCACTCCCCCCATACCACAGCACTTGGCACTCCCCCCATACCACAGCACAGGTCACTCCCTCCATACCACAGCACTTGGCACTCCCCCCATACCACAGCACAGGTCACTCCCCCCATACCACAGCACAGGTCACTCCCTCCATACCACAGCACAGGTCACTCCCTCCATACCACAGCACTTGGCACTCCCCCCATACCACAGCACAGGTCACTCCCTCCATACCACAGCACTTGGCACTCCCCCCATACCACAGCACAGGTCACTCCCCCCATACCACAGCACAGGTCACTCCCTCCATACCACAGCACAGGTCACTCCCTCCATACCACAGAACTTGGCACTCCCCCCATACCACAGCACTTGGCACTCCCCCCATACCACAGCACTTGGCACTCCCCCCATACCACAGCACTTGGCACTCCCTCCATACCACAGCACTTGGCACTCCCCCCATACCACAGCACTTGGCACTCCCTCCATACCACAACACTTGGCACTCCCCCCATACCACAGCACAGGTCACTCCCTCCATACCACAGCACTTGGCACTCCCCCCATACCACAGCACAGGTCACTCCCCCCATACCACAGCACAGGTCACTCCCTCCATACCACAGCACAGGTCACTCCCTCCATACCACAGAACTTGGCACTCCCCCCATACCACAGCACTTGGCACTCCCCCCATACCACAGCACTTGGCACTCCCCCCATACCACAGAACTTGGCACTCCCCCCATACCACAGAACTTGGCACTCCCCCCATACCACAGCACTTGGCACTCCCCCCATACCACAGCACTTGGCACTCCCCCCATACCACAGCACAGGTCACTCCCCCCATACCACAGCACTTGGCACTCCCCCCATACCACAGCACAGGTCACTCCCTCCATACCACAGCACTTGGCACTCCCCCCATACCACAGCACAGGTCACTCCCCCCATACCACAGCACAGGTCACTCCCTCCATACCACAGCACAGGTCACTCCCCCCATACCACAGCACTTGGCACTCCCCCCATACCACAGCACAGGTCACTCCCTCCATACCACAGCACTTGGCACTCCCCCCATACCACAGCACAGGTCACTCCCCCCATACCACAGCACAGGTCACTCCCTCCATACCACAGCACAGGTCACTCCCTCCATACCACAGCACTTGGCACTCCCCCCATACCACAGCACTTGGCACTCCCCCCATACCACAGCACTTGGCACTCCCCCCATACCACAGCACAGGGCACTCCCTCCATACCACAGCACTTGGCACTCCCCCCATACCACAGCACAGGTCACTCCCTCCATACCACAGCACTTGGCACTCCCCCCATACCACAGCACTTGGCACTCCCCCCATACCACAGCACAGGTCACTCCCTCCATACCACAGCAAATAAAATAAAATAAAATAAAATTTATTTATATAGCCCTTCGTACATCAGCTGATATCTCAAAGTGCTGTACAGAAACCCAGCCTAAAACCCCAAACAGCAAGCAATGCAGGTGTAGAAGCACGGTGGCTAGGAAAAACTCCCTAGAAAGGCCAATACCTAGGAAGAAACCTAGAGAGGAACCAGGCTATGTGGGGTGGCCAGTCCTCTTCTGGCTGTGCCGGGTGGAGATTATAACAGAACATGGCCAAGATGTTCAAATGTTCATAAATGACCAGCATGGTCGAATAATAATAAGGCAGAACAGTTGAAACTAGAGCAGCAGCACAGTCAGGTGGAAGTTGAAACTGGAGCAGCAGCATGGCCAGGTGGACTGGGGACAGCAAGGAGTCATCATGTCAGGTAGTCCTGGGGCATGGTCCTAGGGCTCAGGTCCTCCGAGAGAGAGAAAGAAAGAGAGAAGGAGAGAATTAGAGAACGCACACTTAGATTCACACAGGACACCGAATAGGACAGGAGAAGTACTCCAGATATAACAAACTGACCCCAGCCCCCCGACACATAAACTACTGCAGCATAAATACTGGAGGCTGAGACAGGAGGGGTCAGGAGACACTGTGGCCCCATCCGAGGACACCCCCCACAGCACTTGGCACTCCCCCCATACCACAGCACAGGGCACTCCCTCCATACCACAGCACTTGGGACTCCCCCCATACCACAGCACAGGGCACACCCTCCATCCCACAGCAGTGGGAACTCCCCACAGCACGGGGCACTCCCCCATCCCACAGCACAGGGCACTCCCCCATCCCACAGCACAGGGCACTCCCTCCATCCCACAGCAGTGGGAACTCCCCACAGCACGGGGCACTCCCCATCCCACAGCACAGGGCACTCCCACATCCCACAGAACTGGGAACTCCCCTATCCCACAACACTGGGAACTCCACAAAGCACAGGGCACTCCCCCATCCCACAGCACAGGGCACTCCCCCATCCCACAGCACAGGGAACACGCCCTATCCCACAGCACAGGGCACTCCCCCATCCCACAGCACAGGGCACTCCCCCATCCCACAGCACAGGGCACTCCCCCATCCCACAGCACAGGGCACTCCCCCATCCCACAGCACAGGGAACACGCCCTATCCCACAGCGCAGGGCACTCCCCCATCCCACAGCACAGGGAACACGCCCCATCCCACAGCACAGGGCACTCCCCCATCTCACAACACAGGGCACTCCCCCCATCCCACAGCACAGGGCACTCCCCCCATCCCACAGCACAGGGCACTCTCCCCATCCCACAGCACAGGGCACTCCCCCATCCCACAGCACAGGGCACTCCCCCATCCCACAGCACAGGGCACTCCCCCATCCCACAGCACAGGGCACTCCCCCCATCCCACAGCACAGGGCACTCCCCCCATCCCACAGCACAGGGCACTCCCCTCATACCACAGCACTTGGCACTCCCCCCAATCCCACAACACTCCCCCCATCCCACAGCACTCCCCCCATACCACAGCACTTGGCACTCCCCCCATCCCACAGCACTTCCCCCATACCACAGCACTTGGCACTCCCCCCATCCCACAGCACTCCCCCCATACCACAGCACTCCCCCCATACCACAGCACTTGGCACTCCCCCCATACCACAGCACAGGTCACTCCCTCCATACCACAGCACAGGTCACTCCCCCCATACCACAGCACTTGGCACTCCCCCCATACCACAGCACAGGTCACTCCCTCCATACCACAGCACTTGGCACTCCCCCCATACCACAGCACAGGTCACTCCCCCCATACCACAGCACAGGTCACTCCCTCCATACCACAGCACAGGTCACTCCCTCCATACCACAGCACTTGGCACTCCCCCCATACCACAGCACAGGTCACTCCCTCCATACCACAGCACTTGGCACTCCCCCCATACCACAGCACAGGTCACTCCCCCCATACCACAGCACAGGTCACTCCCTCCATACCACAGCACTTGGCACTCCCCCCATACCACAGCACTTGGCACTCCCCCCATACCACAGCACTTGGCACTCCCCCCATACCACAGCACAGGGCACTCCCTCCATACCACAGCACTTGGCACTCCCCCCATACCACAGCACAGGTCACTCCCTCCATACCACAGCACTTGGCACTCCCCCCATACCACAGCACTTGGCACTCCCCCCATACCACAGCACAGGTCACTCCCTCCATACCACAGCACTTGGCACTCCCCCCATACCACAGCACAGGGCACTCCCTCCATACCACAGCACTTGGCACTCCCCCCATACCACAGCACAGGTCACTCCCTCCATACCACAGCACTTGGCACTCCCCCCATACCACAGCACAGGTCACTCCCTCCATACCACAGCACTTGGCACTCCCCCCATACCACAGCACAGGGCACTCCCTCCATACCACAGCACTTGGCACTCCCCCCATACCACAGCACAGGTCACTCCCTCCATACCACAGCACAGGTCACTCCCTCCATACCACAGCACAGGTCACTCCCTCCATACCACAGCACTTGGCACTCCCCCCATACCACAGCACTTGGCACTCCCCCCATGCCACAGCACAGGTCACTCCCTCCATACCACAGCACTTGGCACTCCCCCCATACCACAGCACTTGGCACTCCCCCCATACCACAGCACAGGTCACTCCCTCCATACCACAGCACTTGGCACTCCCCCCATTCCACAGCACTTGGCACTCCCCCCATACCACAGCACAGGTCACTCCCTCCATACCACAGCACTTGGCACTCCCCCCATACCACAGCACTTGGCACTCCCCCCATACCACAGCACAGGTCACTCCCTCCATACCACAGCACTTGGCACTCCCCCCATACCACAGCACAGGTCACTCCCTCCATACCACAGCACAGGTCACTCCCTCCATACCACAGCACATGTCACTCCCTCCATACCACAGCACTTGGCACTCCCCCCATACCACAGCACTTGGCACTCCCCCCATAACACAGCACAGGTCACTCCCTCCATACCACAGCACTTGGCACTCCCCCCATACCACAGCACTTGGCACTCCCCCCCATACCACAGCACAGGTCACTCCCTCCATACCACAGCACTTGGCACTCCCCCCATACCACAGCACTTGGCACTCCCCCCATACCACAGCACAGGTCACTCCCTCCATAACACAGCACTTGGCACTCCCCCCATACCACAGCACAGGGCACTCCCTCCATACCACAGCACTTGGCACTCCCCCCATACCACAGCACAGGTCACTCCCTCCATACCACAGCACTTGGCACTCCCCCCATACCACAGCACAGGTCACTCCCTCCATACCACAGCACTTGGCACTCCCCCCATACCACAGCACAGGTCACTCCCTCCATACCACAGCACAGGTCACTCCCTCCATACCACAGCACTTGGCACTCCCTCCATACCACAGCACAGGTCACTCCCTCCATACCACAGCACAGGTCACTCCCTCCATACCACAGCACTTGGCACTCCCCCCATACCACAGCACTTGGCACTCCCCCCATACCACAGCACAGGTCACTCCCTCCATACCACAGCACTTGGCACTCCCCCCATACCACAGCACTTGGCACTCCCCCCATACCACAGCACAGGTCACTCCCTCCATACCACAGCACTTGGCACTCCCCCCCATTCCACAGCACTTGGCACTCCCCCCATACCACAGCACAGGTCACTCCCTCCATACCACAGCACTTGGCACTCCCCCCATACCACAGCACTTGGCACTCCCCCCATACCACAGCACAGGTCACTCCCTCCATACCACAGCACTTGGCACTCCCCCCATACCACAGCACAGGTCACTCCCTCCATACCACAGCACAGGTCACTCCCTCCATACCACAGCACATGTCACTCCCTCCATACCACAGCACTTGGCACTCCCCCCATACCACAGCACTTGGCACTCCCCCCATAACACAGCACAGGTCACTCCCTCCATACCACAGCACTTGGCACTCCCCCCATACCACAGCACTTGGCACTCCCCCCATACCACAGCACAGGTCACTCCCTCCATACCACAGCACTTGGCACTCCCCCATACCACAGCACTTGGCACTCCCCCCATACCACAGCACAGGTCACTCCCTCCATACCACAGCACTTGGCACTCCCCCCCATACCACAGCACAGGGCACTCCCTCCATACCACAGCACTTGGCACTCCCCCCATACCACAGCACAGGTCACTCCCTCCATACCACAGCACTTGGCACTCCCCCCATACCACAGCACAGGTCACTCCCTCCATACCACAGCACTTGGCACTCCCCCCATACCACAGCACAGGTCACTCCCTCCATACCACAGCACAGGTCACTCCCTCCATACCACAGCACTTGGCACTCCCTCCATACCACAGCACAGGTCACTCCCTCCATACCACAGCACAGGTCACTCCCTCCATACCACAGCACTTGGCACTCCCCCCATACCACAGCACTTGGCACTCCCCCCATACCACAGCACAGGTCACTCCCTCCATACCACAGCACTTGGCACTCCCCCCATACCACAGCACTTGGCACTCCCTCCATACCACAGCACAGGTCACTCCCTCCATACCACAGCACTTGGCACTCCCCCCATACCACAGCACAGGTCACTCCCTCCATACCACAGCACATGTCACTCCCCCCATACCACAGCACAGGTCACTCCCCCCATACCACAGCACTTGGCACTCCCCCCATACCACAGCACAGGTCACTCCCCCCATACCACAGCACTTGGCACTCCCCCCATACCACAGCACAGGTCACTCCCCCCATACCACAGCACTTGGCACTCCCCCCATACCACAGCACAGGTCACTCCCTCCATACCACAGCACTTGGCACTCCCCCCATACCACAGCACAGGTCACTCCCTCCATACCACAGCACAGGTCACTCCCTCCATACCACAGCACATGTCACTCCCTCCATACCACAGCACTTGGCACTCCCCCCATACCACAGCACTTGGCACTCCCCCCATAACACAGCACAGGTCACTCCCTCCATACCACAGCACTTGGCACTCCCCCCATACCACAGCACTTGGCACTCCCCCCATACCACAGCACAGGTCACTCCCTCCATACCACAGCACTTGGCACTCCCCCCATACCACAGCACTTGGCACTCCCCCCATACCACAGCACAGGTCACTCCCTCCATACCACAGCACTTGGCACTCCCCCCATACCACAGCACAGGGCACTCCCTCCATACCACAGCACTTGGCACTCCCCCCATACCACAGCACAGGTCACTCCCTCCATACCACAGCACTTGGCACTCCCCCCATACCACAGCACAGGTCACTCCCTCCATACCACAGCACTTGGCACTCCCCCCATACCACAGCACAGGTCACTCCCTCCATACCACAGCACAGGTCACTCCCTCCATACCACAGCACTTGGCACTCCCTCCATACCACAGCACAGGTCACTCCCTCCATACCACAGCACAGGTCACTCCCTCCATACCACAGCACTTGGCACTCCCCCCATACCACAGCACTTGGCACTCCCCCCATACCACAGCACAGGTCACTCCCTCCATACCACAGCACTTGGCACTCCCCCCATACCACAGCACTTGGCACTCCCTCCATACCACAGCACAGGTCACTCCCTCCATACCACAGCACTTGGCACTCCCCCCATACCACAGCACAGGTCACTCCCTCCATACCACAGCACATGTCACTCCCCCCATACCACAGCACAGGTCACTCCCCCCATACCACAGCACTTGGCACTCCCCCCATACCACAGCACAGGTCACTCCCCCCATACCACAGCACTTGGCACTCCCCCCATACCACAGCACAGGTCACTCCCCCCATACCACAGCACTTGGCACTCCCCCCATACCACAGCACAGGTCACTCCCTCCATACCACAGCACTTGGCACTCGACCCTTATTTACTAGTTTAGTAAAGTCATTTCTCTATTGATTTATGCTTGACTGATTCTATGTGAGTATGAGAGAGTCTCAGACTAAGTTTGACTAATGAATGGAAGGCCTCTCATATATGGAAAGTTATGGCAGCAGGGTCTTTCTTGGCCTAATTGGCTGCCAGCGTGATCTGCCCTTTGAATTGGTTCCAGTGGCATTTATCAACAAGGGCAAAGACATCATGCAGAGCTTTGTTTATAAAGGGGACACTTCTAAATCAAATTTCCAGAGACATGAGGACTGTCTGCCTTCCCCACCATGTGCAGCAGAGACAAGGTGGTGACTTAAGAACCTATTCACAATTAATGTGTTTGTTTATTTCCTGCCTGGCTAGAATGGAAATGTTGATCTGAACAGAGATGTTATTTAAGGGCCCACCTGGGTTGCCATGGACAAAATAACTCTGATGTGATAAATCTGAGACAACTATGAAACAGTCCTCTTCATGTTGGTCTGGTCTATGTCCGAGGTTCTGCTGCCCTTGATCCAAGTCCCCTGGCCCAAATCACACTTCACTTCAGCAGCTGAACCAAAACCAGATGAATGAGGAGGGCATGGAGCTGGGCAATTAAATCTCAAGCACCTTAACATTGTGATTTATGCTAATGAGAGGCAGCTGGCCTGATCACATTTCAAATTTCAGTCGTTATGTTTGGTAAACGAGCTTCTCGGAGAGTTGGGCCGACAGAGCTGGATGGGACCGGCGGGAGACCCTGTTAACCTTCAGCCCGTTACATTCCAGCTTGCAGATGAGTTCAATCTCTGCAGGGAAGGGCCGGCAGGCGGCCCTCATGGGGCTCTCCATGCAGACCGCTCAGGAGGGAGAGTGAGAGAAGAGTCTATGAGGGAAGCCTGGCTTGTTGAAACACAGGCTCCATGTGTTGAAACATTGGCTTCCTCTGATTTCAGAGTAAGGGCCCCGTCCACTATAGACACAGTTTATTACACGGGCCAGAAGACACACAAACAGGATCGCTGAGCCCCTGCCGTGTAACCCAGAACATCAGAAACAAGACAAAGACTATGAGCGCTACCCACACAACACATAGACCCCCTCAAGTCAGGCAGAAACCTTACTGATCAGCCTCAACCAACACTGGACCCTTGATGGTCAGTAGGGTCATTGAGCCATACGTACGTATACCTAACAAACACAGACTCATAACACATGGAGAAATAAAGTTTGGTGGGATGAATTGAGTCCTTTTGTGCTGCAGAAAGGCCCTGACTTTAGGCCTTACCTCATTTGGTGCAGCTGGCCCCTGGATCCCTATAACTGCCAGGAGTCATCCATATCACACACTTTGCTGTGGGAGTAGCATGTAGATTATGTACTGGCAGTGCCTTTGCCAAGAAGATGTTAAGATCAAGCACGTGTCCAGTGATGAAGGTTTGGGAGGGTGAAAGGGGTGATTTTCATTAAGAGGTTGTGGATTTGAGGGAGCTCCACTCTGAAGTTCTTCATCTGATCACGTCATCTCTGTGTGGCTAGTGCATGAAGTCTTTGTTAACCTTAAACAACTCATACCCGCAAATGAATGAAACAATCATTCAGCTGTGAAATAATGCAGTGTGGATGTAATGCCAGTACTGGATGACATACTTGAAACTCATTGCCAAGGGTGCTGAGTTCTGTGTAACTTTGAAATGTTACTAGACTCCCACTCTCATCTTAACATTGAGAAATGTTTCCACTTCTTCTCCAGCAATCCAGGAACTGAACAATGACACACGCACACACACACACACAAAGTCTATATCGGTGTAGTGTAGTGCTCTCTCAAGCCAGTACTCGCAATTCCACACAAAACATTTAAAAAGCCAAGTATGAGTATCATGAAAGGAGAAATGGCTGTCTTAAAGGCAGGTTACCGTTTTTTGTCTTATATCTTGTTCTGGAGGCAGCTCTGCAGAGTGGTCACAAGTTGGCACAGCCACAAAGTCATACAATTTTGACTTTGCTGCTGGCCCATCTCGTGGAAATTGCGCTGTTCTGCCTCCAGGACAAGACTCATCCCAATAAATGTCAACCTTCACCCATGTGACCTAGTTCCATTGCCCAAATCTGACAGCACCTCATTCGTGCAGTACAAGCTGGGGAGGACACCTCAGTCTAAGCACATACATTACAGTTATCTTCCACCACTTCCCTTTGGTCAGGGGATGCCTCTTTTATGTAAAGTTTTAGGAGAGGAGAGCAGGGCTGATCATTAATAGAATGGATATTCTATTTAAGCTGTTCCAAAATGTTATTCCATCAAAACGAGTCCCATTTCTCTTCAACTTGTATTCCCTCCCCTTTTCCCCGGGTCTTGACTGCTGCACAGCCTGAACAAAATCTGTATTATGTCTGCAGTTGGGCAGCTAAAAGGGAGCAGAGGATCTTGGTACAAATGGCAGAAGGTAGCTAAGAGATTGACATTCTACATGGTCTCCTCCATCAAGGGTAGTCACTGAGGCTGGTTCAAATTGAACACTTAAAATTCCGGAGCCGTGACTTCCAATGTACTGTTGATACTTGATTACAATGAGGACCCTGTATTCTGAGTGTAATAATACTCTTTGGGTTTCTAATGGGAACACTTGAACTCTGACACCAAGGCAGCACTCTAATGGTGAAGGCTCATTCAGTCATTGTGCCTCTGACCAAACTAACACAAATGTGTCACTACTGGGACAGTTCCACTGACAGGCAAATCCTCCGGTGTTTGTTCCCGGATAGAATTGATTAGAAGGTGTCAAATCCATAGAATATGATGACTCAATGGCCCCACAATGCTGACCGCCTCAATGGCCTCTCATTTCACAGCACAGAGTGATCATTCAAGGGAGGGATCAGTGAGGCCCAAAGCAAAGGCACAAAGACCAGCCTGGCCTCAGAGCCATACAAAGCACACTTTACATATTTCTGAGCACCTCCAAGACGTATGACACCCACTAATGGTCTAGTTACTTTAGACAGAAACAAAAGTAGGGAGTTGGTCGGGGAGGATGGATGGGTGTAATCCGCGACAAGCTAGCAATCTGAAGGTTGTGTGTTCGAGTCACATTAGGGACAGCTGTAGCATTTTAGCTAACCCTTCTCCTAAACCCTTATTCTAAACTTAAAAAATTTCACCTAACCACCATTTATTTCCCCCCCATACTTCTTCTTTGTTGTTACAACACAACAAGGTGCTTAATGGTTTTCTGAGGTCCTTAATGATCTTCTTGACCTTGATTTGACACCGGGTGCTGTAGATGTTCTGGAGGGCAGGCAGAGTGCTGCCGGTGATGCGTTTGGCTGCATGCACCACCCTCTGGAGAGCCATGCGGTTGAGGGTGGAGCAGTTGCCTTACCAGGCGGTGCAGCAGCCCGACAGAATGCTCTCAATGGTTCACCTGTAGAGGCTCATGAGGGTCTTAGGGGCCATGCCAAAATGTATGAAATGTAACTTACGCCATCCAATTTGTAAGCTATTGTACAACCAGGTAAGATATTTTACGACCGCTATTCCATTCATAGTGTAACCTAACGTAACATATCATACTGAATGGAGTGTTACATATTTACATACATTATAATACGAAATGCCCTGAGACCATGTTGCAGAGACCGACATACTCTCACACACATGCACACACGCATGCACACAAAGTAAACATGCATAGGTTATGTAATACATGTATATCAATTTGTATTTATATAAAAAATATAAACAGTTATTTATGTGTATTTGGATTTATAACATGACTCTTGGTTGCAGCCATATACTACTAAATAGTGCACTGTTTGTATTGTAATTTATGTTCTGAGTAACTGTCTACTGCCAGCTATAATTTTGTTCTCTGTTTGAAAATTGATAGGAGTGACTTGGTTGTCATGCTGGAGTTTTTTGAGGACTCTGTGGAAAAGCTTCAGAGAGATCAAGAGACTCCCTTCTAGAACAACACACTCCTACAGAGCAGCAAAGACAGTAGCAGAGAAACCCCTCACGAACTGACCCTCTGAACTCATATCAAAGCTCAACAGACAGAACACTCAATCCACCAAACTCATTGAGCGCATGTACAGTAGGCTATGTTATAGACCTAGGTGATAGTAGTGGTCGATTAGCCGGGGATTATTTACTGCATAGACCATATAACATGTTCTATATCTATGATGTTAGGAGCAACCTTAGGAGCCTCCCAGACAATAGAGGCCAGAGCCAGGCCAACCACCCTGACGCACAGGGCAACACACCAGAGGATCGGAATGAGCACCGTTGAATCACCCCAGAGTCATAAGACAACTGCAGCTTCCGCTCGAATTAGATTTCCCATGGGCAAGAGGAGAAGCGCTAATCAGCTCCAGTATATCTCCACTACACAGCCCATGTCAGCCCTGCTCATGCTGGACAGTACACAACCCTGGTCAGCCCTGCTCTCCTCTCCTAACACACTGGACAGTACACAGCCCTGGTCAGCCCTGCTCTAATCTCCTAACACACTGGACAGTACACAGCCCATGTCAGCCCTGCACACGCTGTACAGTACACAGCTCTGGTCAGCCCTGCACACGCTGTACAGTACACAGCTCTGGTCAGCCCTGCTCTCCTCTCCTAACACACTGGACAGTACACAGCCCTGGTCAGCCCTGCTCTCCTCTCCTAACACACTGGACAGTACACAGCGCTGGTCAGCCCTGCTCTCCTAACACACTGGACAGTACACAGCTCTGGTCAGCCCTGCTCTCCTCTCCTAACACACTGGACAGTACACAGCGCTGGTCAGCCCTGCTCTCCTCTCCTAACACACTGGACAGTACACAGCCCTGGTCAGCCCTGCTGTCCTAACACACTGGACAGTACACAGCCCTGGTCAGCCCTGCTCTCCTCTCCTAACACCCTGGACAGTACACAGCCCTGGTAAGCCCTGCTCTCCTCTCCTAACACACTGGACAGTACACAGCCCTGGTCAGCCCTGCTCTCCTCTCCTAACACACTGGACAGTACACAGCCCTGCTCTCCTCTCCTAACACACTGGACAGTACACAGCTCTGGTCAGCCCTGCTCTCCTCTCCTAACACACTGGACAGTACACAGCGCTGGTCAGCCCTGCTCTCCTCTCCTAACACACTGGACAGTACACAGCCCTGGTCAGCCCTGCTCTCCTAACACACTGGACAGTACACAGCCCTGGTCAGCCCTGCTCTCCTCTCCTAACACCCTGGACAGTACACAGCCCTGGTCAGCCCTGCTCTCCTCTCCTAACACACTGGACAGTACACAGCCCTGGTCAGCCCTGCACTCCTCTCCTAACACACTGGACAGTACACAAGCCATGTCAGCCCTGCTCTCCTCTCCTAACACACTGGACAGTACACAGCCCTGCTCTCCTCTCCTAACACACTGGACAGTACACAGCCCTGGTCAGCCCTGCTCTCCTCTCCTAACACACTGGACAGTACACAGCCCTGCTCTCCTCTCCTAACACACTGGACAGTACACAGCTCTGGTCAGCCCTGCTCTCCTCTCCTAACACACTGGACAGTACACAGCCCTGGTCAGCCCTGCTCTCGTCTCCTAACACAATGGACAGTACACAGCTCTGGTCAGCCCTGCTCTGCTCTCCTCTCGCACTGGACAGTACACAGCCCTGATCAGCCCTGCTCTCCTCTCCTCATGCACTGGACAGCACACAGCCCTGGTCAGCCCTGCTCTCCTCTCCTAACACACTGGACAGTACACAGCCCATGTCAGCCCTGCACACGCTGTACAGTACACAGCTCTGGTCAGCCCTGCACACGCTGTACAGTACACAGCTCTGGTCAGCCCTGCTCTCCTCTCCTAACACACTGGACAGTACACAGCGCTGGTCAGCCCTGCTCTCCTAACACACTGGACAGTACACAGCTCTGGTCAGCCCTGCTCTCCTCTCCTAACACACTGGACAGTACACAGCGCTGGTCAGCCCTGCTCTCCTCTCCTAACACACTGGACAGTACACAGCCCTGGTCAGCCCTGCTCTCCTAACACACTGGACAGTACACAGCCCTGGTCAGCCCTGCTCTCCTCTCCTAACACCCTGGACAGTACACAGCCCTGGTCAGCCCTGCTCTCCTCTCCTAACACACTGGACAGTACACAGCCCTGGTCAGCCCTGCACTCCTCTCCTAACACACTGGACAGTACACAAGCCATGTCAGCCCTGCTCTCCTCTCCTAACACACTGGACAGTACACAGCCCTGCTCTCCTCTCCTAACACACTGGACAGTACACAGCTCTGGTCAGCCCTGCTCTCCTCTCCTAACACACTGGACAGTACACAGCCCTGGTCAGCCCTGCTCTCGTCTCCTAACACAATGGACAGTACACAGCTCTGGTCAGCCCTGCTCTGCTCTCCTCTCGCACTGGACAGTACACAGCCCTGGTCAGCCCTGCTCTCCTCTCCTCACGCACTGGACAGTACACAGCCCTGCTCTCCTCTCCTAACACACTGGACAGTACACAGCTCTGGTCAGCCCTGCTCTCCTCTCCTAACACACTGGACAGTACACAGCTCTGGTCAGCCCTGCTCTCCTCTCCTAACACACTGGACAGTACACAGCCCTGGTCAGCCCTGCTCTCGTCTCCTAACACAATGGACAGTACACAGCTCTGGTCAGCCCTGCTCTGCTCTCCTCTCGCACTGGACAGTACACAGCCCTGGTCAGCCCTGCTCTCCTCTCCTCACGCACTGGACAGTACACAGCCCTGCTCTCCTCTCCTAACACACTGGACAGTACAC
The DNA here is from genome assembly GCF_002021735.2 of Oncorhynchus kisutch. Classification (NCBI taxonomy): domain Eukaryota; kingdom Metazoa; phylum Chordata; class Actinopteri; order Salmoniformes; family Salmonidae; genus Oncorhynchus; species Oncorhynchus kisutch. The sequence goes on from NC_034180.2 coordinate 33,675,123, forward strand.
AGCCCTGGTCAGCCCTGCTCTCCTCTCCTAACACACTGGACAGTACACAGCGCTGGTCAGCCCTGCTCTCCTCTCCTAACACACTGGACAGTACACAGCCTTGGTCAGCCCTGCTCTCCTAACACACTGGACAGTACACAGCCCTGGTCAGCCCTGCTCTCCTCTCCTAACACCCTGGACAGTACACAGCCCTGGTCAGCCCTGCTCTCCTCTCCTAACACACTGGACAGTACACAGCCTTGGTCAGCCCTGCTCTCCTCTCCTAACACACTGGACAGTACACAACCCATGTCAGCCCTACTCTCGTCTCCTAACACACTGGACAGTACACAGCCCTGGTCAGCCCTGCTCTCCTCTCCTAACACACTGGACAGTACACAGCTCTGGTCAGCCCTGCTCTCCTCTCCTAACACCCTGGACAGTACACAGCCCTGGTCAGCCCTGCTCTCCTCTCCTAACACACTGGACAGTACACAGCCTTGGTCAGCCCTGCTCTCCTCTCCTAACACACTGGACAGTACACAACCCATGTCAGCCCTACTCTCGTCTCCTAACACACTGGACAGTACACAGCCCTGGTCAGCCCTGCTCTCCTCTCCTAACACACTGGACAGTACACAGCTCTGGTCAGCCCTGCTCTCCTCTCCTAATACACTGGACAGTACACAGCCCTGGTCAGCCCTGCTCTCCTCTCCTAACACACTGGACAGTACACAGCCCTGGTCAGCCCTGCTCTCCTCTCCTAACACCCTGGACAGTACACAGCCCTGGTCAGCCCTGCTCTCCTCTCCTAACACACTGGACAGTACACAGCCTTGGTCAGCCCTGCTCTCCTCTCCTAACACACTGGACAGTACACAACCCATGTCAGCCCTACTCTCGTCTCCTAACACACTGGACAGTACACAGCCCTGGTCAGCCCTGCTCTCCTCTCCTAACACACTGGACAGTACACAGCTCTGGTCAGCCCTGCTCTCCTCTCCTAATACACTGGACAGTACACAGCCCTGGTCAGCCCTGCTCTCCTCTCCTAACACACTGGACAGTACACAGCTCTGGTCAGCCCTGCTCTCCTCTCCTAACACAATGGACAGTACACAGCTCTGATCAGCCCTGCTCTCCTCTCCTCATGCACTGGACAGTACACAGCCCTGGTCAGCCCTGCTCTCCTCTCCTCACGCACTGGACAGTACACAGCCCTGCTCTCCTCTCCTAACACACTGGACAGTACACAGCCCTGGTCAGCCCTGCTCTCCTCTCCTAACACACTGGACAGTACAAATCCCTGGTCAGCCCTGCTCTCCTCTCCTAACAAACTGGACAGTACACAGCTCTGGTCAGCCCTGCTCTCCTCTCCTAACACACTGGACAGTACACAGCTCTGGTCAGCCCTGCTCTCCTCTCCTAACACACTGGACAGTACACAGCCCTGGTCAGCCCTGCTCTCGTCTCCTAACACACTGGAGAGTACACAGCTCTGGTCAGCCCTGCTCTCCTCTCCTAACACACTGGACAGTACACAGCTCTGGTCAGCCCTGCTCTCCTCTCCTAACACACTGGAAAGTACACAGCTCTGGTCAGCCCTGCTCTCCTCTCCTAACACACTGGAAAGTACACAGCTCTGGTCAGCCCTGCTCTCCTCACGCACTGGACAGTACACAGCTCTGGTCAGCCCTGCTCTCCTCACGCACTGGACAGTACACAGCCCTGCTCTCGTCTCCTAACACACTGGACAGTACACAGCTCTGGTCAGCCCTGCTCTCCTCTCCTCACGCCCTGGACAGTACACAGCCCTGCTCTCGTCTCCTAACACACTGGACAGTACACAGCTCTGGTCAGCCCTGCTCTCCTCTCCTAACACACTGGACAGTACACAGCTCTGGTCAGCCCTGCTCTCCTCTCCTAACACACTAGACATAATTGGGTTGGAAATTATCATGACTCTGAAGGGGAGAAGCTGAGCAGAGCAGGAGCGAGCCTGGTGGGTCCAATGCTCCTCTGTCAGCTGTTACTCAGAGAGGAAAGACAGCTAGCGTTGCTTCTCCCAAACACACAGCGAAGTTATGATGATTGTCTTGCATGTAGTAACTTCTGTTCATTAATTCCCAAGAAATTAGGTCAAAGAAATACAAACATAGCCTACTTCACTTACGTGGGATAGAAAAGAAATGGACAGACCATGCATGCTGACCCAACTACTTTTGTGATTTTTGGAAGATGTGTGCAACAGTAATGGTGTTGGCATGGTGGAGACAGGAGATGAAAGACATACTGTATAAGTGTATCATTGTGGTTTGAATGGGATGATGCGGCCAACTCTCTGTTGGTTGTTTAAGATCTTATGGGAGAAAATAAATGTTGTTTCCAGACAGTCAAGGACAAGGAAACTGATGATGCAGCATGGATGAAAGGGGAAGATGAATGGGATTTGTTATATAACTTCTCTAGTTTTCCAAGAACTCAAATTGAGCTTGAACTATGTGTGCATTACCCATATCCCCCACATTGTGTGACACAAAGATCATATTGTTAGGTCAATGTTCAATAATGAGTGCTTGCTGTTCTACTACTACTCAATAGTTAGCCGTTTATTATTAAGTGCTATATTATACATGCATGACAAATTGACTTAATCTAGCATAGCCTACTCAATCTAAATTTGCCTTGATTAGAATGATCATTACAAAAGACTCGCAGAATAAACAATTGTCTAATTCCCCGAAAATCTGAACGCTGTAGCCTTCTGTGGTATCCAAATTGCGTGCTACACGTGCGTTTTATTCAATGGCAGAATAGAGGAGCATATTCTATTAACACACAAGGAAATATTATATCATACTGTAACTTGGTAGCAATTGTGTGGCCGCTGTGCGCTTGGGCCGAGGGGGGCTGAGCGTAGGCATCAATAAGACCACGAAGGGGGAGTTTCTTCTTGTAAAATGCACGCAAAGCCTCCCAAAAATTCCCGGTGATTTCAGATCCAAGAAGGTGGTCATATCCATTGGAGCACCATTCAAAGTCGAGAACTTTCACTTCGAGTAGTACTGTGGCTCCAACCCTGGAATCTCATTTGCTGCCCGCGCGCGAAAAAAACCCATGAACTATTACAGATGGATTAAAATGTATCTGACATAATTTTCATAATCGATTGTTTTTGTAAGTACAGGGAAGCTTTACATTTTCGATTTTATGAGCATATGTTAAACCTGCGAATTGATATACGTATATTTAAGATATTGATATCCATTCTGCGCAATGCTTACCTGGACATTATGAAGAGCATTTTGCATGCTTGGGAAAGAATAGGACTACATTGCTGCTAAATAATTCTGTTCGCCTCAATTTAACCACTTGATATCGCGCGTGGCTATCGAAAAAACGGAATCTTGATAAGTCACCAAGGTACACGCAGCAGCAATTTATTTTTTGACAAAAATATGAACCGGTTGTGGATTGCAGTTTTAGTGGTTTTAACCATTGCAGTTGTACGAATGTGTGACTGTCGGAAGGACTCAACAGGTGGTGGACAGGAGATGTGGGGTCAGCTCCGGGCGCGAGCTAGGGGGCAAGGTCACTCCGCAGGGGGAGCGAACGACGCTGACCCCGCCAGACCATCCAGAGAAAGCTCGCACAGGTCCTCTCACAATGTATCGCACTCCGGTCGCGGGGCTCCTGTGAGCTCATTATATCAACGAGATAACAGGCACGCGACGGTAATTAAACCAGTTCCAGCTCCCATTACAGAAGCTTCCCACCGGGCGGACGATTCCACCGTTGCACAAGATGCTGCGCGTAGAGCCGCAAGACAGCTCGGCACCCACCAGTCATCACAGTACAGACCCCGAATAATTTACAGACAGAGCAACAAACCCAGCTCCACGCACACCAGGCGCCTTGCAGGGTAAGATTTTGCTTGTTATCGGTTGTAAAAAAAATGCCTGCAGGAGTGCGTTTGAGTTTGTCTACAGATGTAGGATCTTAATTTGAGCCAGTATGCTACAGCAGGAAAATAATCCTTTAGGGGTTAACACATTTTTCTTAAGGGAAAATCAAGACTGACATTTCAAAGTGGAAATTACAAACTTCTCAAGCCTTTGTAAACCTCAAATACACAACAAGTCAAATACACTACAAGTCTCCTGCAATGGTGTGATGACATTTAGATCCTACACATGTACCAATCATTTAAATAATTTTTAAAATACATAATACCTGCTGTCTCTTCCCGGGGTTGTAAAGTGAGTATAGGGTTCAGTGAGTGTAGGCCTAGGGTAGTTATGAACACCTGTATCAAGGCTACATCATTGTCATTGGTGTTCAGAGACAGTGATTGATGTTGGTGGCTTGTGGGGAATGTCATGAATAAGCACAAGTCCATTAGAGTGAAACTTTTGCTTAGTTGGTAGGCATAAACTTGCTGTTACTCTGCTATACAACAATGATTGTATTATACCATCGAGCAGGGTTCCCCAAGAGCTGAATCTAGTTGGTGATCTGTAGTGATCTGTAGCCTATGCAGTTGTGTGCTTGCTAACTGCAAACTGGGTGCTTATATCACACATATAGGCTAGGAAACATTGGCTATATTGCCAGTGGCATGTATTCATGGATGCCAAGGGAAGCCAGGCTTCCCCTTTGTCTCTGTATGTGTAGGCCGTCTATCTGATGCTGTCTGGTCTAAAAGAGTATGACATTTTTGCGCCTCTAGCATTGAGTGCAAGGGAAGCCAACGAGCATTTGGCCTCCCTTGATCATTTTTTTGTATAAAATAATAGCCAATCAATGTTGAGCTAAACTGAGTGAGCTCAACTCTGAATGGCCCTGGAGCACCAAAACAAAAGTGTCAAGGGAAGCCAGTTTGTATTTGGCTTCACTCCAATCACATCGCACTGAGAGCATACGTTTTAACAGAAACTCTTTGTGCATCTCGTTGTGTTTGTTGGCCTCCGGTGGCTAGCTAGCTAGCTAAAATGGGCCTTTTCCTAAATTAGCCATGGATGGAGATAGGGATTTGGACCCGGCCTTAGGCCTATATATCACGGTCGCAAGGCATATGAACTAACAGGTTATAGAGCAAGTAATGCAATTATCATGACACATAGGTTGTAATATGGCGTTTATTTCTGGCTTGGCTTCCTCAGTGATTTTACCCATCTCTACTGTATATTGCTCTAGTCTAATCTAATTAATGAAATAACTCTATATACTGAAGAAAAATATAAACGCAACAACGATTCAAAGAATCTACTTACAGTTCATATAAGGAAATTAGTCAATTGAAATAAATGAAGTAGGTCCTAATCTATGGATTTCACATGACTGGGAATACAGATATGCATCTGTTGGTCACAGATACCTTTAAAAAAAAAGGTAGGGGCGTGGATCAGAAAACCATTCAGTGTCTGGTGTGACCACCATTTGCCTCATGCAGCGCAATCACATCTCCTTCACATAGAGTTGATCAGGCTGTTGATTGTGTCCTGTGGAATGTTGTCCCACTCCTCTTCAATGGCTGTGATAAGTTGCTTGATATTGGCGGAAAGTGGAACACACTGTTGTACACGTCAATCCAGAGCATCCCAAACATGCTCAGTGTGTGACTTGTCTGGTGAGCACAGTATGCAGGCCATGGAAGAATTGGGACATTTTCAGTTTCCAGGAATTGTGCACAGATCCTTGCGACCTGGGGTCGTGCATGATCATTCTGAAACATGAGGTGATGGCGGCGGATGAATGGCACGACAATAGGCCTCAGGATCCCGTCATGGTATCTGTGCATTCAAACTGCCATCGAAAAAATGCAATTGTGTTCATTGTAGCTAATGCCTGCCCATACCATAACCCCACCGCCACTCTGTTCACAACATTGGCATCAGCAAACCGCTCACCCACACAATGCCATACACATGGTCTGCGGTTGTAAGGCCGGTTGGACGTACTGCCAAATTCTCTAAAACAATGTTGGAGGTGGCTTATGGTAGAGACATTAACATTCAATTCTCTGGCAACAGCTCTGGTGGACATTCCTGCAGTCAGAATGCCAATTGCACACTCCCTCAAAACTTGAGAGATCTGTGGTATTGTGTTGTGTGACAAAACCGCAGTGTATTTTTATCACCCCCAGCCCAGGGTGCATCTGTGTAATGATCATGCTGTTTAATCAGCTTCTTGATATGCCACATCTGTCAGGTGGATTAATTATCTTGGCAAAGGAAAAATGTCCACTAACAGGGATGTAATCAAATTTGTGCACAACATTTGAGAGAAATAAACTTTTTGTGCATGTTGAACATTTCTGGGATATTTGATTTCAGCTCATGAAACATGGAACCAACACTTTACATGTTGTGTTTATATTTTTGTTCAGTGTCATTTCTCTTTTTTCTCTCTCTGTGTTTTCATAATTTTCAGTCGATTCGCAAGTCGCTGAATCTCACCTGAGAACTCATCCGAGCTAGGGAAACAGCTCCCCTTTGTCTCAGTATGTGTAGCCAATGTATCTGATGCTGTCTGGACCAAAAGAGTATAACATATTGTCGCCATAGCATTTGATTGATTGATACCAGCAAGCATTTAGCCTCCCTTGTTTTTTTCTAAAAGTATTAGCCAATCAGCGTTAAGCTGAGCTCAACTGTGGGTTGCCCTGGTGCATCAAAACTTCCCCCAAGGGAGGCCAGTTTGGATTTGGCTTCACACCAATCAAATCACTTCCTAAGCAAAATGTCATTTTCAGAAAAACGTGTCTGTTTCTGTGCTGCTTATGTTTATGTCCTGCAGTAGCTAGCTTGTGTTGATGTCCTGCAGTAGCTAGCTTGTGTTTATGTCCTGCAGTAGCTAGCTTGCTAAATCGGCCCTTTCTTAAGCCATGGATGGAGATGGGGATTTGGACTTTTGACTTAATTCTCTGTACAGGCCAATGATTATGACGGCGATTCTGATCTAACCATAAATGAATATGTTGTGCCATTGGCCAAACAGAACCACCATCGGTTGTGTCCATTAAAACCTATTTATTTTTGCTAAATGAACCCTCGTGCAGCCAACCCTGTTTGTTCCACAAGACAAAGCATGGCACACATAGGAAAGAGGTGTTTACATTATAATCAGAATGGACTTTAAAAGTTCACCTTGGGTTACAGACATTACCTGCATGTTAAATGGAATATTCTTGTTTGAGTGTGTCTTTACAGGGCCGCTCACCGAGCCCTATAGGAATCAGGTTAAATACAGTATATGGCCAATTTCGGAGGGACACTTTATTAGCAATATGAGGAACCATTCTAATTGCGGGATGAAAGCACATACACTGCTGTATAGGCATGGTGAGGAATGCCTAGCGGACTCCATGTCTTACATTGAGTGCCCTGATTTCAACCCCCGTTCTGCTTTTGATATCTTGCTCAGGTAGGCTTTGTTGCTTGGTTCCAGAAAAGCAAACGCAACACATACATTGGTCTATGGTTCCCATGGCCTTTCACAGGGAGATTTAGAGACATTCAAGCACCAGTGTGTTCAGCACCAATGTCTTTATTACTGTAACTGAAAGCAGAGCATGAAGCACTTATGTCCACACAACACTATGGGCTTGATTCCATCATACTCGGTACTGTAACCAAAAACATCTTATTTATTGTGCTTTAAGAATGCACGTTTGAATTCATGTACTCAACAAGCCAATGTTACAAAATGTGAATAAAAAATCAATTCCAATCCATGTGGCTGTCAACATGCTTTTTCACTGTACAAACAGCAGGGGCGCAACTTTCACTGGGGACGGGGGCATGTCCCTCCCACATTCTGAAATTGCAATTGTGTCCCCCCCGGTTTTATCATTTGTATGTGATACAAAACGATGCTTTAGGACCATGCGAACGCCTCCGAGTGATTGGGTAGGCTGTTTGGAGTGTTTATCACACTGGATACATTTAAAAAAATAATATTACGTCCCCCACTTCTAAAACCAAAGTTGCTCCCCTGACAGAAAGAGTGTTATTATTTGTTTATCTAGAAACCTAGTTACTAGTTTGATTGAATAGGGCACTGTGAGTTTAAGGGGGTGTAACAGTTAAGGTGCCATAAATCTTCAGAGGCATTACCCCGTGGTAATTCACATTTTTTTCACCTCTTTCTGATTCATTAGCTTGAAATGAATCCTCTGCTGGTCGTTAGAGAGCGTGTGTCTGCATGACACATTTCCTCTTGGAATTCCCACTCTCTCCTTACTCACCATCTGGTTTCTGGTGAGCCCTCGGGGAGAGGCAGTTTCATACGGTGTACCTGTCATGTCCTCTCCAGCAATGTCTGTCAGGAAGACCGCTGACTGCTCCAACTCAGAAAACTGCTCAACCTGGCTGCATGAAATGGGTCATGACGAGTGCAAATATGACATCATTGATATTTATATAGCTTTTATGAATGGTTTCGCTATGAAGAGCTTGGAATACATTTACCATGCTAGTGTACTCTCCATGAGGCTTTCAGGAATGATCCATCCATATCAGGGCTCTACAGTGCGACCATTTTATTCACATATGTGCCTAAATATTTCGCTGTGCACCCTGGAATTTTAATTTAGGCGCACCGGTGCACCTATAAAAATGAAGGATTCTAGCTTTAATACCTCAAATATTTTTTATTGTGCTCCTAAATTTCTTTGATTGCGCCTACATTTTTCAACTTAGGCACACATGTGCACACATAAGCATCAACATCCCCACAGACCTGGTCTGTTTTGTGTGGTTCATATTCATCATTTATCTTTATAAAAATGTAGGACTATTTTATGGGAGGTATTGTTTTCTAAGTATTGTGTAGTTCTTGAAAAGGTAAAGGTAATTAATTACTTTCCTAGCAACTACTTTGCTAAAATCTGATTGGTCAGATGTGTATTAATTGTCAAAAGAGAACAGTTGACTTGATGCATGTTTGTGAATGTGGTCAGTTCATCATTAAATGTGCATCAGAGTAATTGGTCTCCTTCCAGTGTTTGTCTACACAGAGAGTCATCCATCCATCCTTCCACAATCTAAAGGAACTCTCAAACTAGAAAAACAACAGCTGTCTGACCAGGTGATGTTAACAGAAGGCAGACAGTCCTACTGTATCCCTGTGTTTACACTAACAGTTTACTAGTCATCTCCTGACTCAGCCTAGATATCGTACTGCATCTGCATAAGTCATACAATCGCTCAACAAACTGCCATTAATATCTTGTGGCAAGATGATGGGAGGTCGATTTATACAAGCACTATTGTTTTAGGTTTGAATTTGCCCTGGAGTTGCTCTTGTGGTGTGGTGGCTTTTCATGTATTTCCCTGTAAAAATTGTCCAGTGCTGTTCTTCCTGATTAAAGTATGTAAAGAATCCAGTTATTACAGTTTGCCTGGAGATTTATGTAATGTGCAGCCTGGCTGCTTTTCCTGTTTCTCCTCTTCCCTCCTAGGCTCAGATAGCCATGTATTTGTTTTCACTCTAGACTCCATGCAACACAGAGAGAGGGGTGTGTGGCTCTACACTCACAGATAGAGTTTCATGCTTTGCCTGAAAATGTTATTGCTTCAAATGTAATTATGTTCGAATCTCTAAGGTGCTCCTTCAATAGGCCAACCACATTAAGAGATGTGGAACTATAGTGGGGTCAGAATTAAATCTCAGATAGGAATGTTAAGGTTTGAGACCATGAACACTCTAACCATTATTCCCCTTATGAATTATGAATTGTGGGGTACTGTACTTCCTGCATGCCAGTCCATTTTAAACATTACGTACAGTATATATTACATATCCCATTTCTGTCTCTCTCTCTGCAGGCCTAATGTATGTGGAGGTCACCAGTGCTGCTCTGGATGGGCTGTGGCTTCTGGGACCAACCGCTGTATAAAGCGTAAGTATTCATATCTGCCCTTAGGTAAACAATCATTCATGACTGTCTCTTGACCATCTCTCTCAATCATGTCTCAAGTTGTTAACTGCTCATTCTCAGGCTTGGCCCTGGCTATGAAATACACCAAATCCAATGCCTACGAACTGTGTAAGAATATAGTGTCAGATGGTATTACGAGTGTGTCAATATTCCCTCCATGGTCATGTTATTCATGTGGATTTGCATGTAGAGTTTTAACATGTAAATTACCAGTGCTTAGCATTTGGCTCACTCTGTTGGACGCAAGGGCTTCATTTAGGGTGTAACTGCACTATTTTTACCACAGAAATATTGGATCTTAACTGCCGCATAAAAGTCAATGGCAGATACTGGGGGGGGGGGAGTGAATAATTGCCCACTTTTTAAAACACAATTTCGGCAGAATTTTAACAGCTTACAAGTGTTTTCCAAGCTTTTCATTGTAACATTCTTGACATCTGCCTTTTTACTGTTCTGTGGTTGTTAAGTGCTCTGTATGCTTCCTAGTAGGGGCGGCAGCCTTAAAGAATCTCTATTGTTGAGAGAGGATTGTGACCTACAAACCAGCTCCTGGTTGCAAATATTATTCTACAGCCTACCAAAACATTTAGAGAATGTTTTTCCTTTTTATTTGTGTCTGTCATCATGTTGCAGACTGAAATATCAGGATTTATAGGAGAAGCTGTTTAATAAAGAGTTATCTTTAAGCTTTACAAGCACAGAATGTGAAACCCTCACAACCTGCATTTCTAGGCTGAAACAGTTCCCACAATGACTAGACAGCAGTACACAAACACACACATACACTGTCCCATGCTACAGAAGCTGATGTTGTTTGCCTATCAACTCAGTCAATAAAGTCATCTCATCCGATTACAAAGCAAGCTCATTAGCCAGCCTCCTCATTATCCCTCCCTCCCACCTCTGGTTCTGCCTCTTTTTCTCAAGCCAGCCAAAGGCACACTTACAGAGGTGTCAATTACTTAGGTTGAAGCAGATTCACCTGCTAGAAAGTAACATGTCCCTTCTAAACCATTCATGTTAAACACAGTACTGTAGACCATCTAAGAAGGTCTCCATCCCACTACCATCTGGTATATGTTAGTAGTTTGGCCCTCACCCAGGTGTTGTTGGAGGGTAGGGTACTATCAGCTGTGTAGTGAACCCCACACCACGACCCCGGGTCGGGCCCTGGCCTGGTGCTAACACAAGGACCCCCCTTAATGGAGAACCTCCTCCGTGGTGGTGGAAACCCCTCACTAACTATCACATTCTCGGAGTGTGTTACTGCAGACCCTAACAGGGCAGCAGTAGTTGGGGGCGGCCGCATGAGAAAACATTTGGGGGAAAGAAAAGGATGTCAACTGGGCCATAAGTAAAAACATATCCTCACTGAGCCACGTCCAGAAAATTCTATGTGAATAATTTGAAGTGGTAAGTTTCAGCTGGGAAAGCGGATTTGGGACTGTGACTTTGGTGTCTTGTTGTGGTTTCTCAACAATACATGCTTGTTGAATCAGGTTGAAGTCACAGCAAACACTGTACATGGCAGGAGTTAGCTTGTTAGTTGTCCAGTTAGAATGCCAACAAGGATTTTTATTTTAAATTTTTATTTATTTATTTATTTTTAATTTAACCCCTTTTTCTCCCCAATTTTGTGGTATCCAATTATTTAGTAGCTATCGTACGGGCTCGGGAGAGACGAAGGTTGAAAGTCATGCGTCCTCCGATACACAACCCAACCAAGCCGCACTGCTTATCACAGCGCGCATTCAACCCGGAAGCCAGCCGCACAAATGTGTCGGAGGAAACACCGTACACCTGGCAACCTTGGTTAGCACGCACTGCGCCCGGTCCGCCACAGGAGTCACTGGTGCGCGATGAGACAAGGATTTCCCTACCGGCCAAACCCTCCCTAACCCGGACGACGCTAGGCCAATTGTGTGCCGCCCCACGGACCTCCCTGTCGCGGTCGGTTACGACAGAGCCTGGGCGCGAACCCAGAGTCTCTGGTGGCACAGCTGGTGCTGCAGTACAGCACCCTTAACCACTGCGTCACACGGGAGGCCCTAGGATTTTTAAATGTGTCCCCCCACACATACACAAATCTCTCTCACGCAAAATTTGGTAATGTACAGTTGAAGTCGGAAGTTTACATACACTTGTGTGAAGAGTGTGAAGGAATGTGAATGAATGTGTGTGGTGTCAATATGCGTGTGTGTGTGTGTCAGTGTGTGTGTGGTTAGAGTCCAGTGAGTGTACATGGAGCCTGTGCAAGAGAGTCAGTGCAACAAAGAATAATACAGTTGAAGTCGGAAGTTTACATACACTTATACCCTGACTACACCGCTCACGTCGCGTGCGCGAGCGTTGCAAAATAAATGTAGGAATCTGTATTATTCAATTATTGCACCCCCACTGCTCACAGGCGTCAACGAGCATCTGCATTGCCAAGGGCTAAAATAGAAGTCAGTCCTATTTCTGATGCAGATCACGCTGCAAGTCCTGCCTCTCCCATCTCCTCATTGGTTTATAGAAGCAGGTACCCACGTGCCATCTCCTCATTGGTTATACCCACGTGGGTGATTGAAAGACTGTTTTGCCGGTTGTCGTGGTAATACTATGAAAGTGTAGATGCCAATCACCATATAAGTTCAAAGATGAAAAAGCCTGGAAGGAGGAGAGATGACGAGAAACTATTCGGTTGACCGTTTTATGTGTGGATTAATTGTCGGAGTAGAGGACCTTGTGCATTTCAGGTTAAGTAACAACTCAATGTTTATATCTCAGGATAAATTTTCTAGCAACAGCAAACTAGCTAAATAGGACAAATTTGTTTAATGCTTTTCGACCTGTCCCCAAATTAATGTAATTGGTTCAGAGTTTGTTTTGATATTTTAGCCTACGTGTCGTGATCGCGTTTGGTGTAGAGGGACAAAATCAATTCATGCACAATAGCGCACGAGCACAGCCGGTTTGGGTTCCATGTTAGGTTGGAGTCATTAAAACTTGTTTTTCAACCACTCCACAAATTTCTTGATAACAAACTATAGTTTTGGCAAGTCGGTTAGGACATCTACTTTGTGCATGACACAAGTCATTTTTCCAACAATTGTTTACAGACAGATTATTTAACTTATAATTCACTGTATCACAATTCCAGTGGGTCAGAAGTTTACATACACTAAGTTGACTGTGCCTTTAAACAGCTTGGAAAATTCCAGAAAATGATATCATGGCTTTAGAAGCTTCTGATAGGCTAATTGACATCATTTGAGTCAATTGGAGGTGTACCTGTGGATGTATTTCAAGGCCAACTTTCAAACTCAGTGCCTCTTGATTTTCCCATGGTGTCAAGCAAAAAGAAATCAGCCAAGACCGCAGAATTTTTTTTGTAGACCTCCACGAGTCTGGTTCATCCTTGGGAGCAATTTCCAAAAGCCTGAAGGTACCACGTTTATCTGTACAAACAATAGCATGCAAGTATAAACATCATGGGACCGCACAGCTGTCATATCGCTCAGGACGGAGACGCGTTCTATCTCCTAGAGATGAACGTACTTTGGCGCGAAAAGTGCAAATCAATCCCAGAACAACAGCAAAGAACCAGGGGAAGATGCTGGAGGAAATAAGTACAAAGTCCTATATCGACTTAAACTGAAAGGCTGCTCAGCAAGGAAGAAGCCACTGCTCCAAAACCGCCATAAAAAAAGCCAGACTACGGTTTGCAACTGCACATGGGGACAAAGATCGTACTTTTCGGGGAAATGACTGATGAAACTTAAAAGGAACTGACCATCGTTATGTTTGGAGGAAAAAGGGTGAGGCTTGCAAGCCAAAGAACACCATCCCAATCGTGAAGCACGTGGTTGGCAGTATAATGTTGTGGAGGTGCTTTGCTGCAGGAGGGACTGGTGCACTTCACGAAATAGATGGCATCAGGAGGAAGGAGAAATATGTGGATATATTGAAGCAACATCTCAAGCCATTAGTCAGGAAGTTAAAGCTTGGTCGCAAATGGGTCTTCCAAATGGACAATGACCCCAAGCATACTTCCAAAGTTGTGGACAACAAAGTCAAGGTAATAGAGTGGCCATCACAAAGCACTGACCTGAATCCTATAGAAACTTTGTGGGCAGAACCGAAAAAGTGTATGCAAGCAAGGAGGCCTACAAACCTGACTCAGTTACACCAGCTCTGTCAGGAGGAATGGGCCCAAATTCACCCAACTTATTGTGGGAAGCTTGTGAAAGGCTACCCGAAACGTTTGACCCAAGTTAAAGAATTTAAAGGGAATGCTACCAAATACTAATTGAGTGTATGTAAACTTCTGACCCACTGGGAATGTGATGAAAGAAATAAAGCTGAAATAAATAATACTCTCTACTATTATTCTGACATTTCACATTCTTAAAATGAAATTGTGATCCTAACTGACCTAAGACAGGCAATTTTTCCTTTGATTAAATGTCAGGAATTGTGAAAAACGGAGTTTAAATGTATTTGGCTAAGGTGTATGTAAATTTCCGACTTCAACTGTATATACAGTGCCAGTCAAAAGTTTGGACACACCTGCTCATTCCAGGTTTTTCTTTATGGAATCATGTAGTAAGCAAAAATGTCTAATATAAAATATATTTAGATTTGTTTCACACATTTTTGGTTACTGCATGATTCCATATGTGTTATTTCATAGATTTGATGTCTTTGTAAAAATTGTAAAAATAAAGATAAACCCTATATAACCCTACATAACCTTATATAAATATATATATATATATATATATATACAGTGCCTTGCGAAAGTATTCGGCCCCCTTGAACTTTGCAACCTTTTGCCACATTTCAGGCTTCAAACATAAAGATATAAAACTGTATTTTTTTGTGAAGAATCAACAACAAGTGGGACACAATCATGAAGTGGAACGACATTTATTGGATATTTCAAACTTTTTTAACAAATCAAGAGAGACTGACATTTTTTCCCATTCCTCCTTGCAAAACAGCTCGAGCTCAGTGAGGTTGGATGGAGAGCATTTGTGAACAGCAGTTTTCAGTTCTTTCCACAGATTCTCGATTGGATTCAGGTCTGGACTTTGACTTGGCCATTCTAACACCTGGATATGTTTATTTTTGAACCATTCCATTGTAGATTTTGCTTTATGTTTTGGATCATTGTCTTGTTGGAAGACAAATCTCCGTCCCAGTCTCAGGTCTTTTGCAGACTCCATCAGGTTTTCTTCCAGAATGGTCCTGTATTTGGCTCCATCCATCTTCCCATCAATTTGAACCATCTTCCCTGTCCCTGCTGAAGAAAAGCAGGCCCAAACCATGATGCTGCCACCACCATGTTTGACAGTGGGGATGGTGTGTTCAGGGTGATGAGCTGTGTTGCTTTTACGCCAAACATAACGTTTTGCATTGTTGCCAAAAAGTTCAATTTTGGTTTCATCTGACCAGAGCACCTTCTTCCACATGTTTGGTGTGTCTCCCAGGTGGCTTGTGGCAAACTTTAAACAACACTTTTTATGGATATCTTTAAGAAATGGCTTTCTTCTTGCCACTCTTCCATAAAGGCCAGATTTGTGCAATATACGACTGATTGTTGTCCTATGGACAGAGTCTCCCACCTCAGCTGTAGATCTCTGCAGTTCATCCAGAGTGATCATGGGCCTCTTGGCTGCATCTCTGATCAGTCTTCTCCTTGTATGAGCTGAAAGTTTAAAGGGACGGCCAGGTCTTGGTAGATTTGCTGTGGTCTGATACTCCTTCCATTTCAATATTATCGCTTGCACAGTGCTCCTTGGGATGTTTAAAGCTTGGGAAATCTTTTTGTATCCAAATCCGGCTTTAAACTTCTTCACAACAGTATCTCGGACCTGCCTGGTGTGTTCCTTGTTCTTCATGATGCTCTCTGCGCTTTTAACGGACCTCTGAGACTATCACAGTGCAGGTGCATTTATACGGAGACTTGATTACACACAGGTGGATTGTATTTATCATCATTAGTCATTTAGGTCAACATTGGATCATTCAGAGATCCTCACTGAACTTCTGGAGAGAGTTTGCTGCACTGAAAGTAAAGGGGCTGAATAATTTTGCACGCCCAATTTTTCAGTTTTTGATTTGTTAAAAAAGTTAGAAATATCCAATAAATGTCGTTCCACTTCATGATTGTGTCCCACTTGTTGTTGATTCTTCACAAAAAAATACAGTTTTATATCTTTATGTTTGAAGCCTGAAATGTGGCAAAAGGTCGCAAAGTTCAAGGGGGCCGAATACTTTCGCAAGGCACTGTATATTGTCATATGCGCAACGTGACTGCAAAAGAGTGTCAGAAGAATGTCAATTCTCATCAAATAAATTAGAAATCTGACAGAAAAACGGAAAACAAATAATTTTTTGTTGTTGTAAATTAGTGGTGTTTTAATTTCTTTATAAAATGTGGAACATGATTATTTGAATGCGGGACTGTTGCGCACAATCCGGGATATGTGGTCACCCTAGTCTGGTGGGGGATCTAGATATGGATTAAAATTGTTTTAAGAGTTCTTGTCCTGTTGTGTGTTTGGTCCAACATGGGCTTTTGTCCCAGATTCTTCCGATAATATCCTGATTCTGTCTCTGTGTTGTTGTAGAAGGATGGATGGTTAACACAGTTGTTTTTTATATGTTGTGTTGCTTAGTAAGTTACATCTGTCTAAAAGAGTTTGGCGATATGTAATATATATAAGTAAAAACAAGAAATATATACAGTGCATTCGGAAAGTATTCAGACCCCTTGACTTTTTCCGCATTTTGTTGTTACAGCCTTATTCTAAAATTGTTGAAAGATAATGAGGATCTGCACACAATACCCCATAATGACAAAGCGAAAACATGTTTTTAGTAATTTTTGCACATTTATTAAGAATAAAAAACAAAAATATCTTATTTACATAAGTATTCAGACCCTTTGCTATGAGACTCGAAATTGTGCTCAGGTGCATCCTGTTTCCATTGATCATCCTTGAGATGTTTTTATAACTTGATTGGAGTCCACCTGTGGTAAATTAAATTGATTGGACATGATTTGGAAAGGCACACACCTGTCTTTATAAGGTCCCACAGTTGACAGTGCATGTCAGAGCAAAAACCAAGCCATGAGGTCGAAAGAATTGCCCTTAGAGCTCCGAGACAGGATTTTGTCGAGTCACAGATCTGGGGAAGGGTACCAAAAAACATCTGCAGCTTTGAAGGTCTGCACGAACACAGTGGCCTCCATCATTCTGAAATGTAAGAAGTTTGGAACCACCAAGACTCTTCCTAGAGCTGGGCGTCCGGCCAAACTGAGCAATCAGGGGGAGAAGGGCTTTGGTCAGGGAAGTGACCAAGAACCCAATGGTCACTCTGACAAAGCTCCAGAGTTCCTCTGTGGAGATGGGAGAACCTTCCAGAAGGACAACCATCTCTGCAGCGCTCCACCAATCAGGCCTTAGGGTGACCAGATGGAAGCCACTCCTCAGTAAAAGGCACATAGCAGTCCACTTGGAGCTAACCAAAAGGCACCTAAAAGACTTTCAGACCATGAGAAACAAGATTCTCTTGTCTGATGAAACCAAGATTCAACTCTTTAGCCGGAATGCCAAATGTCACATCTGGAGGAAACCTGGCACCATCCCTACGGTGAAGCATGGTGGGGGCAGTATCATGCTGTGGGGATGTTTTTCAGTGGCAGGGACTGGGAGACCAGTCAGGATCAAGGGAAAGATGAACGGCGCAAAGTACAGAGAGACCCTTGATGAAAACCTGCTCCAGAGCACTCAGGGGCTCAGACTGGGGCAAAGGTTAAACTTCCAAAAGGACAACGATCCTAAGCAAACAGCCAAGACAACTCAGGAGTGGCTTCGGTACAAGTCTCTGAATGTCCTTAAGTGGCCAATCAGAGCACGGACTTGAACCAGATCATCTCTGGAGAGACATTTAAATAGCTGTGCAGCGAGGCTCCCCATCAAACCTGACAGAGCTTGAGAGGATCTGCAGAGAAGAATGTGAGAAACTCCCCAAATACAGGTGTGCCAAGCTTGTAGCGTCATACCCAAGAAGACTCAATGCTGTAATCGCTGCCAAAGGTGCTTCAACAAGGTACTGAATAAAGGGTCTGAATACTTATGTAAATGTGATATTTCCCATTAATTTGCAAAAATGTCAAAAAACGTGTTTTTGCTTTGTCATCATGATGTATTGTGTGTAGATTGATGAGGGGGGAAAAAACGATTTAATCCATTTTAGAATAAGGCTGTAAAGTAACAAAATGTGGAATGTCCACCAGAGTTGTTGCCAGAGAGTTGAATGTTTATTTCTCTACCATAAGCTGCCTCCAACGTCGTTTTAGAAAATTTGGCAGTACGTCCAACAGGCCTCACAACCGTAGACCACGTGTCCTGAGCCCTGGTCCTTCGGCTTCTTCACATGTGGGATCGTCTGGGGGGGGGGGGGGATTGGCTAGGCCTGGCTGCCAATTATGGCTCCATCCCTGCCCAGTCATGTGAAATCTATATATTAGGGCCGAATGAATTGATTTCAATTGACTGATTTCCTTATATGAACTGTAACTCAGTTAAATCTTTGAAGATGTTCCATGTTGTATTTATATTTTTGTTCAGTATACATTCTAATCAGGCTTTGAAGTTCATGTTTGATGCTTTTGTCTACATGGTCAGATGTGATCGTGGTCTGATCCAGTTGATAGCTTTCATAAGACATATAGCTCTTTGGGTTTTTCTGCTTGGATTGACAAAGGCCATAAAGTGATGTGAGATGTAACTGTGGCCAATGGCCATAGAAAAATGTCCAATTTATATACAGATTTATTTACAATCATCATTTAGCCTAGCTACACCCCACAGGACCGAAATGGTGCATCTGGTTTAGGGGTCATCCTCTGTTCTCTTTACAAAAAGAAGCCTCAGTCCCAGAGAGCAAGTTTTACTGTAAAGCCCTAATACTGCTCCACACATTCTTTACATTATAAAAAATAAGTGCAGGTTCCTCCTTTTGCCAGAACCGGGTTTAGAAATGAACTTAGTCAGTGGCCAATATTCATTTACAATCACAATTCACAGTTTTAAATCAAAGCATGAATGAATACTTCACCAGCAAACCAGTAATTCATGAAATGAACCAGGAATGGTAAGCAGTGGGAATGCAGTCCATCTTGATAAACAATTATTGCCAGAAAAAGAGAGGCTGAACATCGGATTAGTGGAGTTCCTTTGCTTTGTATCGTAAACAGCCACAGTAACCTGTTTCCAAAATAGCAAACCCTCCAAATTAAATCAAATGAGGTGGAAAGAAATGGTCACCTTGTTAGATGGAAGGACATTTATCTTTCTGATTTATTGTCACAACCGTACCAGAATTGGAATCCAGTATTTATAATTGAGTAGATAGAAATAGACTCTCTCCTGTTCTACTCATGCTTCACTTAGATATCTCACTCTAATCTATGGACCTGTGGTATTGAAAGTAAGATTCACAGCAGTTATCTCACAGTGAACATGATCTGGGCTACAGTATTACACAAAGTTGATCTGAGCCAACTGAGCATTCAGCTCTCATCTATTAGTAGTGTTTATTTCTGGTTGGTTAGGAGGATTATTCCTATTCCTTTATTCCTATCAAAGTTGAAATTTAAATCCTGACCAACAGGTGTTTACATACTGAGTCTGGCACGTGTCCACCGGCCATAGAGACAGGGCTAGCCCTTGGCATCCACACCGACCGGGTCACTATGCATCAGTGTCATTGGGTTTGCAATGGCTTCTCCTCCCCACAATTTAGGACAGAATGCAGAATGCCTCTCACAGGAGAGAGAGTCCCCACCGTGCACACTGTGTCCTCCTGACAGTCTCACCCCAGCACACTGAGTTTACCCAGTGGCATGGCACAAAGACTTATCGATCCAGTAAGCTATTTCTGCAGTCATACTTACTGTACCTACTATAGTAAAGACAAAATAGTGCATGGTATGTATTGAATTATTTCATCATTCAACAAGTATAATCAGCCAAGAAAGAATGGCCCCACCATGAAAGGCATAGCATTGCCTCTTGATTTAAATCCTTAGCTGTCTTTGAGAGGGCAGATGAAAGGTGCATCATTCAAGAAAATAAATAACGTTGTTCTCAGCCTCTTAAGTAGCCGGTGATTGACAGAGTGAAATGCAGTAGAAAGGAGGTTCTTTTTGATTTTCCTTCCAGCTTTCTTTGGCCTGCTGTGCTGCTCAGGGCCCCATCCAACCCTAAAATAACTCTTCATGCAGAAAGTCTGCCTCGGTCTCTTTCATTCACCCATTCCTTGCTATTTCTCTCCCTCTTTCCAAACATAAAATTCTCACGTGGAATGTTTCTTTAATTCCATCATATCCTCACTGCTGTTGGGGCTAGATTAAAGCCTTCCAGTGCACTTAGATTTGGAGACACCGTTGGGAATTATGTATATTTTGCGTCAGGCTGTGCTGTGCTGCCCATGTTCTGAATTACATACTTTGTAGTTATCTCATAACATAACATATGCCTATGTACATATGCTGTATGTATGAGTCGTGGGGTTGAAAACTGTTTAATTGGGGAAAATAGTCACATTTCACAGATGAATATAATATATGTGAAATTGTGTTAATTTACCTGTCAGTTCTTCTAAGAGTAATTCGTTTTACTGATTGAGTTCTTTCGGTCCGTGTTGTCAAATAGACGGCTGGCTGTAGTGTACATGTTGTCCGTGCTCTCCCACAGTGTCTTCTCTTACAACACTGAGCCCCAGTGGTTTACAACCATCCTACTGAAACCACATACCTGTCTGGATCTCTCATTGGGGACCTGTCATGAAGCTGTCATTGGGAACCTGTCATGAAGCTGTCATTGGGGACCTGTCATAAAGCCTTGGTGTGAAATAGAGTCCACTTTTAATATATGTTCCTCTCACATCAACATGTGTCCACCAGCTGGTAAAGTATCAAGGACATACATGTGTGAGCGTTTTGTAAAGACTACCTTCACATAAAGAGCTTCACAATCATGTTGGGTATTATAGATTCAAAAATGTTTTGGCTTGTATTAGTGGTGCTTTCTTCCTACTAAATAGATGATTGTGCTCCAGAGGCTAGGCATGCATTGCTACAGTTCAAAATATGTTTTAGCGTGAAGTCTGTCTTTGCATCCAACCAGTGCATATTCAAGCCTATCATTGAATCTGACAGTGTTCCTTTGCCTCCATGTCTGTGGGCCAGTTGCTCATCCTTATCAAAACCATGTCTGCTTGTCAGCCAAGTCACCTGTATGAGTTTTTGTTGGGGGGACAGATTTTTATGTTCCATTCAATTGTTTGAAGAGCATACACTGCTAAATGCATTAGCTGTATGAAAGAGATATCAGGCCAATATACTGTGGAAAATGTGGTTTATATGTATTGTCATCTAGCATCACACACACATAGAGTTCAGCCTGAAATATCTTCGAAAGGAAAGAGCATACTCAGTTTATGTATATAGGGGATGTTGACCAAATCTGCCTAATAATGTGGCTTGTCTTTAAGCCACTGGCCTCTCTGGTGACGTTGTTCAGTCAGGGGTGAAATAATTGCTACACAGACAGCTGTGTAGGCCAACTCTGCTTTACAGGCACACTGCGGATTAGCAGAGGGTTGCACAGTTCACAGTTCAGGGCATAACTCTCCCTGGCAGTTTGGATGGCTTTATGGGCCATTAGACAGATCCTGTAATCAATACACACACCATGCTCACACAGCCCTATCATTACCCACACACTGGACACTTTACATTACTCTTCCCAAACCAGGAGTCCTGCCTTCTCCTCACCAGTTGTTGTCTGTGTGGAGGTGGCAATCAGGTTCTTTTTGGGCCTCCTCTGGCCATATGTTTTTCTAATTGCTACCATGGACCACAAAATAGCTAGAATGAGTTACCATGGACCACAAAATAGCTAGAATGACTTATTATGGACCACAACATAGCTAGAATGAGTTATTATGGACCACAACATAGCTAGAATGAGGAACCATGGACCACAACATAGCTAGAATGAGTTATTATGGACCTCAACATAGCTAGAATTAGTTATTATGGACCACAAATTAGCTATAAGAAGTTATTATGGACCACAACATAGCTAGAATGAGTTATTATGGACCACAACATAGCTAGAATGAGTTACCATGGACCACAACATAGCTAGAATGAGTTATTATGGACCACAACATAGCTAGAATGAGTTACCATAGACCTCAACATAGCTAGAATGAGTTATTATGCACCACAACATATCTAGAATGAGTTATTATGGACCACAACATAGCTAGAATGAGTTACCATGGACCACAACATAGCTAGAATGAGTTACCATGGACCACAACATAGCTAGAATGAGTTACCATGGACCACAACATAGCTAGAATGAGTTACCATGGACCACAACATAGCTAGAATGAGTTACCATGGACCACAACATAGCTAGAATGAGTTACCATGGACCACAACATAGCTAGAATGAGTTATTATGGACCACAACATAGCTAGAATGAGTTATTGTGGACCACAACATAGCTAGAATGAGTTACCATGGACCACAACATAGCTAGAATGAGTTACCATGGACCTCAACATAGCTAGAATGAGTTACCATGGACCACAACATAGCTAGAATGAGTTACCGCATATACTCCATATACAGTAGTTGTTTTTCTGTGGATGAGGAGGTGAAAGGGTTGTTTTTCTGTTTACACATTGGTTTTGGTAGGCGAGCCTCTGTTAATGTAGGGCCACTAGAGAGGGGAGCAGAGCACTGCTACACTGCTCCAGCCATAGGAAGTCTGTCCAGTGTAATACATTCTTCAATTACATTTAGCTGTTTCTGTTTCTTTGTGTGTGATGTAACTGGTGTCATGATGCAGAGAGTGGATATGTCAGAAATCTCTTAAATGGAGAGACTAGAGAACTGCAAGACTTAGCTTTTTTATTGATTTACTTAACCCTTATTTTACCAAGTAAGTTGACTGAGAACACATTCATTTACATACAAAACACCAAACAAAAAGCTATCCCCACCTCTGCGTCACCCCCAACACTGTCACAGTTTATTGTGAAATAAACACAAATGACTTATTTGAAGTTCGTGGCACCACGTGGTTTTCTGTTTCATAACGCATTTGTGTCCAGTACACAATTTCTTCAACACAACTTCTTAAGTTAGCTATGTGACTAATGTTAGCTAGGCTATGGGTTAAGGTTAGGGGTAGGGGTTACGGCAAAGGGTTAGATTTAGGTAACATGCTAGCTAAGTAGTTAAATGGTTTTAAGGTTAGGGTTAGCTGACATGCTAAGTAGTTAAAAAGTAGCAAGGACTTTTAAAGTTGTCTATCATGTTATTTGAACACACGACATTTGGGTTATACATGTCGCATTATACACCTACCGACCCTCCCCGACAAACCCTCTTCCTATTGTTTCTGTCTTAAGTAACCTAATGTCTTTATCTGTGATTGAAATGCACTGTATACAATATTTTTGTGGTGACTTTTTTCTTGTGTCTGTCACGAATTTCACATAAGTAACTTTTATCTATTTCACAATAATTTGTGATAGCCTTACACTCTCCTGCACGCCACAGTTTAGTCAGAACAACACACAGCCAATCATATATCATGCTCCCTCCGGCTCCATGGCCGTATGGAAAACGTTGTGATGTTATCCCAAGGAGAATGGAGTTTGTGGGTTTTGGTGACCATGACCTCTCACATTCTTAAGTTAGTGGGCACACACCCCTAGATATCCCCCAGTACATTGCTCGTTATAGGCTGAAGTAGGGAGCCTGTGGGGTGCGGCGAAGAGACATAGTGTGGCTAAAGGTAATGTACACAATGTCATGGGTCAACCTCAGGTTAACTAAACCCCCCAGACAACTTGATGTGGTTGGAGAGAGAGTGAATGCCCTAACTACTGTATTAGGTTGAAAAACTGCACTGTGACAGAAAAAGTGAAAAGGTATGAAAAGGGCACCTCCATTTTCTGAAAGATTACCCCTTAAGGATTTACCATTAAGGGAAAAGAGCACAAAGTACCACAGAGCTACCACAAAGGACCAGTCATCAGTCAGTCCTGAGCTGAGCTCCCTCACTTCTGCTGGTAATGATTAGGCTGCTAGATAGTGGTGGGTGAGAGGGATGATTTGGATGATATATTGGGCAATGGACAGTGACAAACTCTGAAATTCTTCTTAGGGATGTTAAATGATGGTACTGAAATGTGCAAATGCTCAATTTTGAAAACAATATAACCTGTGCTATTTAATAACATAAATAATCTGATCAATATCAGGGTTGCTAAAATACCAGTGTACCACAATTCTGCTGAGACAATTCTGCAGTGTTACTTATTTGTTAGGAAACATTTTAGACATGCTTCTTTCCACTTGTAGTACCATATACTACAAGTGGCAATATATCTAGCCGATCCCAGAATCCATAACACTTAACATATAAATGGCTTCTGTCCGATCTCTGGTTCTTACCCTTCAATAGAAATGATTACACCTCCCAGAGCCTACCGTTTAATTATTTTAAAAGACATCCGTTCAGTAGCAAAATACAAGAGTCCTTTCCTTAGTCAGTCCAACGTTAAATAATTATGAAAATGTGCTTTAATAAAACCTCCTGGGAGCAGGTTTTTGTTGTATTGTAGAAGGTGGGGGAGTGTGGTAAAGTGAGTGTTAGTGTTATGACCTCTCTGATATCACACACATGGCTCAGTGTTCCAGAGTTTAGCATGTTTCCATTCTTCACTTTGAACAGATATTCTTCCATATATTTTGAAAGGGCCCTTGGTGGTGAGCTCTTTAGTTATTTGTATTCTCGACAAAGTGAGCCTCAATCCTAATTTGTTGAATGGCTCCCTGGCCTTAATGTTCTGAATGGCACATCATTCCCTCCAACCGTAGATTGAGGGGTACCCCAAGATTATCACGATTCCGCTGTCATTATTTATATAATTTTCAAAAAGCACCAATATCAAGTTAGCGGAGGTAGTATTGTTGACCTGTGAGATACATTTGAGACATTTTCATATGTGTTTGAGTTTCAAATTTCCTGGGCTGAGAGAGAGGATTGTAAAAGTTTGTGAGGTGGAGAGAGGGGACAAATCTTCAGCAAATAGTAATGGCCTGAAGACATGCACTCTGTTGGAAACGAGAGCCCGGCCCCATGCAGTGAATAGTAGGGCTGGGAATTGCTAGGGACCTCACAATACAATATTATAACGATACTTAGGTGTTGATACAATATGTACTGCGATTCTCACAATTCTATATGTATTGCAATTCGATACTGCGCTTTTTAATTTTTAATTTTACATTTTACCTTTATTTAACCAGGTAGGCCAGTTGAGAACAAGTTCTCATTTACAACTGCGACCTGGCCAAGATAAAGCAAAGCAGTGCAACAAAACAACAACACAGAGTTACACATGGGATAAACAAATGTACAGTCAATAACACAATAGAATTACCTGTATATAGTGTGTGCAAATGAAGTAAGGAGGTAAGGCAATAAATAGGTCAATAGTGGCGAAGTAATTACAATTTAGCAATTTACACTGGAGTGATATATGTGCAGATGAGGATGTGCAAGTAGAAATACTGGTGTGCAAAAGAGCACAAAAACGAAAACAAATATGGGGATGAGGTAGGTAGTTGGTTGGATGGGCTATTTACAGATGGGCTGTGTGCAGCTGCAGCGATCAGTAAGCTGCTCTGACAGCTGACGCCTAAAGTTAGTGAAGGAGATATAAGTCTCCAACTTCAGTGATTTTTGCAAATCATTCCAGTCATTGGCAGCAGAGAACTGGAAGGAAAGGCATCCAAACTAGGAGTTGGCTTTGGGGATGACCAGTGAGATATACCTGCTGGAGCGCGTGCTACGTGTGGGTGCTGCTATGGTGACCAGTGAGCTGAGATAAGGCGGGGCTTTACCTAGCAAGGACTTATACATGACCTGGAGCCAGTGAGTTTGATGAATATGTAGCGAGGACCAGCCAACGAGAGCATACAGGTCGCAGTGGTGGGTGGTATATGTGATAGACTGCATCCAGTTTGCTGAGTAGAGTGTTGGAGGCTATTTTGTAAATGACATCGCCGAAGTCGAGGATCGGTAGGATAGTCAGTTTTATGAGGGTATGTTTGGCAGCATGAGTGAAGGAGGCTTTGTTGCGAAATAGGAAGCCAATTCTAGATTTAACGTTGGATTGGAGATGCTTGATGTGAGTCTGGAGGGAGAGTTTACAGTCTAGCCAGACACCTAGGTATTTATAGTTGTCCACATATTCTAAGTCAGAACCGTCCAGAGTAGTGGTGCTAGTCGGGCGGGCGGGTGCAGGCAGCAATCGGTTGAAGAGCATGCATTTCGTTTTGCTAGCATTTAAGAGCAGTTGGAGGCCAGTGTTGTATGGCATTGAAGCTCGTTTGGAGGTTTTTTAACACAGTGTCCAAAGGAAGAAGGGCCAGATGTATACAGAATGGTGTTGTCTACATAGAGGTGGATCAAAGAATCACCCGCAGCAAGAGTGACATCATTGATGTATACAGAGAAAAGAGTCTGCCTGAGAATTGAACTCTGTGGCACCCCCATAGAGACTGCCAGATTTCCGGACAACAGGCCCTCCGATTTGACACACTGAACTCTATCTGAGAAGTAGTTGGTGAACCAGGCGAGGCAGTCATTAGAGAAACCAAGGCTGTTGAGTCTGCCGATAAGAATACGGTGATTTTACTGTGATTCGATCTTCCAAACATATTGTTGCAGAGGGACAAGAGAGAGCCATAAGAAAACAAGATTTAATCAGTCATGGGTATAATAGTGCTAAACCATGTTGTCTCACAATTTAAAAAGAAGATGGAGAACAACCTATAAAAGGCAGAATACTGGAGTTTTGGTGAAGGTACAGCTGTCTAGCGCAAAAATTATATTACGATACTGACAAAAATTATATTGTGTGTGATATATTGTCAAATATATCCCGATCTGTAACTGTATTGATTGTTTCTCCCATCACTAGTGGATAGGGGTTGCTGCCTACCTCAAGCTTCTCTCCATCCAACACAGGGCCTTAATAGGTAACTCAGACCTGCTGTGCTGTGGGAACTATGAATGCTATTTGAATGCTATAAAGGTCCTATCTTATTTTAATATACACAATTTACCACTAAATCAATCAAGAACTCATACAATAAAATATCTTCAAATACTGTATATGCATGCTTTTTTAAATGTTTTTTTATGGTCTGTTGTACAGGATTACTTTGGCCACAGAGTGAATGTTGTTTGGAAATTAGGGATTCTGCAGTAGACCTCAGCTGTCATGGATTTGTTCAGGACTGTTATCCCCCTGACATCCCTCCCTCTCCCTTCCTTAAAACTGCCTTCAAATAACTTGGACTGGAGATTGATTTTAAGGACAGGACTTGGACTGGAGATTGGTTTTAAGGACAGAACTTGGACTGGAGATTGGTTTTAAGGACAGAACTTGGACTGGAGATTGGTTTTAAGGACAGAACTTGGACTGGAGATTGGTTTTAAGGACATAACTTGGACTGGAGATTGGTTTTAAGGACAGAACTTTGACTTGAGATTGGTTTTAAGGACAGAACTTGGACTGGAGATTGGTTTTAAGGACAGAACATGGACTGGAGATTGGTTTTAAGGACAGAACATGGACTGGAGATTGGTTTTAAGGACAGAACATGGACTGGAGATTGGTTTTAAGGAACTTGAACTGGATTTCACATTCATACAGTTACATGTTTGAACTGAGCTCACAAAGTAGAGCTGTGATTAATGGACAGTATCTGCTTGCATGGAGACTTGGAGTACATGCTTCCATTGAATGACCAGGTCCAGGAATGCCCACGTTTATGCACTTTTCAGATGACTGGCTTTGGAATCTGTTGCTTTAAATTGCTCATTCAGTCTCAGTCATAATTAACCACTACAATGACCCTGCCAGGTATATGTTTCCCAACTTCTGTTTAGTGTTTCAAAGAAAATGAGTATTTATTATTATTCCCCAATGCAATAATTAAACCACATATTTGTGAAATAGATGGAATGTGAGGCAATTAGTTTTAATGATGTGCAAGAAAAATCTGCACGACAGCAATTACCGCGACAAAGTGTTCACCAGCCAGGCAGGGAGGCAGGCCAGCCCCATGCAGCAGGACAGACCAAGGGAAGAGAGACAGACAGCGACACTGCAGCAGCCAGGCTTGTGTGGGACTCTAGTAAGAGTCAGAAGGGCCAGGGTCAGTGCCCACTGCCCAGCCAAGCCCATTGTCAATTAATGGAATGCATGTTTGGTGCCACATTGTGTCACTTTAATGACTGCTGTTGGGCGACAGAGCTGAAGAGGGTCATGTATTCAGGGTCACATACGCAGACTGTGATGTATACCAACCGTACAATTAGGCAATTTTCTAGGCCAGTTACACAAATTGATAAATTAGTATACATATTTGTTCCAATTCAGATGGCATGGTGTCAGAGTGGGTGTGGTGGTTGGGAGGGGTGGAATGGGAGGGGGGGGGGTTGCTCATTTACTGAACTCTCCCTCATATGTCAATCGACTCCTTGGACTGTTTGATCCTCAAAGTTTTCCTCAAACCCTTGTAATCTTTGAGGTTGAACAGACTCTGGACACGATGGTGGCAACAGGCCAGCCTCAAGTCTGGTTAGTGGATGATATATTTAACTCTTTGCCAAATAGAGACAAAGCATTTCTTATTTTATCCCATAGTGTACTAGAAAACTCAGATCACATAACAAATTCAATTTCCCTGACTGAATGTGTAGTATACTTCATCATCATTTCCCTGACTGAATGTGTAGTATACTTCATCATCATTTCCCTGACTGAATGTGTAGTATACTTCATCATCATTTCCCTGACTGAATGTGTAGTATACTTCATCATCATTTCCCTGACTGAATGTGTAGTATACTTCATCATCATTTCCCTGACTGAATGTGTAGTATACTTCATCATCATTTCCCTGACTGAATGTGTAGTATACTTCATCATCATTTCCCTGACTGAATGTGTAGTATACTTCATCATCATTTCCCTGACTGAATGTGTAGTATACTTCATCAGAAAGGACTGGATTTTCCCCAAAGCAGTTCAAACTAATGCTCTAGCAAATGTGTGGGTTTAAATAGAATAGACTTCCCCATAAACCACAGGAATATGGTCAAGGACTATTATTTAATTCCCAGTTTGTTCCCTTTTGTCATCATGTTGCGATGATTGACTGTTTGTATTGCATACTCTCAATTAGCATACATCATGTTGTGAGAAAGTTGTGCTGAATTCAAAACCATGTGGTGCTAGTTTAATTCAAATTGCCGTTTCATGGCAATTTTAGGTATATTGCTCGGATACAATTAGAGAGAGCGAGAGAACAAAAGACTGAAGCCAAGCTGTGAGCAATAATGCCTGAAGGGGTGTGGTATATGGCCAATATACCACGGCTTAGTGATGTTCTTAGTCACAACACAATGCTGAATGCCTGAATACAGCCCTTAGCTGTGGTATATTGGCCATATAACACAAACCTGCAAGGTGCCTTATTGCTATTATAAACTGGTAACCAACAAAATTAGAACAGTAAAAATAAATGTTTTGTCATACCCGTGGTATATGGTCTGATATACCGCGGCTGTCAGCCAATCAGCATTCAGAGCTCGAACCACCCAGTTCATAAATTAGAATAATCATGTTCCTTGGTGTGGCAGCCAAGGACTCGGTCATCCTCATGCATTAGAGGACACCTAGGATGTCCATTCGTCTCTCACACCAGACAAACTGGACCCCATGTCTGAATGGCATCATATTGCTAAAACAGGAAGCCTACAGCAGGTAGACCATGCAGCCCGTGGGGCCCTTAGCTACCAGCTCTCCTCACAGTGCCAAAAGCAGTGGAAGTTTTCCTGCCTGCGATCTGTCAGTGGCACGGCATCTGTGTCAATAGCATTCCACCACTGTGGACAGAGCACTGCAGTTTGCTTTAGCTTCCAGAGAGTAGCAACCTGATTTAGTGTTTGAGAACAATGTCATCAATTCTGCAGTGCTATCAAGTGCATACATTTGTGTCACAAGATGGAAAGGTTGTTTGCTATGAATCTCATGCCACAGGTCTAAGAATAGTGTTCAAGTAGCCAGACTGAGGTGCAGGGAGGGCCCAAATTTGGACGTGTGCAGATTGTTTTGCCATAACCATGAAATTACCTCAACGATTGCTGTATTTGCAGATAATTGAGAACTATTGTTTATACATCAATCGTTGACCAGACAAGGAAAACACATCCCCACATCCCCTGTAACAGCACGCATTAGATTTGGAATCAGTGACCAAAGGAATTTCTAGAAAAACTGCTGATCATTGGAACACCAGCAGCATTAAGCACAGCCAAGGAGCTGAAGGGACTCTTACCTTAGTGAGAAATGGGTTAAATGTAAGAGATCACATACATTTAGACTTAACAGGGCTGTCTTGGGCTCAGGTGAAATTGAACATGTCATTCCCTCCAGGCTTTGTACTATAAGGAAACCAGAGTAAAAGCAACGGCAATTGGTCCTTGATTGAATCACTTAAAGTAAAGCCGGCTAGTGCAGAGATAATGTAGTCCATGTCTGGAGATGCTCTTTTATGTGAAAGGCCACATGTTCTAACATGACACTGTTAAAGATCTGCCTCCATCTCTCTCTCTGCCCCCTGCAGCCGACTGCCAGCCCCCCTGCAAAAACCGTGGCTCCTGCAGCAGGCCCCACACCTGTGTGTGCCGCTCTGGGTTCCAGGGGGCCCGCTGCGAGGAGGCTGCCCCAGAGCAGGTGTACATCCACACCGGAGGGTCCCTGAGGCGCATCCAGCCAGGCACCAACCCCTTCCAGAGAGAGCAGCCCAGGAGGAAACCCACGGAGAGGCAGGCGGTAGACATCCCCAGCCCTGAGACCACCAGACAGTCTCTCCAGCCTGTGTAAGTCCATCATTGCACTGTACCTCCTTCCTGATGGAGTATTTAGACATTTATAGATGGTTACTCACTGACCTTATTTTTATCTGTTTAGCTGGAGGAACAATGTGTTTTCCCAACACAAGCTACACTCTTAGAAGAAGGATTCCAAAAGGGTTCTTTGGTTGTCCCCATAGGAGAATCCTGTTGGGTTCCATGTAGAACTCTTTCTGGAAAGGGTTCTACATGGACCCAAAAGGGTTCTACCTGGAACCTAAAAAGGTTGTTCAAAGGGTTCTGTTATGGGGAGCAGCTAAATAACCCTTTTAAATCAAATAAAATACAATTTGCGCCAAATGCAACAGGTTGTAATGATGGGGCGGTGAGTCGGAAGCAGGTGAAACATTTTAATAAAACCAAAAACACGACACTAACTTAAGGCAGACCGCTGATACACAAGAACAATACCAACTGGTAAGTGAACATGGGAGAGTGACATATTAAGGGGGGGAAATGATGAAGGTAGTGGAGTCCAGGTATGAATCATAATGATTAACAGGTGTGTGTAATGATGAATCCCAGGACTGGTGGTTAGTACTCTGGCGACGCCGGAGGGGAGGATCAGGAGCAGACATGACACAGGTGTAATCCTTACCATGAAATGGTTACTTTACGAGCTCTAAACCAACAATGCATAGTTCATTTTTTTATTTGATTTATTTCACCTTTATTTAACCAGGTAGGCCAGTTGGGGAACAAGTTCTCATTTACAACTGCGACCTGGCCAAGATAAAACAAAGCAGTGTGACAAAACAACAACACAGAGTTACACATGAGATAGACAAACATACAGTCAATAAGACAATAGAACAATCTATACAAAGTGTGTGCAAATGTAGTAAGATTAGGGAGGTAAGGCAATAAATAGGCCATAGTGGCAAAATAATTACAATTTAGCATTAACACTGGAGTGATAGATGTGCAAATGATGATGTGCAAGTAGAGATACTGGGGTGCAAAAGAGCAAAAACAATAACAATATGGGGATGAGGTAGTTGGGTGGGCTATTTACAGATGGGCTGTGATCGGTAAGCTACTCTGACAGCTGATGCTTATAGTTAGTGAGGGAGATATAAGTCTCCAGCTTCAGTGACTTGTTCAATTTGTTCCAGTCATTGGCAGCAAAGAACCGTAAGGAAAGGCGGCCAAAGGTGTTGGCTTTGGGGATGACCAGTGAAATATACATGCGGGGCTTTACCTAGCAGAGAATTATAGATGACAAGGAGTCAGTTATAAAAATGAAGTAATAAAAATGGGCTAAATAAACTAAATAAATAAACTAAATAAACTAGGAAAAATAGTAAGACAATAAAAATAACAGCAACAATAACGAGGATATATACTGTAGAAGGGTTACCGGCATTGAGTCAATGTGCATGTAGGTAGGGGTAAAGGGACTATGCATAGATAAACAGAGAGTAGCAGCAGCGTGGGTGAAGAGTGTGAAGGAATGTGAATGAATGTGTGTGGCGTCAATATGCATGTGTGTGTGTGTGTTGGAGTGTCAGTGTAGTATGTGTGAGTGTGTGGTTAGAGTCCAGTGAGTGTACATGGAGTCAGTGCAACAAATAATAATACAGTTGAAGTCAGAAGTTTACATCCACTTAGGTTGGACTCATTAAAACTCGTTTTTCAATCACTCCACAAATTTCTTGTTAACAAACTATAGTTTTGGTAAGTCGGTTAGGACATCTACTTTGTGCATGACACAAGTAATTTTTCCAACAATTGTTTACAAACTTATAATTCACTGTGTCACAATTCCAGTGGGTCAGAAGTTTACATACACTAAGTTGACTGTGCCTTTAAACAGCTTGGAAAAGGATGTCATGGCTTTAGATGCTTCTGATAGGCTAACTGACATAATTTGAGTCAATTGGAGGTCAATTGGGTCAATTGAGTCAATTGGATTCAAACTCAATGCCTCTTTGCTTGACATTATGGGAAAATCAAAAGAAATCAGCCAATACCTCAGAAACTTTTGTAGACCTCCACAAGTCTGGTTCATCATTGGGTGCAATTTCCAAATGCCTGAAGGTACCATGTTCATCTGTACAAACAATAGTCCACAAGTATAAACAAAATGGGACCACACAGCCGTCATACCGCTCAGGAAGGAGACGTGTTCTGTCTCCTAGAGATGAACGTACTTTGGTGCGAATCAATCCCAGAACAACAGCAAAGGACCTTGTGAAGATGCTGGAGGAAACAGGTACAAACGTACTGTATCTATATCCACAGTAAAACAAGTCCTATATCGACATAACCTGAAAGGCCGCTCAGCAAGGAAGAAGCCACTGCTCCAAAACCGCCATAAAAAAGCCAGACTACGGTTTGCAGCTGCACATGGGGACTAAGGTCGTACTTTTTGGAGAAATGTCCTCTGGTCTGATGAAACAAACATAGAAATGGTTAGCCATAATGACCATCGTTATGTTTGGAGGAAAAAGGGGGTGACTTGCAAGCTGAAGAACACCATCCCAACCGTGAATCACCGGGGTGGCAGCATCATGTGTGGGGGTGCTTTGCTGCAGGAGAGACTGGTGCACTTCACAAAATAGATGGCATCATGAGGGAGCAAAATTATGTGGATATATTGAAACAACATCTCAAGACATCAGTCAGGAAGTTAAAGCTTTGTCGCAAATGCATCTTCCAAATGGACAATAACCCCAAGCATACTTCCAAAGTTGTGGCAAAATGGCTTTAGGACAACAAAGTCGAGGTATTGGAGAGGCCATCACAAAGCCCTGACCTCAATCCTATAGAAAATGTGTGGGCAGAACTGAAAAAGTGTGTGCAAGCAAGGAGGCCTACAGGAGGAATGGGCCAAAATGCACCTAACTTATTGTGGGAAGCTTGTGGAAGGCTATCCGAAACGTTTGACCCAAGTTAAACAATTTAATGGCAATGCTACTAAATACTCATTGAGTGTATGTAAACTCCTGACCCACTGGGAATATGATGAAAGAAATAAAAGCTAAAATAAATAATTAATTCTACTATTATTCTGACATTATCACATTCTTAAAATAAAGTGGTGATCCTAACTGACCTAAGACAGGGAATTTTCACTTAAATGTCAGGAATTGTGTGAAAAACTGAGTTTAAATGTATTTAGCTAAGGTGTATGTAAACTGCCGACCAACTGTAGATAAAGTAAAGGGGTCAATGTAAATAGTCTGGGTAGCCATTTGATTAACTGGTCAGTAGTCTTATGGCTTGGGGGTAGAAGCTGTTAAGGAGCCTTTTGGACCCTGACTTGGCACTCTGGCACCGCTTGCCGTCTAGTAGCAGAGAGAACAGTCTATGACTTGGGTGGCTGGAGTCTATGACAATTTTTAGGGCATTCCTCTGACACCGTCTGGTATGTAGGTCCTGGATGGTAGGGAGCTCAGCCCCACTGATGTACTGGGCCGTACGTACTACCCTCTGTAGCGCCTTGCGCCTTGCACTACAGAGCAGTTGCCATACCAAGCTGAAATACAGGATGCTTTTGATGGTGCAGCTGTAGAACCTTCTGTGGATCTAAGGACCCATGCCAAATCTTTTCAGCCTCCTGAGGGGGAATAGGTGTTGTCGTGCCCCCCTTAAGACTGTGTTAGTGTGTATGGACCATGATAGGTCCATAGTGATGTGGACACCAAGGAACTTGACACGCTCAACCTTCACCACTACAGCCCAGTCGATGAGAATGGGGCATGCTTGGCCCCCCTTTTCCTGTAGTCCACGATCAGCTCCTTTGTCTTTCTCACGTTGATGGATAGGTTGTTGTTCTGGCACCACACTGGCAGGTCTCTGACCTCCTCCCTATAGGCTGTCTCATCGTTGTCAGTGATCAGGCCTATCACCGCTGTGTTGTCGGCAAACTTAATGATGGTGTTGGAGTCGTGCGTGGCCATGAAGTCGTGGGTGAACAGGGTGTACAGGAGGGGATTAAGAACGCAACCCTGAGGGGCCCCCGTGTTGAGAGTCAGTGTGGAAGAGGGGGAGCCCGTCAGTAAGTCCATTATCCAGTTGCAGAGGGAGGTGGTCATTCCCAGGATCCTTAGCTTAGTGATTAGCTTGGAGGTCACTATTGGGTAGTCAATGAACAACATTCTCACGTAGGCTTTCCTACGGGGCAGTAGTCATTTAGGCAGGTTACCTTGGCTTTCTTGGGCACAGGGACTATGGTGGTCTGAATTGATTTAGCATTGATTTGATTTAGCCCGTCTGGTATTTGTAATCCGTAATGGTATGCAAGCCCTGCCACATCCGACAAGCATCAGAGCTGCTGTAGTGGAATTCGAATTTAGTCCTGTATTGACGCTTTGCCTGTTTGATGGTTTGTCGTAGGGCATATCAGGATTTATTTTAAGAGTCCGTATTAGTGTCCCGCTCCTTGAAAGTGGCAGCCATAGCCTTTTTTCTCAGTGCGGATGTTGCCTATAATCCATGGCTTCTGGTTGGGATATGTACGTACGGCCACTGTGGGGACGACGTTGTCAATGCACTTATTAATGAAGCCGGTGACTGATGTGGTATGCTCCTCAATGCAATCGGATGAATCCCGGAACATATTCCAGTCTGTGCTAGCAAAACAGTCCTCTAGCTTAGCATCCACTTCATCGGACCACTGAGTTTTTGCTTGTAAGCGGGAATCAGGAGGATACAGTTATGGTCAGATTTGCTAAATGGAGGGCGAGGGAGAGCTTTGTACGCGTCTCTGTGTGTAGAGTAAAGGCAATCTAGAGGTTTGCCCCTATTTACACATGTGATATGCTGGTAGAAATGAAGTAAAACATATTTCAGTTTCATGCATTAAAGTCCCCGGCCACTAGGAGCGCCGCCTCTGGATGAGCATTTTCTTGTTTGCTTATGACCTTTTACAGCTCGTTGAGTGTGGTCTTAGTGCCAGCATCGCTATGAAGAATATACAGTCATGGCCAAAAGTTTTGAGAATGACACAATTATAAATTTTCACAAAGTCTACTGCCTCAGTTTCGATGATGGCAATTTGCATATACTCCAGAATGTTATGAAGAGTGATCAGATGAATTGTAATTAATTGCAAAGTCCCTCTTTGCCATGCAAATGAACTGAATCCCAAAAAAACATTACCACTGCATTTCAGCCCTGCCACAAAAGGACCAGCTGACATCATGTCAGTGATTCTCTCGTTAACACAGGTGTGTGTTGACGAGGACAAGGCTGGAGATCACACTGTCATGCTGATTGAGTTCGAAAACAGACTGGAAGCTTCAAAAGGAGGGTGGTGCTTGGAATCATTGTTCTTCCTCTGTCAAACATGGTTACCTGCAAGGAAACATGTGCCGTCATCATTACTTTGCACAAAAAGGTCAAATCAAAATGTATTTGTCACATACACATGGTTAGCAGATGTTAATGTGAGTGTAGCGAAATGCTTGTGCTTCTAGTTCCGACAATGCAGTAATAACCAACGAGTAATCTAACATAACAATTTCACAACAACTACCTTATACACACAAGTGTAAAGGGATGAAGAATATGTACATAAATATATATGAATGAGTGATGGTACAGAACGGCATAGGCAAGATGCAGTAGATGGTATCGAGTACAGTATATACATATGAGATGTTAAATGAGGATATGTAAACGTAGGATATGTAAACATATAAAAGTGGCATTGTTTAAAGTGGCTAGTGATACATGTATTACATAAAGATGGCAAGATGGAGTAGATGGTATAGAGTACAGTATATACATATGAGATGAGTAATGTAGGGTATGTAAACATTATATTAAGTGGCATTGTTTAAAGTAGCCAGTGATACATGTTTTACATCAATATTTCCATTATTAAAGTGTCTGGAGTTGAGTCAGTATGTTGGCAGCAGCCACTCAATGTTAGTGGTGGCTGTTTAACAGTCTGATGGCCTTGAGATAGAAGCTGGTTTTCAGTCTCTCGGTTCCTGCTTTGATGCACCTGTACTGACCTCGCCTTCTGGGGTGAACAGGCAGTGGCTCGGGTGGTTGTTGTCATTGATGATCTTTATGGCCTTTCTGTGACACCGGGTGGTGTAGGTGTCCTGGAGGGCAGGTAGTTTGCCCTCGGTGATGCGTTGTGCAGACCTCATTACCCTCTGGAGAGCCTTACGTTGTGGGCGGAGCAGTTGCTGTACCAGGCGGTGATACAGCCCGACAGGATGCTCTCGATTGTGCATCTGTAAAAGTTTTTGAGTGTTTTTGGTGACAAGCCGAATTTCTTCAGCCTCATGAGGTTGGAGAGGCGCTGCTACAACTTCTTCACCACGCTGTCTGTGTGGGTGGACCAATTCGGTTTGTCCGTGATGTGTACGCAGAGGAACTTAAAACTTACTACCCTCTCCACTACTGTCCCGTCGATGTGGATAGGGGGCTGCTCTCTCTGCTGTTTCCTGAAGTCCACGATCATCTTCTTTGTTTTGTTGACATTGAGTGTGAGGTTATTTTCTTGACACCACACTCCGAGGGCCCTCACCTCCTCCCCGTAGGCCGTCTCGTCGTTGTTGGTAATCAAGCCTACCACTGTAGTGTCGTCTGCAAACTTGATTATTGAGTTGGAGGCGTGCATGGCCACGCAGTCGTGGGTGAACAGGGAATACAGGAGAGGGCTCAGAACGCACCCTTGTGGGTCCCCAGTGTTGAGGATCAGCAGGGTGGAGATTTTGTTACCTACCCTCACCACCTGGGGTCGGCCAGGAAGTCCAGTACCCAGTTGCACAGGGCGGGGTTGAGTTTGGAGGGTACTATGGTGTTAAATGCTGAGCTGTAGTCGATCAACAGCATTCTCACATAGGTATTCCTCTTGTCCAGATGGGTTAGGGCAGTGTGCAGTGTGGTTGCAATTGCGTCGTCTGTGGACCTATTGGGGCGGTAAGCAAATTGGAGTGGGTCTAGGGTGTCAGGTAGGGTGGAGGTGATATGGTCCTTGACTAGTCTCTCAAAGCACTTCATGATGACGGAAGTGAGTGCTACGGGCGATAGTCGTTTAGCTCAGCTACCTTAGTTTTCTTGGGAACAGGAACAATGGTGGCCATCTTGAAGCAAGTGGGAACAGCACACTGGGATAAGGTGTGAGTGCATCTACACGCACAGTGAGGCAAAGGCTTTTGGAGGATGGCTTGGTGTCAAGAAGGGCAGCAAAGAAGCCAATCGGGGACAGACTGATATTCTGCAAAAGGTACAAGGATTGGACTGCTGAGGACTGGGGTAAAGTCATTTTCTCTGTTGAATCCCCTTTCCGATTGTTTGGGTCATCTGGAAAAAAGCTTGTCCGGAGAAGACAAGGTGAGCGCTACCATCAATCCTGTGTCATGCCAACAGTAAAGCATCCTGAGATCATTCATGTGTGGGGTTTTCAGCCAAAGGAGTGGGCTCACTCACAATTTTGCCTAAGAACACAGCTATGTATAAAGAATGGTACCAACACATCCTCCGAGAGCAACTTCTCCCAACCATCCAGGAACAGTTTGGTGACGAACAATGCGTTTTCCAGCACGATTGAGCACCTTGCCATAAGGCAAAAGTGATATCTAAGTGGCTCGGGGAACAAAACATTGATATTTTGGGTCCATGGCCAGGAAACTCCCCAGACCTTAATCCCATTGAGAACTTGTGGTCAATCCTCAAGAGGCAGGTGGACAAACAAAAACCCACAAATTCTGTCTGACAAACTCCAAGCATTGTTTATGCAAGAATGGGCTGCCATCAGTCAGGATGTGGCCCAGAAGTGAATTGACAGCATGCCAGGGTG
The DNA here is from genome assembly GCF_002021735.2 of Oncorhynchus kisutch. Lineage (NCBI taxonomy): Eukaryota > Metazoa > Chordata > Actinopteri > Salmoniformes > Salmonidae > Oncorhynchus > Oncorhynchus kisutch. The sequence goes on from NC_034180.2 coordinate 33,713,897, forward strand.
GATTGCAGAGGTCTTGAAAAAGAAGGGTTAACACTGCAAATATTGACTCTTTGCATCAACTTCATGTAATTGTCAATAAAAGCCTTTGACACTTATGAAATGCTTGCAAATATACTTCAGTATTCCAGAGTAACATCTGACAAAAATATCTTAAGACACTGAAGCAGCAAACTTTGTGGAAATTAATATTTGTGTCATTCTCAAAACTTTTGGCCACAACTGTAGATGAAAACTCTCTTGGTAAATACTATGGTCTACAGCTTATCATGAGGTACATTACTCAAAATCAGGCGAGCAGAACCTTGAGACTTCCTTAATATTAGCGATTGCGCACCAGCTGTTGTTAATAAAGAGACAAAGACCCCCCCCCCCCCCCCGATCTTACCAGAGGCTGCTGTTCTGCCTAGTAGATGCACGGAAAACCCAGCTAACTGTGTATTATCTATGTCCTTGTTTAGCCACGACTCAGTGAAACATAGGCTATTACAGTTTTTAATTCCTGTTGATAGGATAGTCTCGAACGGAGCTCATCCAATTTATTCTCTAGTGATTAAACATTCGCCTATAGAACGGAGGGTAGAAGTGGATTATCCACTCACCTACTCAGTTCACTAGGCATCCGACTCGCCAACCCCTGTAACAGCCCGTCTCCTCTTCATACGAATGACGGGGATTTGGGCCTGGTCCAGGAGGAGCAGTATATCCTTTGTGTCTGACTCATTAAAGAAAAATACCTTGTCCAGTTCGAGGTGAGTAAATGCTGTTCTGATGTCCAGAAGGTATTTTCAGTCATAGGAAACTTTTTCAAAAACATTATGTACAAGAAAAGTTCAAAACAGTGCAAACACACAAAATAGCACAATTGCTCAGGATCCCATAAAACGGCGGCTTAATAGGATAGGGGCTTTAATAGGATAGGGGCTTTAATAGGATAGGGGCTTTAAGAGGATAGGGGCTTTAAGAGGATAGGGGCTTTAAGAGGATAGGGGCTTTAATGGGATAGGGGCTTTAAGAGGATAGGGGCTTTAATAGGATAGGGGCTTTAATAGGATAGGGGCTTTAAGAGGATAGGGGCTTTAAGAGGATAGGGGCTTTAAGAGGATAGGGGCTTTAATGGGATAGGGGCTTTAAGAGGATAGGGGCTTTAATAGGATAGGGGCTTTAATAGGATAGGGGCTTTAAGAGGATAGGGGCTTTAATAGGATAGGGGCTTTAAGAGGATAGGGGCTTTAATAGGATAGGGGCTTTAATAGGATAGGGGCTTTAAGAGGATAGAGGCTTTAATAGGATAGGGGCTTTAATAGGATAGGGGCTTTAATAGGATAGGGGCTTTAATAGGATAGGGGCTTTAATAGGATAGGGGCTTTAAGAGGATAGGGGTTTTAAGAGGATAGGAGCTTTAATAGGATAGTGGCTTTAATATGATAAGGGCTTTAATAGGATAGTGGCTTTAATATGATAAGGGCTTTAAGAGGATAGGGGCTTTAAGAGGATAGGGGCTTTAAGAGGATAGGGGCTTTAAGAGAATAGGAGCTCAGTAAACATTGAATATGTAATACTGGGGTGGCAGGTAGCCTAGTGGTTAGAGCTTTAGGCCAGTAACCGAAAGGTTGCCGGATCGAATCCCCAAGCTAACAAGGTCAAATTCTGTTGTTCAGCCCCTGAGCAGTTAACCCACTGTTCGTAGGCTGTCATTGTAAGTAATAATATTTTCTCAACTGATTTGCCTAGTTAAATAAAGGTTAAATATAAAAGGAGGATAGGGAATTTAGGAGCTCAGTAAACACTGAATATGTAATTCTGGACATTTGCCCAAGATGCATACATTCTGGATTTTTAACACACTAAATAATGGCGTGACAGTCAAAAATTCTTGTTTCTATTCCAAGCAGACAGTGGGCCTTTTAAAGTGTAATCAATACTGATGTTCTAGATCACTGACATCTGAGATTTGTTTAAATTATTGTTGTTCAGAAGAGGATTTAAACCTCCGATGCCATTTATTTTGATCTATGATGGCAGTCTGACATGTGGGCATGCCAACCCCAAGGCGTATTGAAATGTTTTTGGCCGGTGTCATGGCACGCTGATATCCTTCTTCATTTGAACATGGAATTTGTCTCACTGTCAAACTTGGACTCAAGTGTTGATAAAACGTTGCTCATATAAAAATGAGTATTGCCTCTAAGCTCCTCATTTATAAAGTAAGAACACATAATACATTTTTCTCATCTAATGAAAATCAGCCTTATTCTGACAGGAGTAAGTAAAGGGAGTAGAAAGGCAATGTACTCTCCCCACCACCATTAGTTACACTACAACAACAGTTACATAGACAATGTAATACATGCTGTCATGTAAGTGCAATGATATTCTCTGTGATGTATATGTACAACATACGACATACGGACGTTTTTTATTCTGGTTTGCATTATGATTTGTGTTTGTTATTTGGTTGAATCAAACCAGATGAGCGGGTCCATATGTTAAATGTTTAATAGTTCATGCTTAATGCTGTGTAAAAACCAGAGCTAAACAACCTCGCCTGTCTTTCCTTCTTCACCATTGAAAAGAGCTGCTTCGTGGCTGAAAACCCATGAAGATCAACATGTAGAATGAAAGGAAACAGCGTCTGATTGGCCAGATAGGAAAGTCACAGTAACGCTTGCCATTTGCTATGAATATATAAACCTGATTTGAATGAATAATGTATTTTCTTTGGGTTTGTGTAACACTATAAAAAATGACATTTTTTCTGTGACTCATTGGACTGGACTAACAATGACTACCGATGCACATAGCGTGACAACTGGTCAGACTAGGCCCTCTCACAGCACATTCAGCTACTCTCAGAAGACCAGTAATCAAACCAGAGAATGGCATCAGACTTTTGGCTTCGACATCAGTCTATTTTTGTCGCAATTACTCTGGAAATGATACTCAACAGCATTATTCTGCTCACAACATTGAGTTTTTTCCTCTCTCCGCGGTTTGCTTAAGGACATTGTTAAGCCTGGAGGTCACTGCCAAATCTTCTGATTAAGGTTGTGTTATGGTTTGAACCGTACTTCTGACTGAGGGTGTTGAAATGTGATGCTTGTTTGTGTCTATGACTGTTCAGGCATATTGTTTGCTATGAATGGGATAGGTTTATCTTGTCAAATGCTTCTCTGCCTTGGATAAGAGCCCAATGGTTTTCTAATCCTCAGGCAGTTGTATAAAGTGCCATAATTAGTTTGAGCACTGAGGTCACCCTTCATTTTCAGCCAAAGTGTCATCTGGGTAATATCGTTCTCCGAAAACTCCGTATTCTATTCGATTACAGTTGACGTTTATGGTCCAGTATGTTCTAATAGCGAGTGCCTTTTACGTGGTTATGTCACATCTTATTTCTGTGTTATGGAATTACTCTGGCAAAACCCCTCTGATGCCTGTAGTAGCTTGAAGTAACCCAAGTAAATGTTTTGGCAGATGTTTTCCTAAAGCAGTGTTACTCTTTTTCACTTGCATTGTTTCTTAGTCACGATACATCTTTAGTATGTAATCAATGCAAGGCATGTGTCAGAAGTGCACAGTTGCTATACATATGTTTGCTTTGATATTCATTGAGTGGACATATTTGTAGCCTGAGTCACAGATTTGGGACAAATAAGAGAGCAAAACTGCACATATTACATTAGAAGAGGAAGACACCATTACTGAGTCACACACAACCTGGCGATGTGCGGCTTGATCGCTCTTGTCTCTAATGGAGCTGACTAACACATCTCAGCAGGTGCTGTTAATCTGAAGATGAGCCATTTCCTATTCCACAACACAAGCCCGCTCAAATGAAAGCTTGTGGACGCGCTGGCAAACCCATCCATTTAGAAAAAAAGGGATTTGAAGACAGAAACAGGGCCAAACTATGAGAAGTATAGAAAACAGTGTGTGTGTGGACATTTGGAAAATATTATTCATATAACCCACTCGGAGAGTGGCAGCCCACATGAAAAAATACTACAGTTTACTATAGAATACTACAGTATTTACTATAGAATTCTATAGTAGACTGTAGTATACTGGAGAATACTATACTAAATACACACTGTATTATCCCTCGAACATGTGTAGTACTTACTATAGAATGTTGTAGTACACTGTGGAATACTATAGTAAATACTACAGTATTATCCACTAAAAAACTATGTAGTAAATAACACAGGAATGTCCGCAAAAACACTATAGTAAATACTACAGTATACTACAGTCCACAAAAACACTAAAGTAAATACTATAGTATACTACAATCCACAAAAACACTACATTAATTACTATAGTGTATACTCTAGTTTTCTTTTACTAGAGTATTTATAGTATAGTTAACTGTATTCTACAGTAAATATTATTGTATTCGCTGTAGTGTTTTTGCTGACTTTAGTCTGGGGAAAAAAACTACAGTGAAAACTACATTAAAGTCTCCAAAAACAGTACAGTGAATACTATAGTATTTATACCATAGTATACTTTAGTATTTTTTTCATGTGGGAGGTTCACATGTGTCTGCATTTAGTTAGTAGAGAGCTGGTTCTCAGAAGTTTATGTGATGTATTCTGTTGGTCAGGTTCTAGTTAGCAACATTCTCAGCTCAGGCTCTGTTGAAAGCCAGAGGTGGAGCAATTTACCCCTGGATCATCAGGGGACCTGGGTCTTTGTCTTAGATATCAGGTTTTGGTTGTGCTGTGGCCAGAGGTGTAGGAGCAATATGAGGTCACTGAGAGAGTGTAAAGCGGTGCCAAGCCCAAATTAACGAGTCAGGGTAGCCACCTCTGCAAAGATTACAACGTCCTGCAGGTTTTACCCTCTCTCCTCTCTTGGCTTGGAGAAGGGCACAACATCCCCAGACCACTGTCTCTGCCTCTGCTGCCTCTCCTCTCCTGCCTCCAGCCTGTCCAGGCCTTTCCTGTTCTCCATATGAGGGAAGGTGTGAGGTATGTCTGGGAAACAGATTTGGGTGGTTATGCCAGTAGCACCTAGTTGGGGCCATTTTTATTAGCGCCTTCAAGCGGAGCTGGGCTTAAGGTGGGCCAAATTGGCCAGCAGTGATAAGGGCATGAGAAGTCGCCTGGCTGGCTGACGTGGAGTGGTTTGGGAGTCCAGACGGCCTGCTCTCCAGACCTGCCAGTTGGCCTCCCTTGGTAATGAAATCACCCTGTGTGCACTGCGTCAGCAGCAGATGGGGAAAGCATACTGTCTACTGTATTTCGTGAAGTGGTTTGTCAACACATGGGAATATCAGGACGGTCTGTAAGACATTCCAGTAAAACAGGTGTAGATTTTTGCGGCACTTAACTCAATTTACAGAAGGCCTGTGTAGAGTAGTAAAAGAGGCCACTCAGGAAAGAAAAGAGTGTTCATGATGTTTGCAGATGACATGTTTTACTGTAACCATGCCAATAACATTCTGCATCAGGGTTTGTCACGGTTTCCACCTTTGTTGACTGGCTATCATCAGCAGGTGGAACGCTGAACTCTTCACTGCAGCGGATGGACAGTTCCTTAGGAATGGCCTTGCCGGCAGGTGTCACTGATCGGTAGTTCTGTCACTTGGCGCCATGCTTGGGTTTGTGGCTACAGCTGTCTAAACAACATGGTGATGCCATATTAGTTATAATGACCTCTTTTAGTCAAAATTCGATCTGCACTTCATTCACTTTACCACTATATGGGAAGGCTGTTATATCCATTCCATTACGAATTGTCTGTCAGACTACTTGGAATTTGAAGTCGACTTGACTCACACAGGCAGAAATTCCCAGAGAGTGAGACACTTCAAATGTAATTTTACGAAACCCAAATGTGGAAAAATTAAAAAGGCAATCCTGTAGCATCCTGTAGCATCAGATGTTCTTAAAAATATGTTCTTTCATGGTCACGCTAGCGAGATCCCCCTGTAAAGGGCCTCCAGCTCTCCAGCAGAGGAGGATAAGCTAATATTGTGGATAAACTGCAAAGTGAATAATCAAATCAAAGTTTATTTGTCACTTGCGCCAAATACAACAGGTGTAGACCTTACAGTGAAATGCTTACTTACAGACTCTAACCAATAGTGCAAAAAAGGTATTAGGTGAACAATAGGTAAGTAAAGAAATAAAACAACAGTAAAAATACAGGCTATATACAGTAGCGAGGCTATAAAGGTAGCGAGGCTACATACTGACACCGGTTAGTCAGGCTGATTGAGAAAGTATGTACATATATGATGAACAGAGAGTAGCAGTAGCGTAAAAGAGGAGTTGGTGGGTGGCGGGACACAACACAGATAGCCTGGTTAGCCACTGTGCGGGAGCACTGGTTGGTTGGCCCAATTGAGCTAGTATGTGCATGAATGTATAGTTAAAGTGACTATGCATATATGATAAACAGAGAGTAGCAGCAGCGTAAAAAGAGGGGTTGGGGGAGGCACACAATGCAAATAGTCCGGGTAGCCATTTGATTACCTGTTCAGGAGTCTTATGGCTTGGGGTTAAAAACTGTTGAGAAGCCTTTTTGTCCTAGACTTGGCACTCCAGTACCGCTTGCCATGCGGTAGTAGAGAGAACAGTCTATGACTGGGGTGGCTGGGGTCTTTGACAATTGTTAGGGTCTTCCTCTGACACCGCCTGGTGTAGAGGTCCAGGATGGCAGGGAGCTTAGCCCCAGTGATGTACTGGGCCGTACGCACTACCCTCTGTAGTGCCTTGTTGTCTGAGGCCGAGCAAATGAAATACCAGGCAGTGATGTTGCAGCTGTAGAACCTTTTGAGGTTCTCAGGACCCATGTCAAATCTTTTTAGTTTCCTGAGGGGGAATAGGCTTTGTCGTGCCCTCTTCACGGCTGTCTTGGTGTGTTTGGACCATTCTAGTTTGTTGTTGATGTGGACGCCAAGGAACTTGAAGCTCTCAACCTGCTCCACTACAGCCCCGTCGATGAGAATGGGGGCATGCTCGGTCCTCATTTTCCTGTAGTCCAATCATCTCTTTAGTCTTGGTTACGTTGAGGGAGAGGTTGTTATTCTGGCACCATCCGGCCAGGTCTCTGACTTCCTCCCTATAGGCTGTCTCGTCGTTGTCGGTGATCAGGCCTACCACTATTGTGTTGTCTGCAAACTTATTGATGGTGTTGGAGTCGTGCCTGACCATGACCAACATTTCAAAGCAATTCATGGGTATGGATGTGAGTGCTATGGGTCTGTAGTAATTTAGGCAGGTTGCCTTTGTGTTCTTGGGCACAGGGACTATGGTGGTCTGCTTGAAACATGTTGGTATTACAGACACAATCAGGGACATGTTGAAAATGTCAGTGAAGACCCCTGCCAGTTGGTCAGCACATTTTATTTTATTTTTATTTAACCTTTATTTAACCAGGTAGGCTAGTTGAGAACAAGTTCTCATTTGCAACTGCGACATGGCCAAAACAGTTCGACACATACAACAACACAGAGTTACACATGGAATAAACAAACATACAATCAATAATACAGTAAAAAAATCTATATACAGCATGTGGAAATGAGGAAAGATAAGAGAGGTAAGGCAATAAATAGGCCATGGTGGCGAAGTAATTACAATATAGCAATTAAACACTGGAATGGTAGAATGTGCAGAAGATTAATGTGCAAGTAGAGATACTGGGGTGCAAAGGTGCAAGACATGCCCGGAGCACACGTCCTGGTAATCCGTCTGGCCCCGTAGCCTTGTGTATGTTGACCTGTTTAAAAGGTCTTACTCACATCGGCTATGGAGAGCGTGATCACACAGTTGTCCGGAACAGCTGATGCTCTCATGCATGCCTCAGTGTTGCTTGCCTTGAAGCAAGCATAGAAGTGATTTAGCTCGCCTGGTAGGCTCGCGGCTGTGCTTCCCTTTGTAGTCTGTAATAGTTTGCAAGCCCTGCCACATAAGACATAAGAGTGTCGGAGCCGGTGTAGTATGATTCAATCTTAGCCCTGTATTAACACTTTGCCTGTTTGATGGTTCGTCGCAGGGCATAGCAGGATTTCTTGTAAGCTTCCAGGTTAGAGTCCCGCACCTTGAAAGCGGCAGCTCTACCCTTTAGCTCAGGCAAATGTTGCCTGTAATCCATGGATTCTGGTTGGGGTATGTACGTACAGTCACTGTGGGGACGACGTCCTCAATGCACTTATTGATAAAACCAGTGTGGTGTACTCCTCAATGCCATCGGAAGAATCCCGGATCCCGGAACATGTTCCAGTCTGTGCTAGCAAAACAGTCCTGTAGTTTAGCATCTGACCACTTTTTAAAATAATTGTTTGACCCCCTTTCGTGGTAGTTACTATCTTGTCTCATCGCTACAACTCCCGTACGGGCTCGGGAGAGAGTCATGCGTCCTCCGAAACACAACCCAACCAAGCCGCGCCGCTTCTTAACACTAGCCGCACCGGAGGAAACACTGTGCACCTGGTGACTTTGTTGGCGTGCACTGCACCCGGCCCGCCACAGGAGTCGCTAGACAAGGATATCCCTACCGGCCAGGCCCTCCCAAACCCGGACGACGCTAGGCCAGTTGTGCATCGCCCCACGGACCTCCCGGTCGCGGCCAGCTGCGACAGAGCCTGGGCGCGAACCCAGAATCTCTGGTGGCATTGCGATGCAGTGCCCTAGACCACTGCATAACCCGGGAGGCCCCCATCTGACCACGTTTTTCACTGGTGCTTCCTGCTTTGATTTTTGCTTGTAAGAAGGAATCAGGAGGATAGAGTTGTGGTCGGATTTATCAAATGGAGGGCGAGGGAGAGCTTTGGTTCTGTGTGTGGAGTAAAGGTGGAGTAAAGGTGATCTAGAATTTTTTTTCCCTCTGGATGCACATTTAACATGCTTCAAGATTGCTTCGATCACGTGGACTGGGATATGTTCCGCATATCGTCGGACAATAACATTGAAGAATATGCTGAGTTTATTAGCAAGTGCATCGGTGATGTTGTACCCACAGCGACTATTAAAACCTTCCCCAACCATGGATTGATGGCAGCATTTGCGCAAAACGGAAAGCGTGAACCACTGACCGGAAACAGTGTCGCTATTCCCTCCGCAAGGCAATCAAACAAGCTAAGTGTCAGTATAGAGACAAAGTAGAGTCGCAATTCAACGGCTCAGACACAAGAGGTATGTGGCAGGGTCTACAGTCAATCACGGACTACAAAAAGAACTAGCCCCGTCGCGAACCAGGATGTCTTTCTCCCAGACAAACTAAACAACTTCTTTGCTAGCTTTGAGAACAATACAGTGCCATCGTCACAGCTCGCTATCAAAACCTGCAGGCTCTCCTTCACTGCAGCCAACGTGAGTAAAACATTTAAACGTGTTAACCTTCGCAAGGCTGCCAGCCCAGACGGCATCCCTAGCCGCGTCGTCAGAACATGCGCAGACCAGCTGGCTGGTGTGTTTACAGACATATTCAATCAATCCTTATCCCAGTCTGCTGTTCCCACATGCTTCAAGATGGCCACCATTGTTCCTGTTCCCAAGAAAGCTAAGGTAACTGAGCTAAACAACTATCGCCCCGTAGCACTCACTTCTGTCATCATGAAGTGCTTTGAGAGATTAGTCAAGGACCAGATCACCTCCATCCTACCTGACACCCTAGACCCACTCCAATTTGCTTACTGCCCCAATAGGTCCACAGACGACGCAATCGCAAGCACACTGCACACTGCCCTAATCCATCTGGACAAGAGGAATACCTATGTAAGAATGCTGTTCATCGACGACAGCTCACCATTTGACACCAGAGTACCCTCCAAACTCGTCATTAAGCGCGAGACCCTGGGTCTCGACCCCGCCCTGTGCAACTGGGCCCTGGACTTCCTGACGGACCTCCCCCAGGTGGTGAGGGTAGGAAACAACATCTCCACCCCGCTGATCCTCAACACTGGGGCCCCACAAGGGTGCGTTCTCAGCCCTCTCCCTGTTCACCCATTACTGCGTGACTATGCACACCTCCAACTCAATAATCAAATTTGCAGATGACACTACAGTGGTAGACTTGATTAACAACAAAGACAGGGCGACCTACAAGGAGGAGGTGAGGGCCCTCGGAGTGTGGTGTCAGAAAAATAATCTCACACTCAATGTCAACAAAACAAAGGAGATGACCGTGGACTTCAGGAAACAGCAGAGGGAGCAGCCCCCTATCCACATCGACGGGAGAGTAGTGGAGAAGGTGGAAAGTTTTAAGTTCCTCGGCGTACACATCACGGACAAACTGAAATGGTCCACCCACACAGACAGCGTGGTGAAGAAGGCGCAGCAGCACCTCTTCAACCTTAGGGGGTTGAAGAAATTCAGCTTGTCACCAAAAACACTCACAAGCTTTACAGATGCACAATCGAGAGCATCCTGTCGGGCTGTATCACCGCCTGGTACGGCAAATGCTCCGCCCAGAACCGTAAGGCTCTCCAGAGGGTAGTGAGGTCTGCACAACGCATCACCGGGGGCAAACTACCTGCCCTCCAGGACACCTACACCACCCGGTGTCACAGGAAGGCCAAAATGATCATCAAGGACAACAACCACCCGAGCCACTGCCTGTTCACCCCGCTATCATCCAGAAGGCGAGGTCAGTACAGGTGCATCAAAGCGGGGATCGAGAGACTGAAAAAAAGCTTCTATCTCAAGGCCATCAGATTGTTAAACAGCCATCACTAACATTGAGTGGCTGCTGCCAACAAACTGACTCATTTCTAGCCACTTTAATAATACAAATTGTATGTAATAAATGTATCACCAGCCACTTTAAACAATGCCACTTTAGATAATGTTTACATACCCTGCATTACCCATCTCATATGTATATACTGTACTATTTACTGCATCTTGCCTATGCCGTTCGGGCCATCGCTCATCCATATATTTATATGTACATATTCTTAATAATTCCTTTACACTTGTGTGTATAACGTAGGTGTTGTGAAATTGTTAAATTACTTGTTAGATATTACTTTATGGTCGGAACTAGAAGCACAAGCATTTCGCTACACTCGCATTAACATCTGCTAACCATGTGTATGTGACAAATAAAATTGGATTTGATTTGGTAGAACTGATTTAAGTTTCCCTGCATTATTGTCTCCGGCCACTAGGAGCGCCACCTCTGGGTAAGTGGTTTCCTGTTTGCTCATTTCCTTATACAGCTGACTGAGTGGGTTCAGCATCTGTCTGTGGTGGTAAATAAACAGCCACGAAAAGTATAGCTGAAAACTCTCTAGGCAAGTAGTGTGGCCGGCAATTTAGCACAATATACTCTACTTCAGGCGTGCAAAATTTAGAGACTTCCTTAGATTTCGTGCACCAGCTGTTATGCACAGACCGCCCCTCCTCGTCTTACCGGAGTGTGCTGTTCTATCTTGCCGGTGCAGCGTGTATCCCGCGAGATGAACATCCATGTCGTCATTCAGCCACCATTCCGTAAAACATAGGATATTACAGTTTTATGTCCCGTTAGTAGGATATTCGTGATCATACCTCATCTAATTTACTGTCCAATGACTGCACGTTGGCGAGTAGTATTGATGGTAATGGCAGCTTTCCCACTCGCCTTCTCCGGGTCCTGACGAGGCATCCGGCTCTTTGTCCTCTGTACCTGCATCGCTTCCTCTTGCAAATAACGGGGATGTCAGCCCTGTGGGGTGTTTGGAGAATGTCCTGTGCGTGCTCCTTGTTGTAGAAACAGTCTTTGTCTAATCCGAGGTGTGTGCGATCGCTGTCCTGATATCCAGAAGCATTTTTTTGACGTAAGATACGGTGGCAGAAAAATCATGTACAAAATAAGTTACAAATAATGCAAAAAAACCACATAATAGCACAATTGGTTGGGCGCCCGTAAAACTGCTGCCATTTCTTCCGCCGCCATTTTATGAGTGACAGTCAGGGGGTATCAGTGCTGAGTCAATGTGCGGCGGTACAGGTTAGTCGAGGTAATTTGTAAAGTGACTATGTATAGATAACAAACAGCAAGTAGCAGCAGTGTAAAAACAAAGGGGGAGGGTGTCAATGTAAATAGTCCGGGTGGCCATTTGATTAGTTGTTCAGCAGTCTTGTGGCTTGGGGGTAGAAGCTGTTAAGGAGCCTTTTGGTCCAAGACTTGACCCTCTGGTACCACTTGCCGTGCGGCAGCAGAGAGAACAGTCTATGACTTGGGTGACTGGAGTCTTTGACCATTTTTTGGGCCTTCCTCTGACACTGCCTAGTGTAGAGGTCCTGGATGTCAGGAAGCTTGGCCCCAGTGACGTACTGGGCCGTACACACAACCCTCTGTAGCGCCTTACGGTCAAATGCTGAGCAGACCTGACAGACGTTCAGCGGAACGCAAGATTTCCTGTGGGGGCCTTTGCTCAGCTTAAGTAGTGAAACTTCCTTCCCTGCCAGCAAGAGATCCTGGTGGTCACAGCCAGTCTGTCAGCCCGTTTTATGAGGGTCAGGGCCAGCCATGAACCGCTCCATTCCAGGCTCAGCTGAATCGGTGATAAAGAACGGCATGGAGGACACATTCACTGCCTCCCCTGGGTACTTCCTCTCTCCCGTCCTTCTCTGACATCAGGCCTCCACAGGAAACAGGCCAGGCCAGGGGCAGAGCAGGATGTGTGTGCAGCATGCACTGACATCTCTCCAAAGGTGATTTCTCTATGTGCTCCATGATTACATAATCACACATGGAGGAGGAGGAGGGACCTGGATCCTTCTGCATGACATCCTAAATAGCAATCCTTTCACTTGTGCTAGCTTATCTGGAAATGGCAGATTTTTTTATGGAATATCTACATAGGTGTACAGAGGCCCATTTATCAGCAACCATCACTCCTGTTTTCCAATGGCACGTTGTGTTAGCAAATTCAAGTTTATAATTTTAAAAGGCTAATTTATCATTAGATAACCCTTTTGCAATTACGTTAGCACAGTTGAAAACTGTTATGCTGATTTAAATAAGCAATAAAACTGGCCTTCTATAGACTAGTTGAGTATCTGGAGCATCAGCTTTTGTGGGTTCGATTACATGCTCAAAATGGACAGAAACAAGACATTTTCTTCTGAAACTCGTCATTGTAAAGGTTCTCTTGGGGTGAAGTAGAGGTGGACCAAAACGCAGCGTGGTTGTTATTCATTGTACTTTAATAAAGAAACTGTACATGAATAAACTAACAAAACAACAAACATGTGAAAACCTAAAACAATCCTATCTGGTGCAAACACAGAGACAGGAACAATCACCCACAAACACACAGTGAAACCCAGGCTACCTAAGTATGATTCTCAATCAGAGACAACTAATGACACCTGCCTCTGATTGAGAACCATACTAGGCCAAAACATAGAAATACCCCAAAACATAGAAAAACAAACATAGACTGCCCACCCAACTCACGCCCTGACCATACTAAATAAATACAAAACAAAGGAAATAAAGGTCAGAACATGACAGTCATTCTATTCTTGTTCTGAGAAATGAAGGTTATTCCATGCGAGAAATTGCCAAGAAACTGAAGATCTCATAGAACGCTGTGAACTATCTTCACAGAACAGCGCAAACTGGCTCTAACCAGAATATAAAGAGGAGTGGGAGGCCCTGGTGCACCACTGAGCAAGAGGACAAGTACATTAGAGTGTGTAGTTTGAGAAACCGACGCCTCACAAGTCCTCAACTGGCAGCTTCAGTAAATAGTACCCGCAAAACAGCGGTCTCAACGTCAACAGTGAAGAGGCGGGATGCTGGCCTTGTAGGCAGAGTTGCAAAGAAAAAGCCGTATCCCAGACTTGCCAATAAAAATAAAAGATTAAGATAGGCAAAAGTTCCTCTGTCCAGTGTCTGTTCTTTTGCCCATCTTAATCTGGCAAGTCTGAGATATGGCTTTTTCTTTGCAACTCTGCCTACAAGGCCAGCATTCCGGAGTTGCCTCTTTACTGTTGACGTTGAGACTGGTGTTTTGCGCATACTGGGTTGAGCCTGTAATCAAACCCACAAATGCTGATGCTCCAGATACACAACTAGTCTAAAGATGGCCAGTTTTATTGCTTATTTAATCAGAACAACAGGTTTAAGCTGTGCTAACGTAATTGCAAAAGGGGTTCTAATGATCAATTGGCCTTTTAAAATGATACACTTGGATTAGCTAACACAACGTGCCATTGGAATACAGGAGTGATGGTTGCTGATAATGGGCCTCTGTACGCCTATGTAGATATTCCATAAAAAATCAGCCGTTTCCAGCTACAATAGTCATTTACAACACGAACAATGTCTACACTGTATTTCTGATCAATTTGATGTTATTTTAATGGACAAAAAATGTGCTTTTCTTTCAAAAACAAGGACATTTCTAAGTGACACCAAACTTTTGAACGGTAGTGTATCTTACTGCAGGCTGTAACTGTTTTCCTCATATCGGCCCACCTTTGTTGCTGGTTGACTAATAGGCCCAGTGGTTACAGCGCTTGTTGACTCGAGGCTTTACACTGACCCACACAGTCACTTTTCAGAGGAAACTGTGGTCAGTGAGGGAGTTCTCCATGTTAATCATGGAACAGTCATTCCTTTTAGCCTAACCCCAGACAGACCACACCACTCTCACTACTGGAAGCTACTGTCAACATGCCACCGTAGGTGTTTACGGAACTGCCAGAAAGTATTACTCTTTCCACATAAAACAATACTATAGTGTATACTATGGTAGGAATATTATAGTATTCACTTTAGTGTTTTTGTGAAGTTTACTATAGTATTCACTGTAGTCCGCAAAAACACTACAGCGAATACTGTAGTGTTTACTGTAGTATTCTGTAGGCAGGTAGCCTAGCGGTTTAGAGTCTTGGGCCAGTAACCGAAAGGTCGCTGGTTTGAATCCTCAAGCTGATTGGTGAAAAATGTGCCCTGGAGCAAGGCACTTAACCGTCATTGGTCCTGTAAGTCAAATCATATTTTCAAATCAAATTGTATTTGTCAAATGCGCCGATACAACAGCCTTACAGTGAAATGCTTCCTTACAAGCCCTTAACCAACTATGCAGTTTTAAGAAAAATAAATGTTCAGTAAGTCACTCTGGATAAATGACTAAAATATAAATGTATACTGTAGTATTTACAGTTTACTAAAGTATAAATACTGTAGTAAAACAAGAGTAATATACTATAGTAATTACTGTAGTGTTTTTCTGGACTGTAGTACATTATAGTGTAATATTTACTGTAGTGTTTTTGAGGACGGTTGTATACTGTAGTATTTACTGTAGTGTTTTTGTGGGCATTACTTTAGTATTCACTGAAGTTTGTTTTTGTTTCATTATCTTTGACATACGTGGATGTCACACCCTGACCTTAGAGATCCTTTTTATTCTCTATGTTTGGTTAGGTCAGGGTGTGACTCGGGTGGGAAAGTCTATGTTTTCTATTTCTTTGTTTTTGGCCGTGTGTGTGTGTGTGTGTGTGTGTGTGTGTGTGTGGTTCCCAATCAGAGGCAGCTGTCTATCGTTGTCTCTGATTGGGGATCACATATAAGTTGTCATTTTCCTTTTGGTGTTTTTTAAATTTATTTTTAAATTGTACCTTTATTTAACTAGGCAAGTCAGTTAAGAACAAATTCTTATTTACAATGACGGCCTAGGAACAGTGGGTTAACTGCCTGTTCAGGGGCAGAACGACAGATTAGTACCTTGTCAGCTCGGGGATTCAATCTAGCAACCTTCCGGTTACTAGTCCAACGCTCTAACCACTAGGCTACCCTGCCGTTTGTGGAATCTTGTTTTCTGTTTAGTTTTTTTCCCTGACAGAACTGTGTGCTTTCGGTTTCTCCTTTTGTCATTTGGTTTGAGTGTTTAAAAAAATAAATAATAATCTTTCCATGCTGCGCTTTGGTCTCATTCCTGACGACAGCCATTAGAGTTGGGGGCTTTCTCCTACTAGAGAAATACTAAATGAGCAAATGTTCCATAACGTGTAGGTAGGACAGGGTTGTGATCAGAGAGTTCAAAGCTTCTGCTCTTTTCTATACCCATAGGGAACTAAATATATGGTGTGTATATACTTTGAATGTACGTTTCTCATGTATGTGTGGCACAAACTGGGAAATGGGGGAGGGGAATTGGCATGGTATATCCAAATTAAACACTGTAGTATTTTCTATAGTAAAATGTTTTATGTTTTTGGGGACTGTAGTGTTTTTGTAGCTGTTATTGTTGTAGAATTAGGAGCAGTGTGAGACATGGTATTAGCAGTAGGTTTGCTGGGAGGCCTAGTGAGGGTGATATAGATGGCTTTTCAGTATACAACACACTGATGTCAGGCACGGATGTGCACACATCAGGATGCAGAAAGAGCGCCATCCCATCTGCCCCCATTTAACATAGCTTACATTTACGTAATTATTACTTTTAAATAAAAAATAAAAACGTTTTGGGATTCTGATATGCTTACAATGTTGTTTTGATTATTGCTTGAAAAGTCGCTAAGATGATGTATTTGGCTGTCATCTTTGCAAAATACCCATTTTGAATGCAGTCATTGTTAGCTAGAATGCCAACGGTCATTGCCATAGGCTGTAGCAAATGCAAGCCAAAGAGCCATTTTACTGGTTTTAGTTGTTTTTAAGTGTAATGAAGTTGATTTGTGATGATGACACAAACATTATGTTAAGCAGGACATTCATACAAGCCTTAAATTCCAATTATAATCCAACAGTAGTGTGAAAAGCACTCATAGGCAACATGTACATGGCACTATATGAGAACTTCTGTGTTCTGCCATTAACATGGCACGCATCGCTCTCATTTACAAATACAGAAAGGGGTCTATTAGCAATAGTGGTGGAATGGCAGCTGTAATGTTGAAAGCAAGGAAATACATTTTTCCTCATAACTACAGAGTAGGGAAAAATGTCAAAGAGCAAATCCCATGGTAGCTTTAGTTGAGGTCTCTGATACTCTTGGCACTTTGAATCCTGTATGCTCTTTATGCTAAGCCGTTCTGCCTGGGAAAGTTATCCTGCCATCTGGTAGTCAGCTATCCTAATCAGGGAGGAAGACCAAGAGTCATCCCCTTGTCTCCAGATTCTGCAGCCAAAAGAGTATGCCTTGAGCTGGGGGAATAGAGGGCTATGTAGGGGGAGTTCGGAATCAGTGTTAATTCCCATATGTCATAACTGTTTAACCTTTGCCCATTTCAGTTCAATCTGTTCTTTCTAACCTCTGCAGGGATAGACTGTAGGGTGTGGATCCCTGATCTTTCACTAGTCTGGGTGTGAATGAACTTGAATGAGGCCTGGGCAGGGTTAGTGTGCAGTGTTAGGGAGGAAGGGACGGGCTGTTTGTCTTTGTGCTGATGCTACAAACTTGACCTCTGGCTCGACCCTGGTCACCGATGAGCACTTTCACTTGTGATGTGAATGGATAAGGGCATTGTGTTTCTCTGCCAACTCTGGATTACAGAACGTCACATGGCAACGAGTGCTGACTCTGCTCTGGAGGCTACTTTGTCCTCACATGAACCCTTGTGGGGCTTAGGATGGGAAGGTGTGGGGATGTTTGGAATTTGTACAAACCAGCTGTCACATTTAAAGTTACTTGTTTCTGCATACTTGTTTGTGTGTTTATGTTGGTATTCTATGGAAGAGCTGGTTTGTTGTATATCAGTCAAAGTTGACATTTTACATGAAATTGAGGGAAACAAAAGAATGTGAAACAGGAAATTAGAATGTTTCTGGTGATATTTAAATTGTAATTATATAATCATGTACTAACTACAGTGTGGGTATACAATGCTACATACTTTTGCTACATACAATGCTACATATACAATGCTACATAAAACTATTACAGGGTTAGACGACTGATTTGGGAGAGGGAAGTCAACTCAACACAAAGAAAGTAGCCTTTAGCACAGACACAGGGATATTGGCAGAGTAAGACTGAAGATTAGAGTTTGTTCCCCTGTTGCAAAGATAAGCCCAACAAAGACCCATGAGTGGTTGACTTCCTTGTCAAGCCACAGGGAACAAAGGTTCTTAGAAAGCTCTGCAGCACGGAACAGATATGGCTCTATGTTCGCCAAGCTCTCTAGGGACTCGTCAGACACCCACTTACTGCCACAGTGCCGGCCCAGCCTGGTCTGGCCCGGCGGGCTGTAGGTTCCAAGCCAAATCCTAATCCAGCACATCAATCAGCAGGCCTCTCTGATGCAGCTGTCGTTAGCAGAGACAACAACAACAATTTATGGGAAACAAAGTGTCCCTCCCACACTGCACTTCATCATCCAGCACAACATCGGTCTGAGTTCCCATGATGGGGCTTGGTGTTGAAAACAGGAATTATCAGTATGGCTGTGCTTGCATGGGACCAGTTAATCCGCAGAGGTTAGAGCGCTGGATCCCTGGGGACTAAGGTCATGTCTACACTTGACACTTACATGTGACTTCTGCTATCAGAATCCGAAGATCACATTGAAAAGACAGGTCTCGACACAAAGGTCGCTTTGTAGTCTGATTGTGTTCAGATCTGGCTGACCACTTCAGGAGGTGGTCATGGATGCATTGTGTAAGGATTTCTCCTCAGTCTGGACCCAATCAAGCTACCGAAAGCGCATACAGTGGGCGACGTCATCAGCATTCCACCCACAAGACTCCAGAAAACGTGTTTTGGAACAGAGAGGCACCTTTTCATTATAACTTTGGAGGAAATATGTTCCCAGCGTGTGAGGAATGTGTTTGCTGGCCTCATAAATGCTAGCAAGCTAGCTAATATTTAGAAGGAAAAAAATGTTTGGCTGGAGTCATGCTAACCCGTCTGCAATCCCTTTAGCGTTGCTTGATAGCTTGCTGACTAGCTACAGAAGTTAGCTGGCTAGTTAGCTACAGTAGTTAGCTACTGCCATCAGTTGTTGGTGAGTTAATATCATATTTAGCCTATTCTACCGTTTGTAGAATGCACACTGGCATTTTAATATAGCACGGGAAAAGGGAATTCAGACCCACGGTGGACACGGTAGACACATTTAAATGTGGGTGTAGACACATAACGCGCTTGGAATTACATGATCAGAACTCAAAACAAATCAAAATCAAATGTTATTTGTCACACACTCCAAATACAGGTAGACCTTACCATGAAATGCTTACTTATTTAACCAACAATGCAGTTCAAGAAATAGAGTTAAGAAAATATTTACTAAATAAATGTAAAAAGTAACACAATAAAATAGCAATAACGAGGCTATATACAGCGGGGTACAGGTTAGTCGAGGTCATTTGTAATATGATCAGAATGCTAAAGCTGCATGAACTGTCAAGTCTAGATACAGCCTGAGGCAGTGGAACACAACTTCCAGCTCAAAATATCTAACAATGTCCGCCTCTGGTCCTTGGTGAGCACTAGCTAGTTTATGGTGTGCTGCTCAATAGGTGATTACATACATATCTGACATGTGTTGGTCCCCCACTGAAAAATTGAATTTATCGCCGGTTCTTGTTTCCAGATGTCGGAAAAAAACGATTTTTGTTGGACATTTTTGCTGTTTTTAGGTTGTTCATGGCTGTGCATGCATGGGACCAGTTAATCCAGGCAGAGGTCAGAGAGCTGGATCCCTGGGGACTGAGGCAGTGGAACACAACTTCCAGCGCAAAAATATCTAAAAATGTCCGCCTCTGGTCCTTGGTGAGCACTAGCTAACTGATGGTGTGCTGCTCAATAGGTGATTGCATACATATCTGATGTGTGTGGGTCCCCCACTGAAAAATATCATTTATCGCTGGTTCTTGTTTCCAGATGTCGGGGGGAAAAAAAATATTCTCTGGCCTTTTTTTTTGCTGTTTTTAGGTCTTCTCAGTATAAAGAAATGTTTTGTATTGCTTTTAAATGAACTTCCTCGGGCTGTATTCATCAGTCTTCTTGTTTGTGCACCTGCTCAGCTTAAAGGGCCAATCAGCAGTTGAAACAATAACAAAGCGTTTTCCCCGCCACTGTTTCAGTAAACGCTGAGGGATGGGGGTGGAGAAATGTCATCACTCTCAAATTCATAGACAGACCTATGGATGCAAGGACTGACCATCCATGATATCAACATAGTTTTAACTTTGTTTTGAGGCTATACCGTGTTTGTTTACATTTACTTTGTTTACAAAAAATGGAGTTAAACAAGCTTATATTTTGGGTTAGGATGGGAACGACAGTTTAACTAAGCTCATGAGACATTTATACGTTAAATTCTTCAAGAATGAATGAGTACATACCATTAAAGGTAGACTCAGCAATATGATGTACACTACATGACCAAAAGTATGTGGACAAATCATTCCAAAATCATGGGCATTAATATGGAGTTGATCCCCCCTTTGCTGCTAGAGACTCTACTCTTCTGGGAAGGCATTCCACTAGATGTTGGAGTACTGCTTAGGGGACTTGCATCCATTCAGCCACGAGCATTAGTGAGGTCGGGCACTGATGTTGGGCGATAAGGGCTGGCTCGCAGTTGGCGTTCCAATTCATCCCAAAGTTATTTGATGGGGTTGAGGTCAGAGCTCTGGGCAGGCCAGTCAAGTTCATCCACACCGATCTCGACAAACCATTTCTGTATGGACCTCGCTTTGTGCACGGGGGCATTGTCATGCTGAAAGAGGAAAGGGCCTTTCCCAAAATGTTACAACAAAGTTGGAAGCACAGAATTATCTAGAATGTCATTGTATGCTGTAGCGTTAAGATTTCCCTTCACTGGAACTAAGGGTGAGAAACACCCCCAGACAATTATTCCTCCTACACCAAACATTACAGTTGGCAATATGCATTGGGCCAGGTAGCGTTTTCCCAGCATCCAACAAACCCAGATTCGTCCTTCGGACGATTCATCACTCCAGAGAACGTGTTTCCCCTGCTCCAGAGTCCAATGGCAGCGAGCTTTACACCACTCCAGCCGACACTTGGCATTGTGCATGGTGATCTTAGGCTTGTGTGAGTCTGCTTGGCTATGGAAACGCATTTTATGAAGCTACTGACAAACAGTTATTGTGCTTACGTTGCTTCCAGAGGTAGTTTGGAACTCAATAGTGAATGTTGCAACCAAGGACAGACAATTTTTATGCGCTACGCGCTTCAGCACTCGGCGATCCCGTTCTGTGATCTTGTGTGGCCTACCACTTTGTGGCTGAGTTGTTGTTACACCAAGAGGTTTCCATTTCACTTACAGTTGATTTGATTTGAGTTGACCGGGGCAACTCTAGCAGGGCAGAAATGTGACAAACTGACTTGTTGGCACCCAAAAACTGTGTCACATTGAAAGTCACTAAGCTCTTCAGTAAGGACATTTTACTGCCAATGTTTGTCTCTAGAGATTGCGTGGCTGTGTGCTCGATTTTATACACCTGTCAGCAACGGTATGGCTAAAATAGCCGAATCCACTAATCCGAAGTGGTGTCCTCATACATTTGTATAAATAGTTTAGATGCAGAAAGTGAACAGCAAAGTGGGTCAATTTCCGCAACAACTACGAGCGTCGAAGCGTGAGGCTCAACATCTCTGCTGTTTTGGCCAAGCGGCTACCACGATGTCAACAGCGTGAATCGAACCCATGCACATGTGCAGATACTGTGTGTGACTGGGTGAGAGTGAAGTCTTGCATATAGCTCATCTCAGTATTTGCAATGCTGCTCGTGACAACCTCATTTTGCTGAGTCTACCTTTAATTAACATCCAAAAATGGATGTAGCAACTACTGATTGAAAATCTAGGAAGATCTGACATTTCAGAACAAAACCATGCTTTTATTTTATTAGGACTTGGCATCACTGAACACCTCTTCCTGCTGAGCTGTCTCGCTATAATTTGGTAAATTAATTATCAGAGCGACTGTAATATATTGGAGAGGTTTGAATGGCCTCTCAGTTTTCCATGTCTTTTGGGCCTATTCCATGAACCAGACAAACCACAGGCCTCTCTTCCCCTCCCATCCTGTCCAGGCACAGCTCTCTGGCCTGCCTCTCACAGCCTTACACTCCTCACGCTCTCCAAGAACCCAGGTGGAAATTGATGGACTGGCGAGGGAGTCACATAATATGGCCCCCAAGGGAGGACGTAACAACAGATTCTTTCACAGATTTTTGGCCAGAAGTAAACCGGACAGAAGTATAGTGGACAGAAATATAGTGGACAGAAATATAGTGGGCAGAAAAATAGTGGTCATGAATGTAGTGGACAGAAATATAGTGGACAGAAATATAGTGGACAGAAATATGGTGGACAGAAATATGGTGGACAAAAATATGGTGGACAAACATATAGTGGACAGAAATATAGTCATTCACTTGCACATAGAGCATCTGTGGACCTCGTTGGAATCAAGTTTAGAAAAAGTATATTCTGATGTAAATCATGAGGGGGAAAATGAAGGATAAGGGTTTCAGTTCTATGTGGTTAGCACCTAAATCAAACCCATTAGAGTACTTTGTAGGGAGGAGAGGGGACTGTGCTGTGCTCGCTCTCCTACCTCCGGAAGACAGTTTGTCCTCTGATTTAAGCCTTGTCCCCTGGGGGCACATAGAGGCTGAGGTAGGAGTTGGCATGGAGCTACTTCAATACAGCTCACTGATTTAATCTAACTCTATTCTAATTCATTGCACCCAGGCAATGGCTGCTACCAACAGGATTCCTGGGAGGCTAGACAGGAGAACATGAATTAATCCAGCATCTACGTCTCTGTGACGCACCCAGATTTTCATGAGGGCGGAAATAATCTGCCAGGAGCCACAATTAGCCAAGCCATAATGACTAGAGGTGCTATCAAAGCACAATAGGCCAATCTTGGCTTGATGTTTGGCCCTGTGCAACTATGTAATGAGAAGACCCAGAACTCTCCCCTGTTCTGTGGTTAGAACATTATGTCCACTAACCAGGTGTTTTTCTCTTATGAGATGGGACCAACAATAGCACTAATGTGCAGTGTGGTTGGTTGCATGCATATACGCCGGAGAAAATACCTCAAAGTAACATCTAGTTTCAGGAGACAGGGTTGTTTAGGGATTCATCAAACACATAGGAAAAACACATAGGCGTGTTGTAAGATTTGTTACTTGAATTGTAGTCGCTGTGGGTTTGAGAATGTGTGTGGATAACAGGGGATAGAGGGAGGTATTTGCTCCGAAGTGCAGCCATGGTGGATGTTCAGCAGCACTGTTCAGGCTGCTTCCAACATGGAGGTCAGTGGTACACCTTCTATCTGCATAGCGATGTGTTATTTATTTCAACAGTTGGTTGGTGCTTTTTAATGTGGTGCCGATCTGCAGCCAGGAGAGGGTGAAACTTCAATCAAATCCTCAGTTAGCTTCGTCAGCTGCTCGTTTGCTGCTCCCATAAAAAAAGTATTTTGGATAATGTCGTAATGGGAGCTCGCTAGAGAACGCTCCTCGTATCCCCCTGTGTCCTCGCTCCTGATTGAATCCACATATATCTGGTAAAATGTTACTACATGGCAAATTGATAATGAGGACATTGTTTCCTTACATGCCGTTAAGTAAGATCGAGGCAGATGTCAATAAACATGAATTGCTAATGCCTGTGTCCAAAGGAACAACGGATAAGGTTTTATGACATTTTTGGATGAAGATGTATTGTTTGGTTGAGATACAAAGAAGCTACAGTGTATGAGCAACAGCTCAGCGCCAGTTCTGAAAACAGGCCAATGGCTTTTTTCTCCCCAAGCTTTCACTTTACACCACAACCCAGCAGATATGTAGGGCCCGGTTTACACGACTGACCACAGATTAAACCTTCACAGAGGCTATAATTATAGGTCAGGCTTTGATGTTACAGAGACTACTGGGTTATTTTAGGTTTTCCAATGAACACCAATGTTTCCGTGGCTCACAGAATTGTCCAAGTTGCCATGAGGAATAAGCTACAACAATACATGAAATAAGCCCAGTGCTGTCAGGGTATCATATTTATTATAGCCTGTTCAGTGTCAATGCTTTGAGGTCTTTATTGAAAGGAGCACAGAGAGAGAGCTCAATCCACCCATTGCGTATGGGCTCTAGAAATAAAGCCAGGGAAATTAGATATGCCACTGGAGCGGTGGTTGACCACTGTGGGGGCAGCTATGCTGCTATTCTGTTTAAGTAATAGAACATTAATGCTCTCACAGCCTCTTCTCACTGTTTCCCAAACAACCCAGTTGAATCTACAATGAATTTCCAGACAAATAAGAGATACAGTTGATGTCGGAAATTTACATACACCTTAGCCAAATGCATTTAAACTCAGTTTCACGATTCCTGACATTTAATCCTAGTAAACATTCCCTGTCTAAGGTCAGTTAGGATCACCACTTTATTTTAAGAATGTGAAATATCAGAATAATAGTAGAGAGAATGATTTCTTTAAACTTGTATTTCTTTCATCACATTCCCAGTGGGTCAGAAGTTTACATACACTCAATTAGTATTTGGTAGCATTGCCTTTAAATTGTTTAACTTGGGTCAAACGTTTTGGGTAGCCTTTCACAAGCTTCCCACAACAAGTTGGGTGAATATTGGCCCATTCCTCCTAACAGAGCTGGTATAACTGAGTCAGGTTTCATGATGCCATCTATTTTGTGAAGTGCAGCAGTCCCTCCTGCAGCAAAGCACCCCCACAATATGATGCTGCCGCCCCCATGCTTCACGGTTGGGATGGTATTCTTCAGCTTGCAAACCTCCCCCTTTATCCTCCAAACATAACGATGGTCATTATGGCCAAACAGTTCTATTTTTGTTTCATCAGACCAGAGGACATTTCTCCAAAAAGTACGATCTTTGTTCCCTTGTGCAGTTCCAAACCGTAGTCTGGCTTTTTTTAAATGGCGGTTTTGAAGCAGTGGCTTCTTCCTTGCTGAGCGGCCTTTCAGGTTATGTCGATATACAGTTAAAGTCGGAAGTTTACATACACGTAGGTTGGAGTCATTAAAACTTGTTTTTCATCCACTCTACAAAGTTATTTTTGCTGAGTAGAGTATTGGAAGCTGTTTTGTAGATGACATCGCCGAAGTCGAGGATCGGTAGGATAGTCAGTTTTACTAGGGTAAGTTTGGCGGCGTGAGTGAAGGAGGCTTTGTTGAGGAATAGAAAGCCGACTCTAGATTTGATTTTAGATTGGAGATGTTTGATATGAGTCTGGAAGGAGAGTTTACAGTCTAGCCAGACACCTAGGTACTTATAGATGTCCACATATTCTAGGTTGGAACCATCCAGGGTGGTGATGCTAGTCGGGCATGCGGGTGCAGGCAGCGAACGGTTGAAAAGCATGCATTTGGTTTTACTAGCGCTTAAGAGCAGTTAGAGGCCACGGAAGGAGTGTTGTATGGCGTTGAAGCTCGCTTGGAGGTTAGATAGCACAGTGTCCAAGGAAGGGCCGGAAGTATACAGAATGGTGTCGTCTGCGTAGAGGTGGATCAGGGAATCACCCGCAGCAAGAGCAACATCATTGATATATACAGAGAAAAGAGTCGGCCCGAGAATTGAACCCTGTGGCACCCCCATAGAGACTGCCAGAGGACCGGACAACATGCCCTCCGATTTGACACACTGAACTCTGTCTGCAAAGTAGTTGGTGAACCAGGCAAGGCAGTCATTAGAAAAACCGAGGCTACTGAGTCTGCCGATAAGAATATGGTGATTGACAGAGTCGAAAGCCTTGGCCAGGTCGATGAAGATGGCTGCACAGTACGGTCTTTTATCGATGGTGGTTATGATATCGTTTAGTACCTTGAGCGTGGCTGAGGTGCACCCGTGACCGACTCGGAAACCCGTGCCCGAATCGGCTGTTGGCCGAGGTTGGAGTAGCCAGGAGGAAGGCATGGCCAGCCGTTGAGAAATGCTTGTTGAAGTTTTCGATAATCATGGACACGGTGGTGACCATGTTACCTAGCCTCAATGTAGTGGGCAGCTGGGAGGAGGTGCTCTTGTTCTCCATGGACTTTACAGTGTCCCAGAACTTTTTGGAGTTAGAGCTACAGGATGCAAATTTCTGCCTGAAGAAGCTGGCCTTGGCTTTCCTGACTGACTGCGTGTATTGGTTCCTGACTGATTGAACTTCACCTAACTTTCTGGTTTTCCCCTTGTGTGAATTGTGATCGAATCAACGCAATACTAGCCACTTTCAATGCAATATACCGAAACAAAACAAACTGTGCAAGAGATTTCTTGTAGGCAGAGCGCATTGGAGTAGGATTCTATTGCTTTGACAGGGACGACTCAGGCCCATACGCTACACAGATTGGTGCACCATAAACAGTCAGAGCTGCAGTATCCCTATATGCAAATAGACCATTTCCATATATATATCTGTACCATTCACTTTGAACACTACACATTGGCTGCTACTGTAGGCTGAATGATAGTACAGCTATTTCCATGTTAAAATGTTATGGGATGCATTTTCTCCAATGTTTTTTTTATGGTCGGCCACGTTGGTAGGCCTACATTATGATCACATAGCCACAGTAGCCTACTTGGCCACTGTTAGAACTGTAACTTAAAGCAGGTACAGCCTCGATGTTCCCAGTAAAGGCCCACCAGAAGTGTCTGAAAAGATTATAGGGAACATTGCCTACATCTCCTTTAAATGTTGATATTTGGTTGCGTTGTTAACCAAACACAATTCAATATTACTGTTGTAATACAGTAAATAGGTTCAAATTAAGGCGATCTTACAAACTAATATAAAACAAACCTTAAAATGTGTAACACATCCATGGTGACATTTAGAGGTTACTGTAACTAGTAATGTCTTCTAATGTAATCATATAAAGTGTGCATTTTCAAGATAACATGCATAGGTCGTTGCAGGTCTGTGGAGATTTTCACAATTGCTGTAATCACATGCACCATGTACTTTTAATGTAATCTCAACTGCCATCCAGGTCATTTGATTCTGCTAATAGATGAAGCACAGCGATTACACATGAATACGGCATTGTATTTCCATTTGTGCGTCCCTGTGCTTTGAAATGGTTGAAAGACATTTGGGTGAAAACAAAAAACGGACATTGTTTTTACATTGTATTTTGATTGTGCTTTTAGAGGGTTGAAAGCTTAGTGATAAAGCATTGGAAATTCAACTATCTTTTGGCTTTTTTGAGTGAGTTGTAATTGATCAATGTCTCAACCAAATATTACCCATATCCACGTTGAAATGACATAGTGTGGCCAGTGGGAAGCTTACAGTAAAGAATTACACAGTTCCCTGTTCAAGCTCATTCTCACAATATACTGTACCCATAAATCGTCTCTACTTTGATTGCCAAAAAAGGTGTTTACAGTACAATGACTGTGTAGTACAACGTTATCACTGTTGAAGCCACAATCTGTAAATTCAATAACAATTGGCCCATTTGCCAGGTTACTATTGTTCCTCCAAATTAGTCTGATGAGCTACATATTCAATCTTCAGCAGTCAAGTGAAGTTATCTCGCTTATATTTTCTCATAATGAGAAAACATGTACAAACTTGGATTTCCACTTGATCTTTGATGACCATAATTGACTTTCCTATTTGCCAACTAGCCTTCAAATTGCTCCTAATTGCGAGCGATGGAGGTAAATGGAGACATTAAAGTTGGAATCCTTAATGGTGAAACAGCTACACCCGTTTGTGATATTACAACAACAAAGGAGTTACTCAAAACAACAGACACAGTTTTTTCCCCTCGGACATCATTGCACATACGATTAAAGAGCACGTTATGTACTGCACCCCGTTATGCACTTCTGCCGTCAAACAAGCTTGTTTAGACAGTCGATACAAAGCCAAATAGCTTTTTCCAACATCCATATCGGTCTACACTGAGTGCACAAAACATTAGGAACACGTTTCTAACATTGAGTTTCACCCCCTTTTGCAATCAGAACAGACTCAATTTGTTGGGGCATGGACTCTCCAAGGTGCTGAAAGCGTTCCACAGGGAACTCCACTGACTCCAGTGCTTCCCTTGGTTATGTCAAGTTGGCTGGATGTCCTTTGGGTGGTGGACCATCCTTGATACACACAGGAAACGGTTGAGCGTGAAAAACCAAGCAGCGTTGCAGTTGAAACATTCTAACCTAACCTGCCCAGGGACTGCGGTTGAAAATTAGCCGGCTGGCTAAAACCGGCACTTTTACTGAAACGTTGATTCATGTGCACTGTCCCTGTAAAAAATCTAATCAAACTCAAACTCAAACCAGTGCCTGGCACCTACTACCGTACCCCGTTCAAAGGCATTTTATTCTTTTTTTCTTGCCCCTTCACCCTCTGAATGGCACACATACACAATCCATGTCTCAATTGTCTCAAGGCTTAAAAATCCTTCTTTAACCTGTCTCCTCCCCTTCATCTACACTGATTGAAGTTGATTTAACAAGTGCCATCAATAAGGGATCATAGCTTTCACCTGGATTCACCTGGTTAGTCTACGACATGGATAGAGCAGGTGTTCCTAATGTTTTGTACCCTCAGTGTATTTTCTGCATTCATCTGCCTTGCCATTAGATGTGAAAAGTGAGCATTGCCAGGGTAAGACAGTTGTGTCGAACAGAGTCTCTCAAAGAGCTGTATGAAACCTGTTTGTATGAAAGCCCTGTGCATCTTTCCAGGCCACCTGGAAGTCCACGGAAACAAGTTTCTGTTATTGAAACGCATTAGTCTCTAACTGACTGATTTATGATATATTTAGTGTGGATTAGCAGTGATCAGACAGCATTCTGGAAGATGCTACAGTATGTCCTGTATTGTCCTGAACTATGGATCCTCTTTGCATGTTTACCAGGTTGACAATGTGCAGTAGGCCCGTGATGATCAAATCAAATTTTATTTAGCAGATGTTAATGCGAGTGTAGCGAAATGCTTGTGCTTCTAGTTCCGACAATGCAGTAATAACCAAAGAGTAATCTAACCTAACAATTCCAAAACTACTACCTTATACACACAAGTGTAAAGGGGTAAATAATATGTACATAAAGATATATGAATGAGTGATGGTACAGAACGGCATAGGCAAGATGCAGTAGATGGTATCGAGTACAGTATATACATATGAGATGAGCAATGTAGGGTATGTAAACAAAGTGGCATAGTTTAAAGTGGCTAGTGATATATTTTTACATCAATTTCCATTATTAAAGTGGCTGGAGTTGAGTCAGTGTGTTGGCAGCAGCCACTCAATGTTAGTGGTGGCTGTTTAACAGTCTGATGGCCTTGAGATAGAAGCTGTTTTTCAGTCTCTCGGTCCCTGCTTTGATGCACCTGTACTGACCTTGCCTTCTGGATGATAGCGGAGTGAACAGGCAGTGGCTCGGGTGGTTGTTGTCCTTGATGATCTTTATGGCCTTTCTGTGACATTGGGTGGTGTGGGTGTCCTGGAGGGCAGGTAGGTTGCTCCCGGTGATGCGTTGTGCAGACCTCACTACCCTCTGGAGAGCTTTACAGTTGTGGGCGGAGCAATTGCCGTACCAGGCGGTGATACAGCCCGACAGGATGCTCTCGATTGTGCATCTGTAGAAGTTTGTGAGTGTTTTTGGTGACAAGCCAAATTTCTTCAGCCTCCTGAGGTTGAAGAGGCGCTGCTGCGCCTTCTTCACGACGCTGTCTGTGTGGGTGGACCAATTCAGTTTGTCCGTGATGTGTACGCCGAGGAACTTAACTTACTACCCTCTCCACTACTGTCCCGTCGATGTGGATAGGGGGGTGCTCCCTCTGCTGTTTCCTGAAGTCCACATAGCCACGCAGGCGTGGGTGAACAGGGAGTACAGGAGAGGGCTCAGAACGCACCCTTGTGGGGCCCCAGTGTTGAGGATCAGCAGGGTGGAGATGTTGTTACCTACCCTCACCACCTGGGGGCGGCCCGTCAGGAAGTCCAGTACCCAGTTGCACAGGGCGGGGTCGAGACCCAGGGTCTCGAGCTTGATGACGAGTTTGGAAGGTACTATGGTGTTAAATGCTGAGCTGTAGTCGATGAACAGCATTCTCACATAGGTATTCCTCTTGTCCAGATGGGTTAGGGCAGTGTGCCATGTGGTTGCGATTGCGTCGTCTATGGACCTATTTGGGCGGTAAGCAAATTGGAGTGGGTCTAGGGTGTCAGGTAGGATGGAGGTGATATGGTTCTTGACTAGTCTCTCAAAGCACTTCATGATGATGGAAGTGAGTGCCACAGTCGTTTAGCTCAGTTACCTTAGCTTTCTTGGGAACAGGGACAATGGTGGCCCTCTTGAAGCATGTGGGAACAGCAGACTGGGATAAGGATTGATTGAATATGTCCGTAAATACACCAGCCAGCTGGTCTGCGCATGCTCTGAGGACGCGGCTGGGGATGCTGTCTGGGCCTGCAACCTTGCGAGGGTTAACACGTTTAAATGTTTTACTCGCGTCGGCTGCAGTGAAGGAGAGTCCGCAGGTTTTGGTTGCGTGCCGTGTCAGTGGCACTGTATTGTCCTCAAAGCGGGCAAAAAAGTTTTTTATTTAGTCTGTCTGGGAGAAAGACATCCTGGTCCACGACGCTGCTGGTTTTCTTTTTGTAATCCGTGATTGACTGTAGACCCTGCCACATACCTCTTGTGTCTGAGCCGTTGAATTAAGACTCTACTTTGTCTCTATACTAGCTTGTTTGATTGCCTTGCGGAGGGAATAGCTACACTGTTTGTATTCGGTCATGCTTCCGGTCACATTGCCCTGGTAAAAGCAGTCGTTCGCGCTGTGGTTCACGCTTTTTTTTGATCAAGGGGTTAGTTTGAGAATAGGGCTGGCCGATATTGCCAAAATATCATATCGCAATATTTTTCTCATTTTTGGCAGTATGTGACTGTATTTGATGTTTCTGAATGGGTGGAGCAGGGTAGTGGTGGGGTGGGTCTAAGTGGTGGGGGGTAGAGCAGGGTAGTGGTGGGGTGGGTCTAAGTGGTGGGGGGTAGAGCAGGGTAGTGGTGGGGTGGGTCTAAGTGGTGGGGTGGGTCTAGGGGGTGGGGAGTGGAGCAGGGTAGTGGTGGGGTGGGTCTACGTGGTGGGGGGTAGAGCAGGGTAGTGGTGGGTCTAGGGGGTGGGGGGTGGAGCAGGGTAGTGGTGGGGTGGGTCTAGGGGGTGGGGGGTGGAGCAGGGTAGTTGTGGGGTGGGTCTAGGGGTGGGGTGGGTCTAGTGGGTGGGGAGTGGAGCAGGGTAGTGGTGGGGTGGGTCTACGTGGTGGGGGGTAGAGCAGGGTAGTGGTGGGGTGGGTCTAGGGGGTGGGGGGTGGAGCAGGGTAGTGGTGGGGTGGGTCTAGGGGGAGGGGGGTGGAGCAGGGTAGTTGTGGGGTGGGTCTAGTGGGTGGGGAGTGGAGCAGGTAGTGGTGGGGCGGGTCTACGTGGTGGGGGGTAGAGCAGGGTAGTGGTGGGGTGGGTCTAGGGGGTGGGGGGTGGAGCAGGGTAGTGGTGGGGTGGGTCTAGGGGGAGGGGGGTGGAGCAGGGTAGTTGTGGGGTGGGTCTAGGGGATGGGGGGTGGAGCATGGTGGTAGTGTATCTGGGACCATCAGATGAATGTAGGCGCTGCCTGGGGCCTAGCTTAGAGTGCTGCTGTTTCTGACGTGCACCACTAGCAGAAGTGATCTGTTTTGAGAGCCCCCCTAGTATCTGGCTGTTCGTGGTAGCACAACAAAGCCTCCTCGCAGAATATTACAATGAAAACATCGGTTTCTATACCCCCCTACTTCAAAGAATGCCTGCCATTTTACTTGGCAGGGTTATTGTAATTTAAAGCTATTAACAACTCGATTTACGGGAATCTTCTTCAGTTCCTGGTTCTGTCCTCTGTTTTGATTGGGCTGTACTATCAGCACAGGGCGATATCGCCCCCTAATTGGCCCCTGATCCCTCTCTTATTATTGTCAAATGCCACGGTAGGAGCAGCCAATCACATTGCCTGCCACTTTTTGCAAGACGTGTTATGTCTATGTCGTAATGCTGAAATGGGTTTGAAGATCATAACAACCCCTTGCCATAATAGTTATAGGCCTACAGTCTAATGCTTAGGAAGGGCTACAATATGTGTTTTTCTACCAAGCAGGACTAGACTGTTACAGTGATTAGTGATTTCCCAAACGTGATAACTTCTAATTTTCTCCCACATATGTAGAATGACCAACGAAAGCAGTCACTGCCAAACCGAGCTTCTCGCTCAGAATGATTCCAAAAAGTCAGTTGTAATCATCCCAGGGCTTTCTTCAGGTGTTTGAACACAGATTGTCTTGTGTGTTTAAGGTCCTCTGAGATCCGCCAGAGTTTTGATTTCTTTACAATGATAATGCTGTAAAGTAGAAGCAGGCCTTGCTGGTACTGGGTTTAGACAGTAAAGACCCAGGCCTTGTCTCCATCCGGATCTCACCTCTACCTGTAGTGTACTCTAACTCTGAGGGGTGAAAGCATAGGATAAAATAGGGGTAAAGCCAGAATTAGAAGATATTTTAATTTGTGAAACGCCTTCCATGCAAACTCAAAACCCAACAATGCAATAATCAATAACAATGTAATACTAGAAAAAACACAAGAAATAAGAATAAATATGAAGAACACAATAAAGTAAGTAAGCAGGGTCAGTTCATATACCATATTTACAATGTGCAGGGATACTGGAGTGATGGAGGTAGATATGTATAGGGGTAAGGTGACAGGGATACTAGAGTGATGGAGGTAGATATGTATAGGGGTAAGGTGACAGGGATACTAGAGGGATGGAGGTAGATATGTATAGGGGTAAGGTGACAGGGATACTGGAGTGATGGAGGTAGATATGTATGTTAGGTGACCGGGATACTGGAGTGATGGAGGTAGATATGTATAGAGGTAAGGTGACAGGGATACTGGAGTGATGGAGGGAGATATGTATAGAGGTAAGGTGACAGGGATACTAGAGTGATGGAGGTAGATACAGTGCCTTGCGAAAGTATTCGGCCCCCTTGAACTTTGCGACCTTTTGCCACATTTCAGGCTTCAAACATAAAGATATAAAACTGTATTTTTTTGTGAAGAATCAACAACAAGTGGGACACAATCATGAAGTGGAATGATATTTATTGGATATTTCCAACTTTTTTAACAAATCAGAAACTGAAAAATTGGGCTTGCAAAATTATTCAGCCCCCTTAAGTTAATACTTTGTAGCGCCACCTTTTGCTGCGATTACAGCTGTAAGTCGCTTGGGGTATGTCTCTATCAGTTTTGCACATCGAGAGACTGAATTCAACCATCTTCCCATCAATTTTAACCATCTTCCCTGTCCCTGCTGAAGAAAAGCAGGCCCAAACCATGATGCTGCCACCACCATGTTTGACAGTGGGGATGGTGTGTTCAGGGTGATGAGCTGTGTTGCTTTTACGCCAAACATAACGTTTTGCATTGTTGCCAAAAAGTTCAATTTTGGTTTCATCTGACCAGAGCACCTTCTTCCACATGTTTGGTGTGTCTACCAGGTGGCTTGTGGCAAACTTTAAACAACACTTTTTTATGGATATCTTTAAGAAATGGCTTTCTTCTTGCCACTCTTCCATAAAGGCCAGATTTGTGCAATATACGACTGATTGTTGTCCTATGGACAGAGTCTCCCACTTCAGCTGTAGATCTCTGCAGTTCATCCAGAGTGATCATGGGCCTCTTGGCTGCATCTCTGATCAGTCTTCTCCTTGTATGAGCTGAAAGTTTAGAGGGACGGCCAGGTCTTGGTAGATTTGCTGTGGTCTGATACTCCTTCCATTTCAATATTATCGCTTGCACAGTGCTCCTTGGGATGTTTAAAGCTTGGGAAATCTTTTTGTATCCAAATCCGGCTTTAAACTTCTTCACAACAGTATCTCGGACCTGCCTGGTGTGTTCCTTGTTCTTCATGTGCTCTCTGCGCTTTTAACGGACCTCTGAGACTATCACAGTGCAGGTGCATTTATACGGAGACTTGATTACACACTGTGACAATACAGAGGCGGATGCAAGATGCAAGCAACGATGGTTTAATGAATACAGTTTACAGCAGCAACAGGACAGACAGACTGTACTCAGACGGAATCCGACCCAGGGACTAGGGCGCATCTTCCGATGATAGCGTGCTGAGAAATCCAGGGGAGTGTGTCCGGATGGGTAGGAGGGAGCACAGCAGATAATCCACACAAGGGCGGTGAGAGATGAGCACGGACACACGACACAACCTCAAAGAAGTAACAACGATCTGACAACAAGAAACACTGGTTTCAGAACATATAAAGGGAAGATAAGTGATTCCAGCTGGCACAGACAATCAGGCCGAGATTGGGAACCACGCAAACACGAGAGAGAGAGAGAGAGAGAGAGAGAGAGAGAGAGAGAGAGAGAGAGAGAGAGAGAGAGAGAGAGAGAGAGAGAGAGAGAGAGAGAGAGAGAGAGAGAGAGAGAGAGAGAGAGAGAGAGAGAGAGAGAGAGAGAGAGAGAGAGAGAGAGAGAGAGAGAGAGAGAGAGAGAGAGAGAGAGAGAGAGAGAGAGAGAGAGAGAGGCAGTGGATTCATGAACCGTGACAATACCCCCCCCTAGGGCGAATTTACCTGTCGATTGAAATCGTCGATAAGGGAGTGATCCAGAATGTCCCTAGCAGGTACCCAACTTCTCTCCTCCGGGCCGTAACCCTCCCAGTCCACCAGGTACTGGAATCCGCGTCCCCTCCTTCTAGAGTCCAAAATACGATTGACAGAAAAGGTGGGTTCCCCATCAACAAGTCGTGGCGGCGGGGGAACCGGGACCGGCAGGTTAATGCGTGCCTGAAACACAGGTTTTATTTTAGACACATGAAAGGTAGGATGAATTCTCCTATACGCCGGAGGAAGCTTGAGCCGGACCGCCACCGGACTAATGATCCTGGTGACTTTGAACGGGCCGATAAATTTGGGGGCAAGCTTGTTCGAAACTGATCGGAGTGGAATGTTCTTAGTAGAAAGCCACACTCTTTGGCCAACGACGTATACCGGAGGCTTCGACCGGTGGCGATCGGCCTTAGCCTTGGTGCGCGCCCCCACCCGGAGAAGAGTCTCACGGGCTCTGCTCCATGCGTGACGGCACCTCTGGATGAAAGCGTGAGCGGAGGGAACAGTGACCTCGGACTCCGTACTGGGAAAGATAGGTGGCTGGTAACCTAAACTACACTCAAACGGAGAGAGACCCGTGGCTGCCACTGGCAACGAATTGTGAGCGTACTCAACCAGAGAGTTGTTGACTCCAGGAAGAGGGATTCTTAGAAACACTCTCTCCAAATCTTGGTTGGCCCTCTCCGTTTGACCGTTGCTCTGGGGATGAAACCCTGAAGACAGGCTGACACTCGCTCCCAGTAACCTACAAAACTCTTGCCAAAACTTGGACACAAATTGGGGCCCCCTGTCAGAAACTACGTCCATCGGCAGGCCATGTCAGCGAAAGACGTGATCCACGACAGTTACCGCTGTCTCCTTGGCAGATGGTAATTTAGGCAAGGGAATAAAATGAGCCGCCTTCGAGAACCGGTCCACCACGGTCAAAACAACCGTCTTGCCCTGGGAGGGCGGGAGGGCGGTAACAAAATCTAGCGCGATGTGGGACCAGGGTCTCGAAGGGACCGACAGCGGTTGGAGTAACCCATCTGGGGGTCGATTAGAAGTCTTCCCAGTGGCACAAACCGAGCAAGCCAAGACAAAACTGTGAATGTCACGAGCCATCAGTGGCCACCAAAAGCGTTGCGTTGCTTAACCAAAAAGCTAGTGCGGCTGACTCCTGGATGACACGCTACGTTGGAGCAATGCCCCCACCGAATAACATCGGACCGACACCCCTCCGGCACAAACAACCGATTAGGCGGGCAACCGGGCGGAGGCGTTACCCCTTCTAAGGCCGTTTTGACCCTCGATTCAACCTCCCATGTGAGTGTGGAGACCACTAGGGTCCCGGGTAGGATGCACTCGGGAGTGGATGGGCGTTCGGAATGGTCAAAAATGCGAGAAAGGGAATCGGGTTTGACATTCTTGGAACCCGGGCGATACGAGAGAGAGAAGTCAAAACGTCCGAAAAAGAGTGCCCACCGCGCCTGCCTGGAGTTGAGTCGCTTGGCGGTTCTGATATATTCTAAATTCTTGTGATCGGTCCAAACTATAAAAGGTACCCCCGAACCCTCTAACCAATGGCGCCACTCCTCCAGTGCTAACTTCACTGCCAACAACTCTCTGTTGCCAATGTCGTAGTTGCGTTCCGCAGGTGATAACCGATGGGAAAGGAACGCGCAAGGGTGCATCTTGTCGTCAGAAGAGGAACGTTGGGAAAGTACCGCACCTACCCCCACCTCTGAAGCGTCCACCTCCACCACGAACTGACGCGAGGGATCGGGAGCTATGAGGATGGGAGCCGAAACAAAGCGGCTCTTGAGTTTGGCGAATGCAGCCTCGGCTGTATCGGACCACCTGAACGTCACTCTGGGGGAGGTTAAGGCGGTAAGAGGAGCGACTATCTGGCTAAAGTTGCGAACGAAACGCCGGTAGAAATTGGCGAATCCCAGAAACCTCTGTAGGACCTTACGGGAATCTGGGCTTGGCCAATCCACCACAGCCTTAACCTTGTCAGGATCCATGCGAATACCTTCAGTCGAGACGATGTAACCTAGGAATGGAACGGATTGTGCATGAAAAATGCATTTCTCCGCCTTGACAAAAAGTCCATTCTCCAACAACCTCTGAAGCACTCGTCTGACGTGCTGAACGTGTTCCTGGAGAGAAGAAGAAAAAATCTGTATGTCATCCAGGTAAACATATATGAACTGTTCAATCATATCTCTCAGCTCGTCATTGACGAGTGCCTGGAAAACCGCTGGGGAGTTGGATAGCCCAAAAGGCATGACCAAATATTCGAAGTGCCCTCTGGGGGTGTTAAACGCGGTCTTCCATTCGTCCCCCCCCCTTATGCGAACCAAATGATATGCATTCCGTAAATCCAACTTAGTGAACACGGATGCTCCCTGTAACCTTTCAAAGGCTGAGGACATCAACGGTAAGGGATAGGTATTCTTCACTGTGATGTTATTCAACCCACGGTAATCAATGCAAGGACGCAGAGAACTGTCCTTCTTCCCCACAAAGAAGAACCCCGCCCCCGCTGGAGAAGAGGAAGGACGAATGAATCCAGATGCCAGAGAATCAGAGATGTATCTCTCCATAGCCTCCCTCTCAGGAACAGAGAGTGAATATAACTTGCCTTTAGGCGGAGACTCACCTGGCAATAATTCTATTGCACAGTCATAGGGACGATGCGGAGGAAGAGAAGCAGCACGGGACTTACTGAACACCTCCTTCAGGTCGAGGTATTCAACGGGCACGTTAGACAAATCCACTGCCTCCTCTAGAAACACAGAATCAGACACAGACGAACAAGCAGACACCAAACAGGACTCAAGGCACTTGTTACTCCACATGGATATAGAGTTATGACCCCAGTCAACTCTGGGGTTGTGTTGGGTGAGCCAAGGGTGGCCGAGAACTAATGGTGCAAGGGGTGAGTCCATGAGTAGAAATGATAGTGTCTCAGTGTGATTGCCAGAAGTGATGAGTGTGATAGGTTCAGTGGTGTGAGAAATGTTGGGGAGTTCTTGACCATTGAGAGCGTTGACGGATATCTTGTGCGAGAGTGAGGTGATAGGAATCTGGAGTTTGTGAGCGAGCTTGAAGTCCATGAAATTACCCTCTGCTCCTGAGTCCAGTAAGGCTTGGGTGTCGTGCGTGTGGGTGTCCCATCTTAGTCTTACCGGGAGGAGAGTAGATGATGAGGTCTTCTCTGTGGTGACACCACCCGATAGTAGCCTCATGCTTACTACCGGGCCTGATCTTTTACCGGGCAGGAGTGGATAAAGTGGCCCGCTCTACCACAGTAGAGACAGAGTCCTTGGGATCTCCGCCTCTCCCTCTCTTCCCGGGAGAGGCGAGCTCTCCCCAGCTGCATGGGTTCGTTAGCGGAGGCTGAACTGGCCATGTTCCCGCCGCTGGCATGCCAGCCCTCCGTGTCGTTATACGCTCTGTTAGGGCATGCTCGGCGGCCAATACGACTCAGACGAGCGTTGACCCTCAAGGCTAGTTCCACTAGTCCATTTAAATTCCTGGGAAGGTCCAGAACATAAATCTCCTTCTGGATCCGGTCCTCCAGCCCATGCAGGAACATGTCCCACTGCGCCTCCTCGTTCCACTGACACTCTGCGGCCAGAGTGCGGAATTGGATGGAGTATTCCGATACTGAACGGTCTCCTTGGCGAAGGTCAGCGAGTAGTCTGGCCGCCTCCCTACCCGCCACGGCCCGATCGAAGACCCTTCTCATCTCCTCGGAGAGTGTCTGGAAAGAGGTGCAGCATGGGTCCTGGTTCGCCCACACCAGTGTGAGTACGAATGCTACCTTAGACTGTTCACGGTTGAAGGTCCGTGGCTGCAACGAGAATTGCATGGAACATCTCGTAAGAAAAGCTCTGCAATAGTCAGGATCACCTGAATAACCCTCTGGTGTCGGTAGCCGTGGCTCTAGCTGGGAATCCGGCTCTGGCGGGGCGGGTTGAACTGCCGGTGTAGGTGGCGCAGCGAGACCCCTCAGATGTTGTAATTGTTGGCTGGGATACCTGCGTCGCAAGGGCTTGTACTGCCCGACCTGTGCTGGAGATGTTCTCCTCTTGTTGATCCATTCTCGTGATACTGCGGGAAATGAATTCGGTCAGACTCGTTGAACTCGCTGCATCCATGGTCTGGTCAGATCGTTCTGTGACAATACAGAGGCGGATGCAAGATGCAAGCAACGATGGTTTAATGAATACAGTTTACAGCAGCAACAGGACAGACAGACTGTACTCAGACGGAATCCGACCCAGGGACTAGGGCGCATCTTCCGATGATAGCGTGCTGAGAAATCCAGGGGAGTGTGTCCGGATGGGTAGGAGGGAGCACAGCAGATAATCCACACAAGGGCGGTGAGAGATGAGCACGGACACACGACACAACCTCAAAGAAGTAACAACGATCTGACAACAAGAAACACTGGTTACAGAACATATAAAGGGAAGATAAGTGATTCCAGCTGGCACAGACAATCAGGCCGAGATTGGGAACCACGCAAACACGAGAGAGAGAGAGAGAGAGAGAGAGAGAGAAGAGAGAGAGAGAGAGAGAGAGAGAGAGAGAGAGAGAGAGAGAGAGAGAGAGAGAGAGAGAGAGAGAGAGAGAGAGAGAGAGAGAGAGAGAGAGAGAGAGAGAGAGAGAGAGAGAGAGAGAGAGAGAGAGAGAGAGAGAGAGAGAGAGAGAGAGAGAGAGAGAGAGAGAGAGAGAGAGAGAGAGAGAGAGAGAGAGAGAGAGAGAGAGTTAGTCATTTAGGTCAACATTGGATCATTCAGAGATCCTCACTGAACTTCTGGAGAGAGTTTGCTGCACTGAAAGTAAAGGGGCTGAATAATTTTGCACGCCCAATATTTCAGTTTTTGATTTGTTAAAAAAGTTTGAAATATCCAATAAATGTCGTTCCACTTCATGATTGTACCCACTTGTTGTTGATTCTTCACAAAAAAAATACAGTTTTATATCTTTATGTTTGAAGCCTGAAATGTGGAAAAAGGTCGCAAAGTTCAAAGGGGCAGAATACTTTCGCAAGGCACTGTATGTATAGGGGTAAGGTGACAGGGATACGAGAGGGATGGATGTAGATATGTATAGGGGTAAGGTGACAGGGATACTGGAGTGATGGAGGAGATATGTATAGGGAAAGGTGACAGGGATACTAGAGGGATGGAGGTAAATATGTATGTTAGGTGACAGGGATACTGGAGTGATGGAGGTAGGATATGTATAGAGGTAAGGTGACAGGGATACTGGAGTGATGGAGGTAGATATGTATAGGGGTAAGGTGACAGGGATACTAGAGTGATGGAGGTAGATATGTATAGGGGTAAGGTGACAGGGATACTAGAGGGATAGAGGTAGATATGTATAGGGGTAAGGTGACAGGGATACTAGAGTGATGGAGGTAGATATGTATAGGGGTAAGGTGACAGGGATACTGGAGTGATGGAGGTAGATATGTATGTTAGGTGACAGGGATACTGGAGTGATGGAGGTAGATATGTATAGAGGTAAGGTGACAGGGATACTGGAGTGATGGAGGTAGATATGTATGTTAGGTGACAGGGATACTGGAGTGATGGAGGTAGATATGTATGTTAGTTGACAGGGATACTGGAGTGATGGAGGTAGATATGTATGTTAGGTGACAGGGATACTGGAGTGATGGAGGTAGATATGTATGTTAGGTGACAGGGATACTGGAGTGATGGAGGTAGATATGTATGTTAGGTGACAGGGATACTGGAGTGATGGAGGTAGATATGTATGTTAGGTGACAGGGATACTGGAGTGATGGAGGTAGATATGTATAGGGGTAAGGTGACAGGGATACTGGAGTGATGGAGGTAGATATGTATGTTAGGTGACAGGGATACTGGAGTGATGGAGGTAGATATGTATAGGGGTAAGGTGACAGGGATACTGGAGTGATGGAGGTAGATATGTATAGGGGTAAGGTGACAGGGATACTAGAGTGATGGAGGTAGATATGTATAGGGGTAAGGTGACAGGGATACTAGAGTGATGGAGGTAGATATGTATAGGGGTAAGGTGACAGGGATACTAGAGTGATGGGGGTAGATATGTATAGGGGTAAGGTGACAGGGATACTGGAGTGATGGAGGTAGATATGTATAGGGGTAAGGTGACAGGGATACTAGAGTGAATAAGGTAGATATGTACAGGAGTAAGGTGACAGGGATACTAGAGGGATGGAGGTAGATATGTATAGGGGTAAGGTGACAGGGATACTAGAGTGATGGAGGTAGATATGTATAGAGGTAAGGTGACAGGGATACTAGAGTGAATAAGGTAAATATGTACAGGGGTAAGGTGACAGGGATACTGGAGTGATGGAGGTAGATATGTATAGGGTTAAGGTGACAGGGATACTAGAGTGATGGAGGTAGATATGTATAGGGGTAAGGTGACAGGGATACTAGAGTGATGGAGGTAGATATGTACAAGGGTAAGGTGACAGGGATACTAGAGTGATGGAGGTAAATATGTACAGGGGTAAGGTGACTAGGCAACAACAGGATATAAGATAAACAGAGTAGCAGCAGCTTGTATGTGAGTGGGTGTGCGTGTGTGTAGAGTCTGCATAAATGTACGTGCATATTACTTGTGAATGAGCAGATGATGGAATGAGTGTGTGTGTGTGTGTGTGAGTGTGCAGGGCCCAGTGAGTGTGCATAGAGACAGTGCAACACTAAAAGGTCAATAAGGATATAAGGTTAATTTGTTTTGACAGCAACATATGTTTCTAACAACTTTATATCATCCATCACACGCATGCACACACAGTATGGCTCTCAGATGTTTGTCATTTCAGTTGTCATTTGTCATTTCAGTTGCTGAGTGGTAAACATAATTATTATTTGGTCTCACATGAATTCCATCAAAAGCCTAAGGTCTATTGAGGTGGGGGACAGTTCAGTTGGTAATTAGTTGTTAGTTGTTCAGCTGTGTTTTAGCTATGTAGTCCTATTCACAGCTCTCACAGCATTTACACAGAAAGCCCAATTCTGATCTTTTCTTCACTAATTGCTCTTTTGAACAATCATATCAGCTCTGAAAAAGATCTGATGTGATTGGTCAAAAGAATAATTAGTGGGGGAAAAAAGATCAGAATTGAGCTGCCTGTCTATACACAGCCTAAAGATGTTTTTGTTTGATTTTGGACACAACATTTCGGAGCCGAAGTCTACGCTCCTTCGTCGGTGATTGGTCAACAGTAGGGATTCTTCAATAAAGTCTATGCTCCTTCGTCTGTGATTGGTCAACAGTAGGGATTCTTCAATAAAGTCTATGCTCCTTCGTCGGTGATTGGTCAACAGTAGGGATTCTTCAATAAAGTCTATGCTCCTTCGTCGGTGATTGGTCAACAGTAGGGATTCTTCAATAAAGTCTATGCTCCTTCGTCTGTGATTGGTCAACAGTAGGGATTCTTCAATAAAGTCTATGCTCCTTCGTCGGTGATTGGTCAACAGTAGGGATTCTTCAATAAAGTCTATGCTCCTTCGTCGGTGATTGGTCAACAGTAGGGATTCTTCAATAAAGTCTATGCTCCTTCGTCGGTGATTGGTCAACAGTAGGGATTCTTCAATAAAGTCTATGCTCCTTCTTCGGTGATTGGTCAACAGTAGGGATTCTTCAATAAAGTATCTGTTGTCATTCAACGAGAGATGACTCGCTTTCATACACATTTTTACATTGGGAAATACTGCACCAAACATCTTAGAGATGGAATATTGTACGACTAAGAACTCCTCGGCAAACACGTACAAATTTATGACATATTTCTTGAGTTGTCTTAGATTAAAGACTATTTTGAGGAAGTGTATACTGGCTACGGCGTCTCAAAATGGACAAACTTTTTCGGCTGCTTTTTTCTTGTTTTTCAAGCAAATGTCTTTTAAGACCACTCGTTCGGTTCGGCTAGTCGACTTCAGCTAGGTGCCAGCCGAACTGAAGCATGCTGGTGCCTTAAGAGATCCCAGCCTGGTTTATTACTACCAGCCTGGTCCGTGGAGTTCAGGAACACATATCTGTGTGTGAGTGGCGACATGAGACTCAAGCCTGTATTTCTATTTTGTACTATGGAAGGCAAGAGCAAATTCAATACATTTGTTTCAACTAATTCAATCATTCCTCATTGCTGTCTTTTGTTCTTCATCATCATGATGATAATGTGGCCCTCCCTGTCATGGAAGATACTGATTGAATTAAAATGGCATGGTATATCAT
Organism: Oncorhynchus kisutch; assembly: GCF_002021735.2. Classification (NCBI taxonomy): domain Eukaryota; kingdom Metazoa; phylum Chordata; class Actinopteri; order Salmoniformes; family Salmonidae; genus Oncorhynchus; species Oncorhynchus kisutch. Next base: position 33,756,739 of record NC_034180.2, read on the forward strand.
TTTCTACTGAGTGTGGACCCATTGCACTTTTCTGTTTGTGTGAATTCACTGGTTTTACACACCAGTTGGAGAGCGCGATGTTTCCCTTATGATATCATTTCATACTGAATATTGTTTGTACGGCTCACCTCATGCTGTGAGGAAATAGTTTGTGATTGGGAGCAAAAACGTCTGGCTTGGCGCAGGAAGTGTAGTGAGGCAGGATGCGTGCAGGCCAGGTGTCACACTCAGGAACAGAAAAAAACCATCATGACCTGGGCTGGGCTGGGCTGGGCTGGCAACCGTACCGCCATGCACATCTCCCCTGCTCCAACACCCGGCTGATTGATGACTGATACAAGCACATCAGGTTTCCCCAATGTCATTTCCTACGGAGAGGGTCTTTAGTAGGGGAGTGAGGAAGGACTGGGTCAACAGCTGTCAGCTAGGTGCATGTTGTCTTTCTGAAGGATGGTTTATATGAGGACCGTTTGTCTCCATTTCTCCTTTTCACTGAGGGTCATGTTACGCTGGCAACAGGAATGTGGTTTGGACTCTCTGAATAGCAACATGCTGAGTCTTGAGCTGCTCAGTACAGCTGAGGTGGTGGGTTTGTAGTTTAAGACAGAGGACCCGGCAGCCAATTTAGTTAGATGGTGTGGAGCAGCAACATCCGAAAAGGACCGACCCAACACCTGACATAAACCATTCACATTTGAAACAGGTATATTGTTAATGAACAGTTATTATACACTTTTACAGCAATAATAGGGCTATTGCACACTTTACATTACAATGGCCGTTAACTTGGCATGATAAGTATAAACATTTGCGTTTCTGATAAGCAATGAAAACCCCCTCGAAACGGGAGAAACCAATAACCAGGAGGTGTGTAAATACAATGCTAAACATTTCTAAATAGATTATAAAGGTAACCAGACTGCCATTTGTTCAGTCAATAAAAAGTACAATGTTCAATGGGACTAGTGATGGCATAGGCCTAGCTAATTTAACAAGCAATGTTTGTACCAAACAAACAATTGTTTGGTGAGAAATCTAGGGAAGTTCCCAACGTCATGTGACGCATATTCAGTGTGTGTGTGTTTTATGTTTGTGTTCGTGTGTGCCTAACTGAAACCACATATGTAATGAATGTTATTGTGATTTTTAAAAAAGTTATATTTTTATTACCCCATTTTTCTCCCCAATTTCATGGTATGCAATTGTTAGTAGCTACTATCTTGTCTCAACGCTACAACTCCCATACGGGCTCAGGAGAGACGAAGGCCGAAAGTCATGCGTCCTCCGAAACACAACCCAACCAAGCCACACTGCTTCTTAACACAACGCGCATCCAACCCGGAAGCCAGCCGCACCAATGTGTTCGAGGAAACACCGTGCACCTAGCGACCTGGTCAGCACGCACTGCACCCAGCCCGCTACAGGAGTCACTAGTGCGCGATGAGACAAGGATATCCCTACCGGCCAAACCCTCCCTAACCCAGACGATGCTAGGCCAATTGTGCATCGCCCCATGGACCTCCCGGTCGCAGCCGGCTGCGACAGAGCCTGGGCTTGAACCCAGAGTCTCTGGTGTTATAGCTAGCACTGCAATGCAGTGCCTTAGACCACTGCGCCACCCGGGAGGCGAATGTTATTGTTATTCTAAATCAGTGGTTTAATTTCATCCTTAAATAACTTGAAGCGTTGCAGGTGTACAGCTGTGAGGAGCTGAATCTCTGACTAAGGGCTTGGGTCTGTCTCCTCTCTGTCTTGTGTTGTAGTCTGCAATGTGGTCGGTGGGAGACCAGACCAGTGGGATGCAGATGTTTTAAGGGGTGAAGTAATTCCCGTCCGTGGTGTAATGCTGCCCACAGAGCCCAGGTAGAGGAGGTCTGACAGGGAAAGCACGTGCCTGGTCCACTGCTCTCACATGAGATCAGCTTCTCCCCCGCACACTGCTGCAGTTTGTAATTACACCAAATCAAATGCTCTCAGCACAGGCAGCCAGAAGTGTGACCGCTTTGTTCTTCCACCAGACTTGTAATACTTCCTCCAACACTGTTTAACACTCGGGCTGATGCCCACCAGGCACTCACACATGCATGCATGCACACACGCACACACACACACACACACACACACACACACACACACACACACACACACACACACACACACACACACACACACACACACACACACACACACACACACACACACACGTGCAGATGGATCCAAAGGGAAATCATGAGTGTTATTCACCCAATTCCCGGATGCTTTATTTTCTCTTAATCAGTGGTGACTGGTTGTATATTACAAAGTGCCTTTTATACTAAACATAATCTTCTATTAATTAGCCATGCACATGCTGCTCTGACCAACAACAGATGTGAGACAGTGGATTACTGTAGGACCTAAGTACGGTATAATATTCTTGATTCAATTAAAGCAAAATATGTAAAAACATATGGAATCAATTAAGTAATGCTATGACCTAAGACAAATATAATGCTATGACCTAAGACACATATAATGCTATGACCTAAGACAGATATAATGCTATGACCTAAGACAGGTACAATGCTATGACAAATAATGATGGCGCCGGAGTGGCTGGCTGCTGTCTTTTCGGCTCAAAACCAACCATGCCATTTTTTTTTTTTTTTTGCGTTGTTAGTAACTTGTTTTGTACATAATGTTGCTGCTACCATCTCTTATTGCGGAAAAGAAGTTCTGGACATCAGAACTCCAATTACTCACCTCAGATTAGATGAAGAGTTTTTCTTCAATGAGTCGGACGGGAGGGATATACTACAGACACCCGACCAGATCCCCGTCAGTCGCTGGAGAAGGAGACTGAGATTTCAGGGTGCCTTGTCAAGACCAGGCGACGAGTGGCTAATCTGCCTCTGCCTTCCATCCTGCTAGCTAATGTTCAATCGCTGGAAAATAAATGGGACGAACTGAAAACACGTATATCCTACAACCGGACATTAAAAACTGTAATATCTTATGTTTCACCGAGTCGTGGCTGAACGACGACATTAAGAACATACAGCTGGCGGGTTATACACTCTATCGGCAGGATAGAACAGCAGCCTCTGGTAAGACACGGGCGGGGGCCTATACATATATGTAAACAACAGCTGGTGCACAATATCTAAGAAAGTTTTTGCTCGCATATCTACCAAGAGAGTTTTCATCTTTATTTTTTGTAGCTGTCTACATACCACCACAGACCTATGCTGGCACTAAAACCGCACTCAATGAGCTGTATACCGCCATAAGCAAACAGGAAAGAGCTCATCCAGAGGCGGCTCTCCTAGTGGCTGGAAACTTTAATGCAGGGACACTTAAATCAGTTTTACCTCATTTCTATCAGCATGTTAAATGTGCAACCAGAGGGAAAAAAATTCTAGACCACCGTTACTCTACACACAGAGACACATACAAAGCTCTCCCTTGCCCTCCATTTGGCAAATCTGACCATAATTCTATCCTCCTGATTCCTGCTTACAAGCAAAAATTAAAGCAGGAAGCACCAGTGACTCAGTCTATAAAAAGTGGTCAGATGAAGCAGATGCTAAACTACAGGACTGTTTTGCTAGCACAGACTGGAATATGTTTTGGGATTCTTCTGATGGCAATGAAGAGTACACCACATCAGTCACTGGCTTTATCAGTAAGTGCATCGATGACATCGTCCCCACAGTGACTGCACGTACATACCCCAACCAGAAGCCATGGATTACATGCAGCATTCGCACTGAGCTAAAGGGTAGAGCTGCCGCTTTCAAGGAGCGGGACTCTAACCCGAAAGCTTATAAGAAATCCCGCTATGCCCTCTGAAAAACCATCAAACAGGAAAAGCTTCGATACAGGACTAAGATCGAATCGTAGTACACCGGCTCCAACGCTCGTCGGATGTGGCAGGGATTGCAAACTATTACAGACTACAAGCACAGCCAAGAGCTGCCCAGTGACATGAGCTTACCAAACAAGCTAAACTCCTTCTATGCTTGCTTCGCGGCAAGTAACACTGAAACATGCATGAGAACATCAGCTGTTCCAGACAACTATGTGAGTACACTCTCCGCAGCCGATGTGAGTAAGACCTTTAAACAGGTCAACATTCACAAGGCCGCAGGGCCATATGGATTACCAGGATGTGTACTGCGAGCATGCGCTGACCAACTGACAAGTGTCTTCACTGACATTTTCAACCTCTCCCTGTCTGAGTCTGTAATACCAACAAGTTTCAAGCAGACCACCATAGTCCCTGTGCCCAATAACACTAAGGTAACCTGCTTAAATGACTACCAACCCGTAGCACTCACGTCTGTAGCACTCACGCCATGAAATGCTTTGAAAGGCTGGTCATGGCTCACATCAACACCATTATTCCAGAAACCCTAGACCCACTCCAATTTGCATACCGCAACAACAGATCCACAGATTATGCAATCTCTATTGCACACCACACTGTGCCTTTCACACCAGGACAAAGGAACACATATGTTAGAATGCTATTCATTGACTACAGCTCAGCGTTCAACACCGTAGTGCCCTCAATGCTCATCACTAAGCTAAGGACCATGGGACTGAACACCTCCCTCTGCACTTGGATTCTGGACTTCCTGACGGGCCGCCCCCAAGTGGTAAGGGTAGGTAACAACACATCTGATCCTCAACACGTGGGCCTCTCAGGGGTGCGTGCTCAGTCCCCTCCTGTACTCCCTGTTCACCCATGACTGCATGGCCAGGCACGACTCCAACACCATCATTAAGTTTGCTGATGTCACAACAGTGGTAGGCCTGATCACCGACAACGATGAGACAGCCTATAGGGAGGAGGTCAGAGACCTGACCGTGTGGTGCAAGGACAACAACCTCTCCCTCAACGTGATCAAGACTAAGGAGATGATTGTGGACTACAGGACAAGGAGGACTGAGCACACCCCCATTCTCATCGACGAGGCTGTAGAGGAGCAGGTTGAGAACTTCAAGTTCCTTGGCGTCCACATCACCAACAAACTAACATGGTCCAAGCACACCAAGACAATCGTGAAGAGGGCATGACAAAACCTACTCCCCCTCAGGAGGCTGAAAAGATTTGGCATGAATCCTCAGATCCTCAAAAGGTTTTACAGCTGCACCATCGAGAGCATCCTGACGGGTTGCATCACTGCCTGGTATGGCAACTGCTCGGCCTCCGACCTCAAGGCACTACAGAGGGTAGTGCGAACGGCCCAGTACATCACTGGGGCCAAGCTTCCTGCCATCCAGGACCTCTATACCATGCGGTGTCAGAGGATGGCCCTAGAAATTGTCCGACTCCAAGCCATAAGACTCCTGAACATCTAATCAAATGGCTACCCAGACTTTTTTCATTACCCTCCCTCTCCCTCTTTTACACCGCTGCTACTCTCTGTCGTTATCACTTTAATAACTCTACCTACATGTACATATTACCTCAACTAACCGGTGCCCCCACACATTGACTCTGTACCGGTACCCCCCTGTATATAGTCTCGCTATTATTTTACTGCTGCTCTTAATTCTTTTGTTATTCTTGTCTCTTACTTTTTGGGGGGTATTTTCTTAAAACTGCATTGTTGGTTACAGACTTGTACATAAGCATTCCACTGTAAGGTCTAATACCTGTTGTATTTGGCGCATGTGACAAATAACATTTGATTTGACCTAAGACAGATATAATGCTATGACCTAAGACAGACATAACGCTATGACCTAAGACAGACATAAATCAAATCAAATCAAACTTTATTTGCCACATGCACCGAATACAACAAGTGTAGACTTTACCAGTGCAGTTCAAGAAGAAGAAAATATTTACCAAGTAGGCTAAAATATAAAGTAATAATAAAAAGTAACACAATAAGAATAAGAATAACAATAACAAGATTATATACAGGAAGCACCGGTACTGAGTCAGTGTGCAGGGGTACAGGCTAGTTGAGGTAATCTGTACATGTAGGTGGGGGCGATAACAGACATAATGCTATGACCGAAGACAGACATAATGCTATGACCGAAGACAGACATAATGCTATGACCGAAGACAGACATAATGCTATGACCGAAGACAGACATAAAGCTATGACCTAAGACAGACATAATGCTATGACCGAAGACAGACATAATGCTATGACCGAAGACAGACATAACGCTATGACCGAAGACAGACATAATGCTATGACCGAAGAGAGACATAATGCTATGTTTTGTGTGTCAAACTCTCACAAATACAGTAGGACGTTATGTTTAACATGTTGACCATGTGTAAGTGGCGGTGTTCTGTGTGTTGTTTGTGTTTGTTTAGTGACTGCTGTTGAGAGAGAGTTTTAAAGGATCTGGTGTCATCTGTCTTGTTACCAGGACCCAGGTGAGGCGAGGACCAGCCGACTCTTCGTCTCCCCAGCAGACTGGGACGTCTCGCACAGTCAAACGATACCCATCATCCACTGGCCCCATCACCTCCAACGCCCTGCCCAATGGCAACGGACATGACAATGGGAAGGGGAATGGTCGTAACGGCCACAGACCCACCACCAATGTCCACACCGACAGACAAGTCAGCGATGCAGTGGCGCCAGCAGGTAATGACCAGAAAATGAAAAAAAGAGTTTCATCCAGGTCGATACCACTGTTCTTTATTTCTTTATTACCCTGCTTTCTAACAAAGTTAAAACAGATATACCCTACGGTATGCAGGACACACACACACACACACATGTTTTCCCGCACCATTGGTTAGAGCCTGTAAGTAAGCATTTCACTGTAAGGTCTGTACATGTAGGTGGGGGCGATGACAGACATAGTGCTATGACCGAAGGGTCCACTGTAAGGTAACCTGTTGTATTCGGCGCACGTAACAAATAAACTTTGATTTGATTTGACACATACACACAGTGAATTTCTGTCTTCACTGAATGGAACATTAGATTTGGGGGGGAGTGGTGTTGGCTCCGTCCCAGGCTCCCCTCCCTCCCTGTGGTTTTCATCACATGAGCGACAGATGTTTGATATCCGCTCTCTGCTCTGGAGTGTCTGCAGTGTTCAATCACTGGACAGCCGTGCTCCCTCCCTTAGGACCCAGAGAGGGAGGTGGGAAGAAGGGGGAGGCACCACGGTCTTCATTGTCACCTCAGCCCCATGACAGGCTGCACCCTGACATAACCCTCCCCCCACCACCAGAAACTTCCAGAAACCCCTCCAACCCTCTCAGAACAGAGCCCTCTGTAAAGCTGTCTGCTGTCTAAGTTTCTCTTGTTTTTCCCTCCTACTAGGGCAACGGTGTTGAACAGCTTCCCACCATTACAGGTTTACTCACACATCTAGAACACCTTTTCCCAATAATAAAGGCTTGGAGGACAGGCATCCTCTCAGCTGTACCATTCCATTGCCAAGGCACTGACACAAACACACTCACGCATAAACAAACACACACATGCCCAAACACACACCCACTCATATTAACCTCCCCTTCTGTTGGGCTAGCCAGGCAAGAGGGCCAGAGATTGTCTGTCTGTCTGTCTGTCTGTCTGTCTGTCTGTCTGTCTGTGGCTCGTTAAGAATGCAGCTCTTCTCCAGCGCAGCGCTGCTCCTGCTCACCCAGGTCTCTGTGTGTCGCTGTGCTCCAGGGGCCAACCTTACCTCCAACCTGGACCGCATCAAAATCGTCTTCACCCCCATGGTGTGTCGGAGGGTGTGCAGTGACGGCCGCTGCTACAACAACTGTGAGAAGGGTGACACCACCACCGTCTACAGTGAGAACCAGCACCAGCCACCCAAGACCCAGGGCTTCAGACTCTGTGAGTCCCCCCCCCCCCCCACACTGTCTGAATGTAGTCCAGGGGAAAGAGGGGATCCTGATAGGTAAACCCATTCCCACTGCGGCACTGTCAACACTGAATAGCAGGCAGTCAGGGAGAGAGAGGGGACAAAGTGGGGGAGATTATGCATGGTCGGGAACAGTGTGACAGAGAGAGAGATGGGCAGAGGGGAGAGAGCGAGGGAGAGGGGAGAGCAGATTAAGAGCAGGTCTCCCTGCCCATTGTGTTGCAGGGCTCAGTGGAGGGGGTTAAGCTGACCACACACGTGGAAGCGGCGCTCTCACGCTCCCAACACTTAGCACAGTCTTTTTGTGGTTTACGTCTCGCTCTCAGCGCCACTGTTAACCATTTAACATGCTCACTGGGAGCGATGGAGGGAAGGAAATAGAGAGAAAGAGCGAGGGAGAGAGAAAGAGAGGGAGTAACCGCGTGAACAGGATTTTATAGGGATTACATTAAAGCTGCCATTTATCCACAGGCTTTGCTACAAACTCACACAGGAGAGTAGTCTCCCTCCCTGTCTCTCCATGGTGGGGGAGAACAATAACCAATGCTGGGGTTCCGGCCCTGTTTCCATAATGTTCCCCTCAGCCCATACCACACAACTAAGGCTCACAGTAATCACTCAAACTGATTAGAAGTGAAGAGCGCCCATATCAAATACACACACGCCGCCGCTGCCCCACACTTAACACACTAAGCTCCTCATGGGAGGAACTGGCTGAGTTCTGAATAGATAAACAGATTGTTTTGCAGATTTATGCTCCCATTAATAGGTTTTGGGAAAATGTTAACTTACTCCAAACACTTCAATGGCTTGGCAGAGAAATTTCACAATGCATTCCTTGGAACTTCTGGGTGATCCTGAGAAGTAGTTTGTTTTTATGTTTGATTTTATTTTAAAGAAATCTCTGACCATTAAAACATCTGTAAAAAGACTCTGTTAAAGGAAATTTCTCGACATCCAAGCTGGCATTTTGTTGTTGCTGAAGTGCGTGTTCCTCAAGGAATGTCAAGTGGGCAGCGAACAGTTATGTCATGTTGTTATGTTCCCAATGTGGGGCAGTAAAAACTAGGTGGATAACATCATTACACTGTTGGGCTCCCTGGATTCACAACATTGAACAGTTATTCTAAACCCTGACATTACTGGGACAAGAGACTTAGAGAAGCCATTTAACAATGCATTTCAAAGACATCCGTGGTGGTGTGTGGCACGGGCCTGAATTGTATCTTCCTATCTGTCTGGTAGATAGATGTTGGGTAAGAGAAAAAGTCAGGTTGTTGTCTAGGAATAATTCCTGCCCCATGCTGAGGTTAACTAGGGCTAGGCTGAAGTTGAAGCTGGGGACAGGACTGTATCTGCGGTGAGACTGAGACTGTGTCTGCGGCGAGACTGAGACTGTGTCTGCGGCGAGACTGTGTCTGCGGCGAGACTGAGACTGTGTCTGCGGCGAGACTGAGACTGTGTCTGCGGCGAGACTGAGACTGTGTCTGCGGCGAGACTGAGACTGTGTCTGCGGCGAGACTGAGACTGTGTCTGCGGCGAGACTGAGACTGTGTCTGCGGCGAGACTGAGACTGTGTCTGCGGCGAGACTGAGACTGTGTCTGCGGCGAGGCTGAGACTGTGTCTGCGGCGAGACTGAGACTGTGTCTGCGGCGAGACTGAGACTGTGTCTGCGGCGAGACTGAGACTGTGTCTGCGGCGAGACTGAGACTGTGTCTGCGGCGAGACTGAGACTGTGTCTGCGGCGAGACTGAGACTGTGTCTGCGGCGAGACTGAGACTGTGTCTGCGGCGAGGCTGAGACTGTGTCTGCGGCGAGACTGAGACTGTGTCTGCGGCGAGACTGAGACTGTGTCTGCGGCGAGACTGAGACTGTGTCTGTGGCGAGGCTGAGACTGTGTCTGCGGCGAGGCTGAGACTGTGTCTGCGGCGAGACTGAGACTGTGTCTGTGGCGAGACTGAGACTGTGTCTGCGGCGAGGCTGAGACTGTGTCTGCGACGAGACTGAGACATACCTATATGCATACCTAAATAACGTAGATGCATGACGTGAAGCCACATAGAATTTTGCGCTATGTGTGCAACACAGCATTCCTTAACTAGCCCACAATGTCTGCTGTGTGGATGGAGCAGTCAACAAGTCGAGAAGTCATTTGAAAGCGTAACACAATTTCAGTGAGACAACTCAAGGGGCGAAATGGCAAGATAATGGAATTCATTGCCCTTGATAATCAACCGTTCTCTGTCGTGGGTGATGTTGGCTTTCGCCGACTGGTCGAGCACACACTACCAAGTGTGCTATTTTTCAGATGTTGCCCTTCCGGAGTTACACAGTAATAGTGTCACTGCTATTAGCTTCACGACATACATACTATGGAATGTCGTTGTGCAGTGCATCACTAGTCAGGATAAGTCTAGATATGTAGCATTAAAAAATCTAGGTAATTTTTGGTACTTTTGGACCAAAAAGGGCATAAACCTTTTTTATTTTGTTCACTTAGAATATCGCCTTTTATTTGGGCAAGGCTGTTATCGATTTTTCATTTTCCAGGCTCAAGTATGAGTGAGTTGAGGTTAAGGTTTGAGCTCCTTTGTATATCCTGGTATGGAGCAGGTATGTAGGACACTGGGACCTTTGCCAAGAGATGAAAAGGCTCAACCTGTCAACACCAGCTGCTTCTCCTTGTAGAGGAAGATTGCAGGGTTGCAGGGTGTAAAGCAAAGTAAATCTAATCAAATTATTCAAAGAAAGACAGTGTTATGTAGGGATTCAATAGTCTTATTATGAGGCCACAAGGCAAGACCCAAATGCAGACACAGGAGTCAGATGGTTGAGCTCCGATATTTATTACAACAAAAGGGGTGGGCAAAAGGCAGGTCGGGGACAGGCGAGAGTTCATAAACCAGGTCAGATTCCAGGCGATAGGCAGGCTCGAGGTTAGGACAGGCAGGGTGGTCAGGCAGGCGGATTCGGCGTCAGGACAGGCGAGGGTCAAAACCAGGAGGGCTAGGAAAAAACAGAGACAGGGAAAAACAGGAGCTAGGAAAACCTCTGGTTGACTTGGCAAAACAAGACGAACTGGCACATAGAGACAGGAAACACAGGGATAAATACACCAGGGACTAATAGGGAAAACAGATGACACCTGGAGGTGGGTGGAGACAATCACAAAGACAGGTGAAACAGAACAGGGCGTGACACTTATCTGCTCAAGAACCAATTGCCTTGCTCCTTTGAAATAGGTGAGAGTTTCATTGTCAACAGAGAAAGTATCAAATATAGGAGTGTGTACATTCCTTATTTTCTTGAAACCTGGGTGTTTAAATGAGGCACATACACACATCATGGGACAGCTGAGAAAGGCTTGGCTTAATAGGGATGGGTGATATTATTAGTGTGCGTTTCCCTCAGGGTGAAGTTGGAACTTCATAAACCCATGTCAAATGAGGTGTCTGCTCGTGAATGTGGTTATGTGAACATTACATTCCAGAAAACAAGAAGTCTCCGTACACACTTTCTTTCAGAACTATCCCTCCTGCTTCTCATTATGTGTATGGGTATAAGCATAAATCAACTAATTAAAGCTGCCGGTTTCTTACACTAACTAACCTTTCTCTTTGGTAATGACCTTGGTCTCTCTTGCTCTCTCTCCTGCAGTCTTCTGTCAGATCCCCTGTCTGAGTGGTGGGCGCTGCATTGGCAGGGACCAGTGCTGGTGCCCATCAAACTCGACAGGGAAGTTCTGCCACCTCCCGGCCCCCCCTTCTGCCAGACCAACCCTCAGCCGGAAGGACGGCAGCCTGGCCGGACTTAACTCCTCATCCCACTCCATGTACACCCTGCCGCTGTCCAATCAACAAGGTAATCACCTAGCCATCTGTCTGGCTGGCTCAACGGAACACAAGGTCTCTGGACAGGTCTCCAGGTCCTTCCCAGCCAGGTCTCCTGTGGACACACTGTTTCCTCCAGTTCTGCTCATTTTACTGCTGTCCTTTATAAATTGAATTAATCATGCCCTCTCAACTGTTCTGGTTCTGTTTGAACTAACTCAGGTTTATTTGTTGATGTGCAACGGCCCATTAGTAACTGTGCCGTAATCTACCTTTGCGAAGCAGCAGTGAATGGATTCTCAGTAGAATATGTAATGGGGTGTTTTGAGGATAGTGCTCCATCTATCAACAGTAGACCCTATAGTGAATGAGAAACAGATCATGCCCTAACCAGTGCCATGAAGAGCACCAAATGAGCAGCCAGCGGGGTGCTGTGGGATTATTTAAAATGTCCTTGAAGAGGTAGGGTTTAAGACGTTTTCGGAAGATGGGCAGAGACTATGCTGTCCTAGGTTCAGGGGGAAGCTGGTTCCACCATTGGGGTGCCAGGACAGGGAAGCACTTGGACTGGGCTGAGCGGGAGTTGCCCTCCTATAGGGGTGGTCCAAGAGACCAGAGGTGGCAGAACGGTGTACTCGGGTTTGAGCAGAGGCTGAAGGTAGGTATGGACAGTTCTTGTTGCTGCTCCATAGGCAAGTAGCATGGTCTTGTAGTGGATGCAAGCTTCGACTGGAAGCCAGTGGAGTGTGCAGAGGAGTGGGGTGAGATGGGAGAATTATGGAAGGTTGAACACCAGGCAGCCTGCAGCTTTCTTGATAAGAAGCAGGGGTTTGATGGCACAAGTGGGGAGCCCAGCCATAAGCGAGTTGCAGTAGTCCAGATGAGAGATGACAAATGCCTGGATTAGGTCCTGCTCTGTTTCCTGTGTGGAGTAGGGTCGAATGTTGTAGAGCATGAATCTGCAGGAGCGGGTCACTGCTTTGATGCTTGCAGAGAATGACATGGTGTTGTCCTGGGTCACGCCAAGGTTCTTTACACTCTGGGAGGGGGATACCAAGAAGTTGTCAACTGTGATGGAGAGGTCTTGCAGCAGGCAGGCCTTCCCCGGGAGGAAGAGCAGCTCCGTCTTGTTGTGGTTGAGCTTGAGCTGGTGGGCCGACATTCAAGTTGATATATCTGCCAGGCACGCAGAGATCTGTGTCGCCACCTGAGTTTCAGAAGGGGGGAAGGGGAAAGGTAGTTTATTGCAGAGCCGACTGATTTGGTGTATAGAAAGAAGACAAGAGGTCCTAGAACCGTGCCCTGTGGGACGCCAGTAGTGAGAGTACAGACCACCTGATAGGAGCGGACTGCCAGGTAGGATGCAATCCAAGAGTGTGCAGAACCTGAGACCCCCAGCTCTGAGAGGGTAGAGAGGATAATCTGATGGTTCACGGTATCGAAGGCAGCAGATAGATCTAGGAGGATGAGAACCTAGAAGAGAGAGTCAGCTTTGACTGGTTAGGGTCAAAAGATAGTTTTGAGAGAGATTGTGAGAGAGTTGGTTCAGAGACAGCACGCTCAAGTGTTTTGGAGAGAAAAGAAAGAAGGGATACCGGTCTGTAGTTTCTGACTTCAAAGGGGTCGAGTGTTGGTTTCTTGAGAAGGTAGGCTATATGATCACATTGGTAATAGATCAGTTGTTGTATTACATGTGAGGCACAGCTGAGTGAGCATACATTTACATAATTTTATTTTAATTTTACTGGCTGATGGTGCCTGCATCTGATGGTCAGTCTCAGCAGAGGGAGAGAGCAGCAGACTGATATTTTGCCTCTCAACGTCTCTCCACTCTCCCTGTCCTCCACTGACACTGACCAAAAAAGGAGACCTTCTTCCAGCTGATGGCATAACTTGTGTCGCACCACATTATTTCTGCCTCATGCACAAATTCATATTGTTACTCCTATGAACAGAGAAATGTAATTACCCCCCCCCCCCCAAAAAAAAACAAGCCGCTAATAACAACAACACAAGCCTATAGATGCACTTTCCAACTCATTCATTACTACTGCAGTGCTTGTTGTAGCTCGAGTGGAATTATGAAGAACACACATTTTATGGCTTATAAAAGTGTTGAGTAAAAAGTGTTGACAGTGTAAGAACTTAAACATGAACTCACTCATATAAACAGCAGCTCTTTAATGTATTTGTTGACAGTCTCTCTCTAGTCATGGTTTTAAAAGTTTTGAAATCTCACAGTATCAATTTTGCTGCAGATTTATTTTATGCCTGCTATGTTACTGCAGACATGGTCATCTGAACCATCCAAATAGCCAGCAGTAGGCCTACGTGCACGTGATTTGCTCACCGGGCCCCCCGGGAAGACAGAGTTTGTTTGTACCTTCAGACACATGAAATGGTTCAAACACCTGGTTGATGTGCTAACAATCATCTGCAAGTTATGAGCAGTCAGAAGTTCACACATCAAATAGGCTACTGGGCAGCACTTAAAGTAGATGGCCCTAGTGAAAAAACAGTACTAGACAACACCAGATTAAGACCTTTAGCTATGGAATGAAGCACTTTAGTCTGTTTTATGTGCCCTTTCATTTGTACTGTATCTCTATAGGCTAAGACCTGGCTTGGGCTGAAGAGGTTATTTACAGCCTTTTGGGAACATCCTTTGAGAATCATTGAATTTCAGATTTTACTGCAAGGTCAGGTCCAGGACATCATGTTTTTTACCATGTCCATCCAGCCTGGGTTCAAGGTGTTTCTGCTGGTGTGATGGTAGAGAGTTTTGCCGGACTGACTGTGCTGTGCGTTTTGTGTTCTGTCCAGTCTCTCTACATCCGTCCCTGGTGAATGTCCACATCCAGCACCCCCATGAGGCTGAGGTCCAGATCCACCAGGTAGCCCGGGTCAAGCTTGGCCAGAGACCCCCCGCAGCCGAGGGGGGTCACTCTATACAGCAGCGCTCCCAACCTGGCCTTGGCAACGGCAATGGGCATGAGCATGGGCACTCCAATGGAAACGGACACGGGAATGGGAATGGCCACGGAAACGGACACACCTTAGCCAACGGGAACGGCAGCAGCAACTCCAGACCCCACACTCGGCAGAACGGATATGTGGGAAGGTGCTTCCAAGAGACCGTCGATGGACAGGTACAGTGCTCTGAGTGAAGTACTCTGAACACAGTAAATTATAGTTGATGATGATCCTAGCTAGGGCTGTGGAGGCCATGACATTTTGTCAGCCGTTAACTGTCATGCAAATAACTGCCGGTCTCACGGTAATTGACCCTTAATTAACAAAACGCATTTAGTATCTGCGGGCTTTCACGCATAGCCTACAAGCCACTGATGCGGACCTTTGGAACATCTACATTTTAAAAAGTCTAATAAATGTATTTAATATAGCCTACACCTGCACAATAAATACATTATTTATTTTAGGCAGGTCTAAAGAAATGATGATATGAAGAAAATGTTGTTTTATTTCAGAAGAACAGAATAGCATATTCTGAGTTGTCCTTATGTTATGGCCTGATATGACTGTGGGCAGACAAGATTTGCTAAGATTTCCCATACAATTATTTTATAATAAGAATAATACAATTGAACATAGCTGAATAAAATAGAAAGGATATTTTGTCCAAACGTTTTTTGAGGGAGTATGCACATGCACCTATTCTGTGTCGAGAGATTAACAAAGTTACAATTTGAAACAGGTCCTCCTATATACTTGATTTATAATTATTTATGCAACTTTAATTGAGATTCAAACCTTATGCTATATGTTTTGATTTCTAATACATTGTAAGGCTGCATGATGCTAATGATGATTTGAAAATAGGCTACGCTAACAGTTAGTTGTGATACACACCTTATATAGGCCTATGGGCAAGGCTACATGATGCGTGTCACTATGATTCTCTCATCAGACTATTCTCAATGTAATCTTGTCTTTAAATACAGTATACAAAATAATATATGTGTGGAATTAGTTTTGGTTTAGAATGGGCCGTTATCATGCACCTGTCGGAACAAGAGCAGGGGAAAAAAGACGTCATCAGTATGCACTTGAATAGCGAATGGAGGATGCTAGGATGCTAATAGCGAATGGAGGATGCTAATAGCGAATGGAGGATGCTAGGATGCTATTAGCGAATGGAGGATGCTAATAGCGAATGGAGGATGCTAATAGCGAATGGAGGATGCTAGGATGCTAATAGCGAATGGAGGATGCAAATAGCGAATGGAGGATGCTAGGATGCTAATAGCGAATGGTAGGCTACTCTGGTGTAAAGCAAACCAATGTGCTAATATTAGGAAAGTTGAGAAATAAATATAGTAGGCCTTAATAGAGGCCATCAAAACTTTGTTTTCTCATGCAATTGGATAGTATAGCCAATAGAAATGTTGCAGAACATGGGTTTATAAGAACACTTATTTCATTCCGTTCATCAACCAGCTATGAGGAGCTGGCTCTCGCTCCACAACAGGTGATCCTTTTCTACTCAAACTCTGAATGCAAGAACTCTTAAGTGTTTGATTTTCAATTGCATTTGCATTGACATCAGAGTGATTAGAGGGACAGTAGAGCCCTGAGTACCAGGCCATTAGTGACTGGCCGTTAGCAAGTTTGGTAGACTACTAATGACCATCAGTGGCATCAGAATTCAGTTTTGGAGAAGCCTAGTTACCATGACTGGTAATACGGTCAGAATGTTTGCCTAGTCTTTGAGGTGAAGACCAAGTTTGGCTTCTGTGTGTTTTACCGTTTGTGCCGCAGGGCAGCATACCTACCTTCCCTCCTCTGTCTGTCTGGTAGAAGCTGCCTATGTTCGAATTTATCCTGCATCCAGGATTTATGAGTTGTCAACACATTGGTCATCTCATGTTCCCCTCCCAACACACACAGACATGTTAGAAGTTAGTTATGAGTTAGGCCTGAAATGAAGGGAAAAGGAAGGAGACTGAAATCCACTACTTGTCTCAAAGACAAGGCGAACTGCTACACCCACAATGCATCTCCTTCACACTCTCTCACACACACAGAGTAAATAAAGACAGAGCAGTGGTGGCCAGTGGAGGAAGAAATTGGAGGACAGGCTCTTTGGAATGGCTGGAATGGAATGATTGGAAAGGTATCAAACTCATGGAAACCATATGTTTGCCATACCGTTTTCCATTCCAGCCATTACCATGAGCCGTTACTCAGATTTCTTACTCCACTGGCTGCCACTGGTAATTAGAGTTCCTCACGGAGGTCCTGTACAGGCAGCATCTGTTGGCTAGGCTGTAAGAGATGCTCCTTCCTTCTGTGTTTCCAACCCTAACGGTAGTTTCCTCTGTAGAGCTTCTGCCAGGCCAGTGTTGGGCTATGTGATATCTGCTGCATACTCAGGGAGAGTATGTTTGTGCTGGAGGGGATCTCTCATTGTCTATGCCATGTCTTCATCCTGCGGTTGCTTACTGGTTTTCCTCAAATAAGATCTCTGTTTGGTCTTGACTGACTTTGCCAGTGCCCTAGTTAGGTGTTCCATAGCAATGTGTCCTTATCTATTCTTCCCAATGATCCGTGAGGCACCATTTGCCAGGCAGTGAGGTTTGATAATAATCTCTCCAAAATTAGCCAAGCTCCTTAAACAAACCATGCCAGCAGCAGCATTAGAGCTATTTGTGGATCAGCCTGATTATGTCCTCTGCTGCTGTCTAACCAATCTCAGGTGTGTTCTGTTCAGCTCACTCTGTCCACTTTCCAATGGGAAGACTCACACACTACTACACACCCATGCATACACACACAGCACACACACAGCACACACACACACACACGCACACACACACAGACACACAGGTATTACACACACACAAATACAGTGACGTTAAGCAACATACTATCAAATGAGGTGGAAAAGGAAGGTGTCAGTGATGTGTCCTGTGTTGTGTGAGTGTGTTGAGATGTGTGTGTGTTGTCATTGCAGTGTGGGAAGCCTCTTCCTGGCCTGACCAAACAGGATGACTGCTGTGGAAGTGTGGGAGCCTCATGGGGCCTGAACAAGTGCACAGAGTGTCCAACCAAACCAGGTGAGTCCCCTCACATACTGAACACACTGAACCACTGAACCTCCTCCAGTGCTTTACCTTGTGTTATATACAGTGCCTTGCGAAAGTATTCGGCCCCCTTGAACTTTGCGACCTTTTGCCACATTTCAGGCTTCAAACATAAAGATATAAAACTATTTTTTTGTGAAGAATCAACAACAAGTGGGACACAATCATGAAGTGGAACGACATTTATTGGATATTTCAAACTTTTTTAACAAATCAAAAACTGAAAAATTGGGCGTGCAAAATTATTCAGCCCCATTAAGTTAATACTTTGTAGCGCCACCTTTTGCTGCGATTACAGCTGTAAGTCGCTTGGGGTATGTCTCTATCAGTTTTGCACATCGAGTGACCGAAATTTTTTCCCATTCCTCCTTACAAAACAGCTCGAGCTCAGTGAGGTTGGATGGAAAGCATTTGTGAACAGCAGTTTTCAGTTCTTTCCACAGATTCTCGATTGGATTCAGGTCTGGACTTTGACTTGGCCATTCTAACACCTGGATATGTTTATTTTTGAACCATTCCATTGTAGATTTTGCTTTATGTTTTGGATCATTGTCTTGTTGGAAGACAAATCTCCGTCCCAGTCTCAGGTCTTTTGCAGACTCCATCAGGTTTTCTTCCAGAATGGTCCTGTATTTGGCTCCATCCATCTTCCTATCAATTTTAACCATCTTCCCTGTCCCTGCTGAAGAAAAGCAGGCCCAAACCATGATGCTGCCACCACCATGTTTGACAGTGGGGATGGTGTGTTCAGGGTGATGGGCTGTGTTGCTTTTACGCCAAACATAACGTTTTGCATTGTTGCCAAAAAGTAACATTTTTGGTTTCATCTGACCAGAGCACCTTCTTCCACATGTTTGGTGTGTCTCCCAGGTGGCCTGTGGCAAACTTTAAACAACACTTTTTATGGATATCTTTAAGAAATGGCTTTCTTCTTGCCACTCTTCCATAAAGGCCAGATTTGTGCAATATACGACTGATTGTTGTCCTATGGACAGAGTCTCCCACCTCAGCTGTAGATCTCTGCAGTTCATCCAGAGTGATCATGGGCCTCTTGGCTGCATCTCTGATCAGTCTTCTCCTTGTATGAGCTGAAAGTTTAGAGGGACGGCCAGGTCTTGGTAGATTTGCAGTGGTCTGATACTCCTTCCATTTCAATATTATCGCTTGCACAGTGCTCCTTGGGATGTTTAAAGCTTGGGAAATCTTTTTGTATCCAAATCCGGCTTTAAACTTCTTCACAACAGTATCTCGGACCTGCCTGGTGTGTTCCTTGTTCTTCATGATGCTCTCTGCGCTTTTAACAGACCTCTGAGACTATCACAGTGCAGGTGCATTTATACGGAGACTTGATTACACACAGGTGGATTGTATTTATCATCATTAGTCATTTAGGTCAACATTGGATCATTCAGAGATCCTCACTGAACTTCTGGAGAGAGTTTGCTGCACTGAAAGTAAAGGGGCTGAATAATTTTGCACGCCCAATTTTTCAGTTTTTGATTTGTTAAAAAAGTTTGACATATCCAAGAAATGTCGTTCCACTTCATGATTGTGTCCCACTTGTTGATTCTTCACAAAAAAATAAAGTTTTATATCTTTATGTTTGAAGCCTGAAATGTGGCAAAAGGTCGCAAAGTTCAAGGGGGCCGAATACTTTCGCAAGGCACTGTATTTGATATGATGTGTTAATGTAGCTAAACATCTCCTTTTACTTCATTCATAAACACAATGTATCTCGGAGAATAACAGTCAATTACTTTAACATGGGGTGATAATTCAGGATGATTGCTGATTTGTGTATTCCAGATTAGAAGGATTGTGCCTCGACTCCATTGGCATCGGGACTTACTTGTCGTCTTATTAGAAAATTAGGCACCAAATGAAAACAGCATGAATAACAGCGGCTGGCAGGAGTGCCACCCAGCCTGCGGGCAGGCAGAGAAAGAGGCTGACTCTCCCTCTCCTACTTTAAGTAACAGAAGAGAATGAACCGCGGTGGTCCCTGACCATAGCTGCCTGGACTGTCGCTGTTGTGTATTCCCTCATTGTGTTTGTAGTAGAAGAGCACTCCTGACCCCTGATGACCCCCAAGTGCTGTTACTGGAGCTCTCCAAGGAGGTGTGTGATGGTTGGGAGAGACTGTCCCTGCCCTTCACTGTTAATTCCTATCAGGAAGAGGTCTGGCTGCGGTAGATGTCAATTGCCTGCACAGGGTGCTGTCATAACCTGTCCCTGTTTAGTGTGTCTGTCTGCCGGAGCTCTAATCGCGAGCAGACATCATCTCACTCAGGTCCATTCATCACAAACACAAATCTATTATTCTCTTCTCTCTGTGCCAGAATCTCTCTCTCTCAAGACCCACATCAGCATCTCTTTTGGATTCCAGATGGTTTCCTCTCCTCTGTCCTTTGAAGTGGGGAGAAACAGAACTATCCCTCCGTTCTCTCATTATGTAGTTGTTTAGGGGCAGCTTGGGCCTCGGTCCCAGGTCACATGCAGAGTCAGATGAGAGAATGAAAGACAAAAAGAGAAGGATGAAGCCACATAGGTCCCATGCTAGTTGGTATACTTTGAAGGACTTAATAGGGAATACTTGGCATTTCTTTCCAGTCTTATTGTTCCCTGTATAGAAATGTGTCCAGAACTCGCTTTGACTGGCTTGATTATACTTTGTATAATTAAAACAAGTGGACAAGCATAAATTTAGAGTAATCATTTTGTCATCCCGTACATCTCTCTGGGACTGGTCAGGTCAGTCAGTTGAAGGCTTGATGACAAGAATCTGTAAGGAAGTAATTTTGTCATGTAAGTCATTGCGGACATCAACGTCTTGCTCCCAGACAAATTAAACAACTTCTTTGCTCACTTTGAGGACAATACAGTGCCACTGACAGGGCCCGCTACAAAAGCCTGTGGGCTCTCCTTCACTGTGGCCAACGTGAGTAAAACATTTAGACGTGTTATCCCTCTCAAGACTGCCGGCCCAGACGGCATCCCTAGCCACGTCCGCAGAGCATGCGCAGACCAGCTGGCTGGTGTGTTTATGGACGTATTCAATCAATCCCTATCCCAGTTTGCTGTGCCCACATGCTTCAAGATGGCCACCATTGTTCCTGTTCTCAAAAAGCTAAGGTACAGTAACTGAGCTAAACGACTACCGTAGCAAACACTTCTGTCATCATGAAGTGCTTTGAGAGACTAGTCAAGGATCATATCACCTCCACCCTACATGATACCCTAGACCTACTTCAATTTGCTTACCGCCCGAATAGGTCCACAGACGACGAAATCGCCATCACACTGCCCTATCCCATCTGGACAAGAGGAATACCTATGTGAGAATGCTGTTCACTGACTACAGCTCATCATTTAACACCATAGTACCCTCCAAACTCGTCATCAAGCTGGAGACTCTGGTCTCGACCCCGCCATGTGCAACTGGGTCCTGGACTTTCTGACAGGCCGCCCCCAGGTGGTGAAGGTAGAAAACAACATCTCCACCCCGCTGATGCTCAACACTGGGGCCCCACAAGGGTGCTTTCTCAGCCCTCTCCTGTACTCCATGTTCACCCATGACTGCGTGGCCACGCACACCTCCAACTCAATCATCAAGTTTGCAGACGACACTACAGTGATTGGCCTGATTACCAACAACGACGAGACGGCCTACAGGGAGGAGGTGAGGGCCCTCGGAGCATGGTGTCAGGAAAATAACCTCTCACTCAACATCAACAAAACAAAGGAGATGATCGTGGACTTCAGGAAACAGCAGAGGGAGCATCCCCCCATTTACATCGATGGGACAGTCGTGGAGAAGGTGGAAAGTTTTAAGTTCCTTGGCGTACACATCACGGAAAAACTGAAATGGTCCACCCACACAGACAGCGTGGTGAAGAAGGCACAACAGCACCTCTTAAACCTCAGGAGGCTGAAGAAATTTGGCTTGTCACCAAAAACACTCACAAACTTTTACAGATGCACAATCGAGAGCATCCTGTCGGGCTGTATCACCGCCTGGTACAGCAACTGCTCCGCCCACAACTGAAATGCTCTCCAGAGGGTAGTGAGGTCTGCACAATGGATCACAGGGTGCAAACTACCTGCCCTCCAGGACACCTACACCACCCAATGTCACACGAAGGCTAAAAAGATAACCACGGACAACAACCACCCGAGCCACTGGCTGTTCACCCCACTATCATCCAGAAGGCGAGGTCAGTACAGGTGCATCAAAGCTGGGACACAGAGACTGAAAAGTAGCTTCTATCTCAAGGCCATCAAACTGTTAAACAGCCATCACTAACATTGAGTGGCTGCTACCAACATACAGTACAGACTCAAATCTCTGGCCACTTTAATACATTTAATAAAGGTTTCACTAGTCACTTTAAATAATGCCACTTTAATAATGTCTACATATCCTACATTAATCATCTCATATGTATATACTGTATTCTATACCATCTACTGCACCTTTCCTATGCCGCTCAGCCATCGCTCATCCATATATTTATATGTACATATTCTCATTCACCACTTTAGATTTATGTGTATTAAGTAGTTGTTGGGAAATTGCTAGATTACTTGATAGATATTACTGCTGTCGGAACTAGAAGTACAAGCATATCACTACACTCACATTAACATCTGCTAACCATGTGTATGTGACCAATACATTTTTTTATTTTTATTTAACTACTCAAGTCATTTCAGAACAAATCCTTGTTTACAATGATGGCCTAGGAACAGTGGGTTAACTGCCTTGTTCAGGGGCAGAACAACCGATTATTACCTTGTCAGCTCGGGGATTCAATCTAGCAACCTTTCGGTTACTAGACCAACACTTTAACCACTAGGCTACCTGCCACCCCAGGTAGCCAATACAATTTGATTTGATACCTTAGAGAACTATTTATTACTCTTTATAACTTCTAAGAAACTGCGAAAGCATTTCGAAATGCATTTTTACAAGCATTTCGCTACACTCGCATTAACATCTGCTAACCATGTGTATGTGACAAATAAATTTGATTTGAAATGTTTTTTGCACCCCATGGCAAAAAGTGTAGAATTGCAGGAAATAAGCTTTAAACGTGCAACATTTCCTCTCCACCAACAAGAGGGGTGTGGACAGTTTGTGTCATGAACGGTGCTTGTGCCCATAGAAATAGATGTGTCGCGTGCTCACATGCACAGGGGAGTGCGGGATGTTCCCCAATGCTGGAAGGGGGGCCCCAAGTGAAAAAGCTTGGGAACCCATGGCTTAGACCACTTGTTCCACCTACTGTTTCCAGAACCTTTTAATGTGTCTCCTCTGGTCAGCTCTAAGTCAAATCAAATTACATTTTATTTGACACATCCCCCGAATACAACAGGTGTAGACCTTACGGTGAAATGCTGACTTAAAAGCCTGTAACCAACAATGCAGTTTTAAGAAAATACAACACAAAAAAAGGTAAGAGATAACAATAACAGATCATTAAAAAGCAGCAGTGAATACCATTAGCAGGTCTATATACAGGGGGTACCGGTACAGAGTCAGTGTGTGGGGGCACTGGTGTCGAGGTAATTGAGGTAATATGTAAAGAGTTATATGTACAGAGTAAATAAGTGACAATGCATAGATTATAACACAGAGTAGCAACAGCGTAGAAGGGGGGGGGGGGCACTGCAAATAGTCAGGGTAGCCATTTGATTAGCTGTTTAAGAGTCTTATGGCTTGGAGGTTGAAGCTGTTTAGAGCCTCTTGGACCTAGACTTGGTGCTCGGGTACCGCTTGCCGTGCGGTAGCAGAGAGAACACTCTCTATGACTAGGGTGGCTGGAGTCTTTAGGGTCTTCCTCTGACACCGCCTGGTATAGAGGTCCTGGATGGCAGGAAACTTGGCCCCAGTGATGTACTGGGCCGTACGCACTACCCTCTGTAGTGCTTTGCGGTCGGAGGCCGAGCAGTTGCCATACCAGGCAGGATGCTCTCGATGGTGCAGCTGTAAAACCTTTTGAGCATCTGAGGACCCATGCCAAATCTTTTCAGTCTCCTGAGGGGGAATAGGTTTTACCGTGCCCTCTTCACAACTGTCTTGGTGTGCTTTGACCATATTAGTTTATTGGTGATGTCAAGGAACTTGAAGCTCTCAACCTGCTCCACTACAGCCCTGTCGATGAGAATGGGGGCGCACTCGCTCCTCCTTTTCCTTTAGTCCACAATCATCTCCTTTGTCTTGAGCACGTTGAGGGAGAGGTTGTTTTCCTTGCACCACACTGTCAGGTCTCTGACCACCTCCCAATAGGCTGTCTCATTGTTGTCGGTGATCAGGCTTACCACTGTTGTCATCAGCAAATTGAATGATGGTGTTGGAGTCGTGCCTGGCCGTGCAGTCATGAGTTAACAAGGAGTACAGGAGGGGACTGAGCACGCACCCCTGAGAGGCCCCCTGTGTTGAGGATCAGCATGGTGGATGTGTTGTTACCTGCCCTTACCACCTGGGGGCGGCCCGTCAGGAAGTCTAAGATCCAGTTGCAGAGGGAGGTGTTTAGTTCTTAGCTTAGTGATGAGCTTTGAGGGCACTATGGTGTTGAACGCTAAGCTGTAGTCAATGAACAACATTCTCACATAAGTGTTCCTTTTGTCCTGGTGTGAAAGGGCAGTGTGGTGTGCAATAGAGATTGCATCATCTGTTGGTGCTGTATGCAAATTGGAGTGGGTCATAGGTTTTTGGGATAATGGTGTTGATGTGAGCCATGACCAACCTTTCAAAGCATTTCATGGCTACAGACGTGACTGCTACGGGTTGGTAGTCATTTAGGCAGGTTACCTTAGTGTTCTTGAGCACAGGGACTATGGTGGTCTGCTTGAAACATGTTGGTATTACAAACTCAGACAGGGAGAGGTTGAAAATGTCAGTGAAGACACTTGCCAGTTGGTCAGCGCATGCTCGCAGTACACGTCCTTGTAATCCGTCTGGCCCTGCGGCCTTGTGAATGTTGACCTGTTTAAAGGTCTTACTCACATCAACTGTGGAGAGTGTGATCACACAGTCATCCAGAACAGCTGATGCTCTCATGCGTGTTTCGGTGTTACTTGCCTCGAAGCGAGCATAGAAGTTATATAGCTCGTCTGGTAAGTTCATGTGACTGGGCAGCTCATGGCTGTGCTTCCCATTGTAGTCTGTAATAGTTTGCAATTGCTGCCACATCCGACGTGTGTCGGAGCCGGTGTAGTACGATTTCATCTTAGTCCTGTATTGATGCTTTTCCTGTTAGATGTTTAATCGGAGGGCATAGTGTAATTTCTTACAGAGCTTTGTACGCGTCTGTCTGTGTGTGGAGTAAAGGTGGCCTAGAATAATTTTTCCTCTCTGGTTGCACATTTAACATGCTGATAGAAATTAGGTAAAACTGATTTAAGTTTCCCTGCATTAAAGTCCCCGGCCACTAGGAGCGCCGCCTCTGGATGAGCTCTTTCCTGTTTGCTTATGGTGGTATACAGCTCATTGAGTGCGGTTTTAGTGGCAGCATCGGTCTGTGGAGATACATCCAGGGATGTATCTCTCTGCTCCCTGTCTTTGTCTTCAGTCTTAACTCTGATTCCTACACCATTCCCACATCTTTCTCCTGTTGTTCTCCCTCTATCCGATGGCAAGGATTCACTGAACTCTGACTGATTTGGTAAGAGATTTCCCATCCAAGACACTGCCAGACTTCATTGTTATTTTTGGTAGTTAAAATATTATTATTGTTATATGGAGTGGAGAAAGCCATCGTGCAGTGGGGAAACTAATGGGTTTGTGTTTTTGGGAAGGACGGAGGTTGACGTAATGGAGGTTATGACAGTGAGATGTGCTTGTCAGTCCCAGGCCTACACTGTGGAAGCCCCAGCCCTGTTCAGCCTTGTAGGATCGAATGCACTGTAAACCCACATGCTGCAAATTCCAATGTGTAATGAACTCCAGTTAAATAAGACCCTGGTCCATCTCTCCTTTCCCTTTGGAGAGACTGTGCCAAACCTTTTTAAATTTCAGGTTTGGAAAGGTTGACGTGTGTCCTCTCGCAGGAGAGGAGATGGAAGCAGTTAGAGCTGCTTGTCCCCCTGGGATGCAAGATGAAACCTGATTGGATGAGGAAAGGCAAGTGTTAGGTATGTAGTTACAGCTAATTTGCTTTCGAAGTATATTAGGAAACATATCTAATGAAGTGAATCCAGCTCTTTGTAGATACAGTAGATCAGATCACTAAAATGATAGTGCCCGAGAAGCCGGTGTTTGGAGGATACATTGGCACTGTGTTGTCGAGGGCCGGCTGGTCGTTCGTTCTGTCGGATCAGTTGCCAGAGACGCGACCCAGTCGTTAAGTATTTTGTTCTGTATCTATGGACGCTACCCAGTCGTTGGTTCTAAATGTTCCATTGACATCCCGGCATCATTTTCATTTGTTTAAGCTGTTTTCTAGTGACATTTATTTGGATACATCCATAACAATGAGTTAATGATGCGTGATTTTGCCTGGCATAGAAAATGTGCTCTCTCGTTAGGACACTGTTGTTCAGAGGAGCTAGCCAACAACCCCGCACACACAATCACTGCAAACTAGCTGCATTTCATTTTGTTTTACCTGTTTTCTTTTTACCTGTTTTATTTGTATATATCCATAAAAATGATGCCAGCTGATTCATGATTTCGACTGGCTGAGAAAAGCTGTCTGCCTGTCTGTCTCGTCCCAACTAACGACGCGTTCATTTCTATAGCACAGCTGGAGATCAAATTTAATTATTAAAACAATGTTGCAAATGTTGAATAGACAGACAGCAAGGTCTATACAAATTGAAGTTCAGAACC
The DNA here is from genome assembly GCF_002021735.2 of Oncorhynchus kisutch. Classification (NCBI taxonomy): domain Eukaryota; kingdom Metazoa; phylum Chordata; class Actinopteri; order Salmoniformes; family Salmonidae; genus Oncorhynchus; species Oncorhynchus kisutch. Next base: position 33,783,352 of record NC_034180.2, read on the forward strand.
AAATGCTAGTCTAAAAGAAGATAACGTCTAGATGCTTATTATAGTGCAGATCAAGTTTATAAATTGCCTGGCTGGGCTGATGAGACAGTATATTGCTCAGTGAGATGGAACAGAGTAAATAGGCATTTCACCGTCATAGCTTTAGCCGGTGGTAACTTGTGGAATAGACACCGGCTGCTGGAATGTAGTTTTAACCAATCAGCATCCAGGATTAGACTCTCCCATTGTTTAATGACAATGGTCTATCAGTGTTTCAGACTTTTTGGAACAGTGACCAACATGCTCTGGTTTTCTACATTGATCACTTTAAGTGAAAGGTTCATCATGTAAAATAATCTGAGACACTTGAGAAGGGGCCACTGGCTCTGCCCTGAGTGTGGCTCTTTGACCTGGTGTGAGAGTGACTCTATATGGAGTATATGGCCACCCATAGTAATTATATTTCTATGGTGCCACTAGGGTTGTGCAGTATACAGTCAGAGACTGTATAAAATGTTCTCAATGGGCTCATTAGCATTTAGCTGGATACCACCTAATCGCCACCACTCCCTGTGTGTTCCATGGCTTATGTAATTCCATAAAGCATGGCTCCGGTTGTCTCCCTATCTTCCGGGAAGTCTTCCCTCCCATTGACTCTTCTACTCCGGGACGCTGGGATGCTTCCCAGGGAGCAGGATCAGAGGTACCTCGGGCCCACATAAATCACAGTCCCAACCACAGGAGCCCTGGTCCTGGAGCCACCTCCTCCCTAGGCCACTGAGGTCACACCATGATGCCACAGCATGATGATGTCAGCCTCCTGGCCCTCTGCCCCTCCTTCCTTGACCCAACCACGCCCCACCAGGCCTGCCCTATACTGAGAAAGCACCCTCTCTTTGACTCTGACTCTCTCTCTCTCTCTCTCTCTCTCTCTCTCTTGTTATCCCTGACCATTAGATCACTAATATAAGATGAGGAGGAGAGGGCAAGTTGACCCACATGAGATCATCCCTCCCAGTCCCATGGAGAAATGTTGAATCTGCCATTCATTTAGGACCAAAGCATGTGCGTGTTACTTTTTATTAGCAGTGATCAAACATTGAACACTTGTTAATGACCAAGATCAAAACCAAGCAATGGGTGTGACTTTGCTAAACATCTGCTGTGGTCCGTGCCAAGGTTCCAGGCTGCTCTCTCTCTTCACTGCTGCATCCGCTCTCTCATGGTGATTAGATAGAGACGTTTCCATCCTTTGATACGTTCCGATTCGTTCTGTGTTGATTTAGTTTAACGCCGGGTGCAAACAGTGTGAATCTTTTAGATAGACAGCGGTGTGGCCAAGGAGGGCTGACTTGGCCTGGCTGCTCACAGGTATAAATCCTAATGCAGACATAATCTATCTGTCCCAGAGAGCACCGCTGTCCAAGGCACCGTGCCAGTGAGTTGGAGGCACATGGAAATGAAATGTGTGTAATAAGATACATGTTAGGCTTGTTCATCATAGGGTATGGACTGTACCATGTCGTATCTTGGCCTTGCCCCAGTGGTAAATATTTCATGTCGAGTGGCGGCAGTGGGGGATTATGAGAGTGTGTCTGTTTTTAAATGGGAGGTCACAACCACACTTCCATGGGCATCGTAAAGAAGGGAGGAGAGAAAATGATAAACTGTCAAACTACGAACAAAGATGCAAAATGCATCAAATTATGTTAAACACTGAGATAATTAATAGGATGTTTTTGAATAAGGATTCAATCAAACCGAACATGATTGAGATCAATGCCTTGATCCAAGCAGCTCAATTGTCTATATAGAATGTCTGCCACAACATGGTAATTGTCGGTGCCAGTGAACACACAGCTGGGATTTTAATTTACTCAATATCAAACTTTTAGCTGGTATACTGAGTTTTTTTTGTAAGACAAATGTTTGCTTTGCATTAGTGTGTTTATGTCTGGGGCTGATCTCATCATGGGGATGCTGATGTTGGGCTAATTATTTACATTTGAGTTATTTAGCAGACAGTCTTATTGAGAGCAACTGGTCCCCTGTGGGAGTCGTTGCAAGCACCATGCTCTACCAACTGAATCACAGGGGACCTAGGCTCATGTGACTGTCTCATCTGATGTCCCAGCGCTTGACTGGCTGGCTGCTACTGAAGGTCTTATTTACAGGGCTGGTGATATGGGCCATGCCAGATTGGCAAAATTGGCGTGTGCCAAACAGACTTTCTGCTTTGAAAGCAATTTACTTCCCCTTAGCTGTTTTCTCTAATCAGCCGTTGGCCTGGAGGCCAGAGGGAGATGACTTCTTTCTCATCTTCGTCTCAAAGGGAATGAAACAACTCCTTGTGATTAAAGGGTTGAGGTTGGTTTGCCCCTTGGGTCTCTCCATGGCGCCAGTTTGTCCCATGGCGGTTTGTTCTCAGAAAGCATGTCACTTAAAGGATCTTGAAGGGTCTTGGCACTCATGTCTGTTGTGTTCCTATAGAATATCTAATGTTGGACTGGAGAGGGAAGATTGTTTCCCCTTCTCCTGTGGATTGCATCCATTCCCCCTCTCTGGTCTACCTCTTATTCTCAGGTTCTCCAGCTGGGGTTCTGGATTAGCCTGGAGGTAGGGAGTGACTGGGGGCAGGCCTCATGGGGGAGCTGGATATTGTGGGTTCGGTACAGTGCTATGCCTGTGAAGGATGTGCCAATCGGACCTCAAAATAGGCCTCCACATAATGATTGCACTAAATTTCCCATTAGATTTCTGTCAAGCAAAACACATTTAACTAGCTAGACCTGCCCCTCTTCCTCTCCACTCCCCCTCTCTCTCCTTACCATCACTCCTCTTTTGCGTAACCTCTCCTCCTCTCTAAATACCCTCAGTAAACCCCCACATTGAAGCCTGTCCTAAGGTAGCTTTGACACCTGTTTTAGAGTAGAGCTTTCACTGACATTTATTTGGCTCTCAAAAGAAAGCAATGCCACCTACTAAGAAATTGTATATGATGCTAAAGCTTCTATATGTATCTTTTTGGGTGACCAGACCAAATTTACATAGTAATGTGAGTTATAGATCTGCCATTCATTGAAAGCAAGTCTAAGAAGCGGTAGATATGTTCTATATGCGCTATTTCTATGCTTCCTGTTCTTAAATTTAGTTTTGCGTCTTTTACTTTCGGTTTTGTACACAAGCTTCAAACATCTGAAAATACAATATTTGGGGTTTGAAAATATATTTCACAACGGTTTAGATTTAAATTAGGCAAACTATTAGAATTTTAGCAACCAGGAAATGGTGAAGCGATTTCAGCATATTGCACGGTTAACTGTTTACAAGCAAATAGAGCTGAATGGTTGCAAATAGAATTCCTGATGCAATTTCAAGATGACTGTTGAAGTACAACAAATCAGTCAGGGGTGACAGTCTTTTGCAGTGAATGAATGAAGGGGGATACAAGTAAGGCCAACAGTCTGTGTCCCTGTGCTTCCTCTTTGTAAAGCACAATGAATATGCACCAGTCTGGTTTCTCTGTCCCAGCATCCATGTAACCAGGGGGAACACTAATGATGCAGCAAGGTCACTCTTGCGTTCGACTGCTTTGGGATCTGTGACAATGAACATTGTCTGGGTCAGCATGACGGCATGTCAAAACCATTCCACAGTGGCATTCTACCCACAAAACATCCTGAACTAGGATATATGCTAGATACATAGCCTACAATAGATTTCGCTCTTTGGGTATGTTTGTTGTCGATTGCATTAGCCTATAACTAGAGCCCAGAGTTTTTCCTTGTAGGGTAGTTAGGCAAAACTTCTGGTCCTATTTATGCAGTATATTTTTGGTTTGCCATTGTCTTTAGCAGTGGGTTGACCATAGAGATGATGACTTGTCATCTCAGGTAACCTGCTGGTGAAGCTACTTCAGACAGACCTGCTCTCCTCTGTGTTCTCTCTAGTCTCTCAGTACTAATAAGCTTGACTGGGAGGCCCGCCCCTTGCTGGGCATCTCTTGGCATGTGCTCCTGCAGTCACTCAGGGCAGAATCTGATCCTGTCCTCATGGGGGGTCGCACCTGCACCACCCGCTGCCCCGTCACAACAGCTCATTACCCAGATGCATCCCTGTGGATTCCATGGGTGCAGGACGGGGCGGGCAGACAGGAACTGGCGCTTCACTTTGACACAATTATCTCTGACCCAACAGAGGAGCTCCCGTCTGGTCTGACCCACTTCTGATCTGCTGTGTGAACCTTCAGGTACTTCCACTAGCCCTGCCCTGAACGCACACTGCGTTGTGTCTGTCTCACAACCACTCAGATGGGATAACATGGAAAATGATTCAACACCATAAATAAGATTGTAGGTACATTTCAGGTACCCAACAAGACTTCACCCTCCTCATCCCTGCGATATTGATAGCCTGTTGATGAACTGAGGATCACCAATCCCACAAACGTTGAGAACTTTTGCAGCTGGATCTGGAATCGGAATTCCACCTAATTTTTTCCAATTAACAGCTTATTACCTGTGTATTAAGGAAAAGGAAAATAAATGGCAGGGGTTCCCAAACAGAGGAAGAGGAGGGCTAACTGCAGGGTCTCTGTGTGGTGTGTGTTCTACAGTGCTTCATGGTGAGGTAAGGGCAGATGTGCTGATGTGGCTGTGGGGATGCCGGGCCTCAGTACCAACAACTAAAGGAGCATGCCGAATTAATAATGACATCATGTTTTCAGGCCTCAGCAAGTGTATGGCTGCGCTGGGGGCATGAATGGACACAGAGTACAATGATGTACTGGCTCTGTTTTTCTGTGTATGTGTCCCCAGGGTCTATGTAATATGATTATTAATGATGTTGTGTGTTGTTGATCATTTTATGTGATGGCAGTACTGTCTTATAACTGTGGTTGATGGGGATCCATTTACATGGCAGCGTTTTGGTGTCCCGCAGGGCCCAGCTGTGGGTCCCCATCTAATTTCTCCCCCCGCTAAGCTCAGCACATCTGTAACATATGGTCCCCTGCTAGACATGAACCATCCCTCTCCCTCCATCTGTGTGTTATGGATGCAATGCTTTTTAAAGTAGACAAGCAGAATGTGATGTCTCTTTCTCTGATCAGTGCTTTTTCTTTTTCTCTTTTATCCCACAGCGTATGCAGTGATTGCGAACGGCCAAGTGGAATGCCCCAAGGGTTACAAGAGGGTGAACCTGACTCATTGTCAAGGTAAGGGGACGGAGATGACAGAGATGAAGATGATGTCCTGTTGATTTGCTTGAGTTTAGTTATACCAATAGCGCAGTGGTCACCAAGTTAGTCAAGCTCACTTTCACAGTCAAAAAGCAAGTTGAGATCTACCGCTCTGATTTTTTTTTAAACATGACTTAACATTACCCTAATAATTCATGTAGTTCCTATGACCAGAGAAAGTTAAATATTCCTCTATATTAAAATAGACACTACCAGCTGCTAATAATGATAAAAAACGCAGGGCTATCGATACACTTGGCTACTCATATATTGCAGCTGTATTGCGAATGGAAGTAGGGAGAAGCGCGTTTTATGTTTTTAATCATGTTGAAAAGTGTTGACAGTGCTGAATAAAAACTTAGATTAAAAAAAAACTTTGATATAAAAACAGCAGTTCTTTGCTGTGTTCTTTGACATTCTCTCTCAGGTCAGTGTTTTAAACCGTGATGCTGGCCTTCTAGGCAGAGTTCTTCTGTTTAGTGTCTGTGTTTTTTTGCCCATCTTAATCTTTTATTTTTATTGGCCAGTCTGAGATATGACTTTTTCTTTGCAACTCTGCCTACAAGGCCAGCATCCTAGAGTCGCCTCTTCACTTTTGACATTGAGACTGCTGTTTTGCGGGTACTATTTAATTAAGCTGCCAGTTGAGGACTTGTGAGGTGTCTGTTTCTCAAACTAGACACTCTAATGTACTTGTCCTCTTGCTCAGTTGTGCACCGGGGCCTCCCACACCTCTTTTTATTCTGGTTAGTACCAGTTTGCGCTGTTCTGTGAAGGGAGTAGTACACAGAGTTGTACAAGATCTTCATTTTCTTGGCAACTTCTCGCATGGAATAGCCTTCATTTCTCAGAACACGAATAGACTGATGAGTTTCAGAAGAAAGTTCTTTGTTTCTGGCCATTTTGTGCCTGTAATCGAAACCACAAATGCTGATGCTCCAGATATTTAACTAGTCTAAAGAAGGCCAGTTTTATTGCTTCTTTAATCAGAACAACAGTTTTCAGCTGTGCTAACATAATTGCAAAAGGGTTTTCTAATGATCAGTTAGCCTTTTAAAATGATAAACTTGGATTAGCTAACACAACGTGCCATTGGAACACAGGAGTGATGGTTGATGATAATGGGCCTCTATGTAATGTAGATATTCAATTAAAAATCTGCTGTTTTCAGCTACAATAGTCATTTACAACATTAACAATGTACAGTGCATTTCTGATCAATTTGATGTTATTTTAATGGACAAAAAATGTGCCTTTCTTTCAAAAACAAGGATGATTCTAAGTGACCCCAAACTTTTGAACCGTAGTGTATGAACATAAAGTAAAAGCTGTGGACAAGGACACTTTATGCTGTCCAAAATAGTGTCAAGAGTTGCCAGCAAACGCAGTAATTAATCTAACTTTGATTCAACTTGCTTTTTTTGATCACTTCAAGATGCTAACTAACAGTCCCTCATTTTTGAGGCTGAAAAACCAAACTGACAGATATTCACAATATTTACTGGCCAGCTTCAAAGTCTTATTCCCATTCTGCTGGAGCTCCATTCCCAAAAATCATTTTGAATTTCAGCCTTTAGAACAACTGCCAAGGATGCAAAATTGAGATTCTTCTGGGATGCTGTCATTATTATCAAGCAGGTGTCCTCCTTGCCAAAGTGTGATTCCTCACAGGAGGAGAAAGAGTCTTGTGTCATATTGTGTGTCTGAGCACAGACGTGATTCGCCCTGCTCTCTCTTTTTGCTCCTGGTGCTGGGCTCGGGGACTTACAGTGGGCCTCGCGTCACAGATAGAATGGCCCCTCAGAAATACAAGCTGTTTTGTGACCTCAGGAGAGGCCTGTGTCTTCCAAACACTCCAGAAAAACACTGTAGAGGAACTGGTTCGGCTGGAGTCACCTATAGGGCTTCTTATGTAATGGAACATCTATGGCCTCACTGTCAGACGTTTAGTATGGGCTGAATCATTTATTTATTTTTTACTCCCGGTCTGAGAAATGGCTTTTTCTAGAGAGAATATAGGCAGGATGACAGGCAAGCATTTCCATATTGGGCTTTTGAGGAATAACACATTGCTGTTCAGCTAAGGACAGATCAAGTTCTTAACTGAGAAACATGCATCTCCAATTAATAGCAGCTTTGGAAAGGTTTGGAAAAGGATCACTCACTATTCCCAAGTCCTCGAATGGATGGGGTTTTTGCCTCATGACTTATGTTTAGTGTCTGATTCAAAACATTTAAACAGCTCTGTCTTATTTGACAGATAACCTCCCAGTCCCCACTCTAGCAGTACTCAACAATAATCCTGGATATTACTGTTAAATAAAGTATGGCTATGTATTTCCTTTACAATGGCAGTAAATAATTATCATGGTTGTTTATGTGAATCCTCTACAAGTTTATTTTGGCCCTGCAGTCATAAAGTAAGAAATTACAGGTTGAGTGAGTTCAGGACAGGCAGGTTGTCAGTTTAAGCGCAGTCAGGGGACTCTTTGGCTGGAGTCATCATTCTGCGTCATTACTACAATAACAATGGTGTCATGAGAAACCTGTCGAGGAGAACTCTGATGGACGTCTGTGTGTTCCATCTGTACCGTGTACCATAAAAGAGAATGTCTGCGGCAGAATGAGCGGGCGACCAACCATGAAGTCAGATAGGTGTTGAGATTAGTGGAGGTCATGACAGGCTTTCATTCTCGTCAGTTCCAATCGCTTAGCCTCGACCAGACTGTAGCACTAACACTATCCTGAATCAACCTAACCCTGGATTACAGACCCCATGTGATGAAGGAAGGCTGAGCCGAACGTTGAACTTCAGCCTTCAGTTCATCATCCAGATAACATGCAGCTTAAACCGGTCTCAAGTAGGCCCTATAGTCCCACAGCGCCTCCACAGCAGTGTTGTTGTCTCTCTAAGTGGGAGGTAGCAGAGTTACGTTTCCCCAAGAGAAATGGTTTGGTTAGAGCTCACAGTGTATAACC